>NC_060070.1:137921678-138221678 GCF_922984935.1 Meles meles
TTTGAAGAGAAATGAGACACACAATGACTGACGTGTCACCCTGCTAGGACGATAGCATCATCAATGGCCCGACTTCCCCTTATTATTTTTACTTCATTCTATATTTATCACGTAGGAGCTCTTGCCAAGACCTTGGGGCTGCCACACTCTTCAGCAGCATGATTTTCCTGTATCCAACTTCCCAAACTTTTGCCCTGGACTCTGGTGGGGTGCACACGCACGCGTGACCATGCACATATGCATACACACCCACACGCGTGCACGCGTACACACACACGCGCACAGTGGACAGATCCTGAGAAATAGGCACAGCAGAGAAGGAAACGGCCATTGTCAAGAAAATCGGTTCTAAAGGAAGTGGCTAAGGAATGAGCATCATCAAGGTCAGTCTCAGGACACAGTGGGGACGGAAAGGAAGGCTCACGTGCTCTTGTGTCCGCTGGCAAAGATCAGCTTCAGTCTGAGGGTGATCAAACCACTCTGGTTCCCCCCACCATCATCTTTAGCTTATAGGGAAATGTGGAGTTCCCCCAAAGAAGGTAATAGTCAGAATCCATGGATATCTACAAGTGTCTGCTTTCAGTTCTTGGAACACTTGGTTTACACCTGGGTTTTTTCACTGGATGATCTGGGCTGTTGAATTTTTGGAGCTGAATCCTCTGGAGGTTGTTAAATAGCAGACGTGAGATTTTCAAGAAAGCTCAGGAGTTAGAAGATAGGATACATATCACTTCCAGCCTTTTTTCTCAGCGATATTTAACTGTCGTCCGATGCGGTGTTCATTATGTGATCTGAACTAGCTATGGAAAGGGAGCAGGAGGATTTCCCTAGTCATACTTCTGATACCCCGTGGGGGCATCCAACATGTGCTGTGAAGATTTCTCCGGCACCGAGACAACATGTCAGCCAATGATTTTCATTTTCTGGAAAGTGCTTCTCAACCCCTATGGTGGTCACAAAGCTCACCTGAGTATCTTGGACCTTCTGAATATTCCTGTTGTTTACTCTGCCCCAGGTCCTCAGATTTTCTAGCCTTGTGAACTTCACCCAGAGGATTCTGTTTCGAGCATTTCTGAATGAACGATGCTTTAAGAAATCTGGCATTAGACACCTGTCTCCCAAAGATACTCTTTGACACACAGCAGCCCTGACAGCCACTGCGGGGCTACACCCGTTGTGCGGTCAAGACTGAAGTCACCCAGATTTGGAGTTCTTAACATCTCTTCCATTACTGGCCCATTCCTGTTGACGAGACATCATTTAGAACCCTGCATTATTTTGGTGGTTCATGTTCCAAAGTGACACTACCCCTTCAGAGTTGGTGAGACCATCTGAGGCTCTTGGCCAACTCAGAATGAATTTTCCACCTGACTGGATTTGGGCACATCATATGGACAGCACAGATGTGGGATTATATAAGTATTTCTTCTTACGTAAGTGCTGGTTTTCCTTCCTTCTCTGGACTAGAGTGAATGGCACCTGTTTTCCCTTGAGAAGCTTGATGCGGGACAAAAACATCCATATGATGGGATTTGTTTACCACAAAACCAAGAAAAGCCTGGAGCAAATCCTTTGTTTCATTAAAAAAAAAAATTACCAATGAGTTGTTAGGGAAGCGTGTGTGTGTGTGTGTGTGTGTGTGTGTGAGACTTCGTAGTCAACTTGTGTTATTTCTCGGGCATTTGTACAGGATGAGTCTGAATCCTGACCGGAGGGAGAAAGTAGCATTTCCTCCCAAGTCTCAGGATCAGAAATAATACACATGTCTTCAGGGGCTCCGTTTTCCACTCCTCTGTGGTCTTTGAGATTTTTTTAAAGCAACTCCTGAGTGTCTTAAAGAAGGTGGAAGGACACCGTGGTTCTATGTATTAGAACCAGAAGTCACCCCACAGCCTGACCCGAACAAATCAGTCTAGACTTTTAGACTAAGAAGGGATTCTAGAGATCGGTCTAACCCGATGTAGTTTTATAGCCCAGAGGGCCATCGATGAGGCTAGAAGCAGAACCACAACCGGCATCTGGTTCTCCTCTTAATCTGGGATTTTCTTCCACTGGACCAGGATGTGCTTCCCGAGAACCTCTCCATCTTAGAATTTAGCATGGTTGCTATTAAGCCTTGGAATTCATAAGCATTTGTCCCAGTTGCCTGGTTTTGATAGATTTAAGTAGAGCATATTGGCAAAGGATCAAAAACATGGGGCAGGCACAAACTCTTTTCAGGGTTCTGTCCCTAGATAAATCTGACAGGCGCCATATAATGATGAAGGCCTGACACCCACTCAGTCAAAGATAGGTTTTTATTAACAATAAAACAACCAGCTGGATTTCAGCCAACGTTACTGTCGGCACTGGACCACATCCATCTGCCTGTCTAGACAGAGTCCCTCCAACATCCAGGTACTTGGGGAAGTGAAATGAGAATTAAGTTATAAAGGAGTAGGAGACGCAGCCCACTATACTACGGTTTCTTTCCCCAAACAGGATCCTTTCTCAAAAGTCAAAGCACGAAAGTTATAACATCTAATAAAGTATTTGAAAGAGGGGAAAGATCTTCTTATCTTTTTCCATTCCCACGTATCTAAACCCACCAACACCAATATGTACACCCACTAGCAACCTCGGCCTGCCCCCCAGCCAGACCCAGTCCACGTACCTTGGATGCCCCCCACAACTCTTTGAGATGTCCCCTTACCTAGGTTCGCTGCCTGATTATTGTTATCCCACTTCACTCATGAGGTCCTGAAAGAGTTTTTAAAAACGGACCAGGAGGGGCACCTGGGTGGCTCAGTGGGTTAAGCTGCTGCCTTTGGCCCAGGTCATGATCTCAGGGTCCTGGAATCAAGCCCCGCATCGGGCTCTCTGCTCGGCAGGGAGCCTGCTTCCCTCTCTCTGCCTGCCTCTCTGCCTGCTTGTGATCTCTCTCCATCTCAAATAAATAAAATTAAAAAAAAACAAAAATGGACCAGTATACTTGACCGAAACGGTATCTACCATATGCAGCCAGCCTTGCACCTGCAGTGGGGTCTCAAGAAAGAACCTTCAGATGCTGTAGCTTCTCAGCTAGAAGAGGGAGGAAATATAGCAGGAGCACGTGGACTGGAAGAAAAACCTCTAAATGAAATGGCTCAGTGGCCAGGTATAGGGCCAAGCTCCCACATGTACGTATTATATACCAGTTTATAAGAATAAAATGGCTTTCTTCAAAGTTCCATTGTGAATGCATGTTCCACTATTTATATACGTCAACATAAAATTATATATACGCATGCACACGCTTGCACACGTGTGCGCGTGCACACACACACACACACAGGCTAGAGGAAGCTTTCAGAGAACTAAGGTTGCCTTAGAGATGGTCTGATGCCTTTGCACATGGCCTGAGTGAGACCTCATGCTTCTTCGCATTTTGTGGCATTCATCTGGACACACCAGGGTCACACATGTAAGAGGAAGTTGCACCTTTGCCGCGGGCCTGTGACACGAAGCTCGGCGTCCGTCATGGCACAATTATGGCGACGGTTCCATGCTTGTATTTCGTGCTTCCGTCATACAGGACCAGTGAGGCAATTTTTTTTAAGCAGAAGGAAGTAGGGGAGATGAGACCAGTGATTCCTAACTAGGGGGGATTTGGGCATTTGGCCATGCTGGGAGACATTTTTTAGTTGTCACTATGCGTGTGTGTTGCTGGTGGCCGGTGGGGAGAGGCCAGAAGCTGTGAGACATCCTGCAATGCCCGGGATAGTCTCCCACCAATGATGGAGCTCTAAAAGTTAGCAGCGCTGAGGGGAGAGTCCTGCACAGAGGAATGGACATGGCCTGAATTAAGAGGATCTAGTCTCAGTCCTCAGATTGTATGAGTAATGGCCAAGAAATCACACCTTTTGTGCCTCTGTTTCCCCACCTGCAAAATCGGGAGAGTGAACACGTTCTTTCTAATATTATGAGAAGTCATGAAATTATATATGCAAAACACTGATTTCTTCAGAAGAAAGGGTCTCTATAAAATCAAAGCACAGTTATTATTACTGCACTATTATGAGCTCATGAAATTGTGCGTTAAGAACCGTACTCCTCCCCCTTGGAAAAAAAAAATTCCTCCAGGAAAAGAAAACAAACCAGAAATGATCTCATCATGATTACACCTGCCACACCAAAAAACAGACACAGTTCAGAGAAACTAAATTCTTTCCCTGCAGCAATGAAGTAAGCTGCGTCTGTAATTAAGATCTTAATAAGGGAGGCAGGAGGCTTGATGCCGCCGCAGGCCAGGAGGCAGAGCCGCCCTGCCGGGCTGGAAGCAAGAACAATTGAAATACAACCTCCCTCATGGCTTCTCACTCTCAGGTGTTCTCTGCACAAAACCTCTATCTTTTCTTTACTTTTTTTTTTTTTTTAATTTTATTTATTTGCCATTGGGAGAGAGCTCACAAGCAGGGGGAGTGGCAGGCAGAGGGAGAAGCCAGCTTCTCCATGAGCAAGGAGCTTGATGCAGGACTCCATCCCAGGACCCAGGGATCATGACCTGAGCCAAACGCAGGCACTTAACGACTGAGCCACCCATGTGCCCCCAAGTCCGTATTTCAAAGAATGCCTTTCATTTTTAGAGATACCTATTTCTGCAAGGGAAAAGAACCAAGTAATTATTTACCAGTAAAGTGTACTGATTATATGAAAAATTCGCCTGAATTCAGAAAAAGCACCTCTTAGATAATTTCCTGTCAACAACTGACATAAGGTGAAAAGCCATGACACCTTCCACAGTTTATCTTTGGAGCAGCTCATGTTGACTGTCCAGGGTGGCCATATGTTCCTGAACTTTGCAAGACAGTCCCAGTTTCAAGTATCTTTCCCATTGTCAGGCATATCTTTCCCATATGTCCCGTTGCTGGGCTGTGAAACATGGGTGCCTATCCACAGAGGTTATATATATTTTAAGCTAAAAATAAAAGGTAGGCATGCAAGTATGTATCTTGCTCATGGGTCTGCCTTGGTTGAATTTAGGATTTGGGAGGGGAAAAAAAATGGGTATTGATAAGAGTCTTTGATTCAGTCAATGGACATGCCCTCTAATTGACAAGATGATCCTCATAAGGAAATGAGAAATATTTCAAGGCCGTCTGGCCTCTAAGATCCTGGAGAAGTCTTGGCTTCCCAGAGAATGGGGTTAAGAGAAAGAATGCTGTTGAGCCGACTGCATTCTAATTGGTCCTTTCCCTTCCCCCATTTCAAGGTACGCTCAACACCCTTAGCTCCAGGTGTAGCAGGCTGGAGAATCAGAGAATAACATGAAGTTCTATCCCAGAGGAGCATTCAAGGAAAAGACGTCTGCAAAATTTTGCTCATGCCGCTGCCGCTGTGATGGTAAGGCAACAACACTACGGTCCACTAACCCATTTCCTGCCAAACTCGGACTCATACCACACACGACTGGTAACCAAAAAACAAACAAACAAAAAATTCATCGACACATTACGGACCTGTCCTGATACACACTAAAGACTTTGAACACCAAGAAGGCTTGGAGCATCTAGAAGTCTACTTTACCAGCTTCCGGGTGTGTTGGGTTTTTTGTTATGGTTATTGGGAGGGGGGGTGGAGTGAATAATTCTAGTTTGTTCTTTCAGCAGAGCGCAGGGCAGAGCTGGGTGACAGAGAAGCCTGGGTGAGTCCCCAGTTAGCCACATCCCCCATGGGAGTGAGGTGCTAAGTTAACAATAACGAAATGACTACTACAAATCAATGAGATTAAGGGTAATTCACATAAGAGCATAAAGTTTCCACATAACTAAAACAAAAATTAGAAAAAAAAATACTAAGGGCACATCCCTCTGTCTAAATACACATTGCTTTAATAAATAGGAAAGATCTGGTTTAAATCTGAACTTTATACACTTTCTGGTTGCTGCAACTTTCTATCGAGCTTCGCGAGTAATTCCCCCCGCCCCCCACCGCCGGAAACACACTGACGCACACACATACACACAGGAGTAAAGAAAGGAATTAAACTTCAACTCCACAGATCCTATCACACGTCTTTGTGCAATGCTTGTACCTTTGCATAATCATGGTTGCTCAGTCTTTACTTCTGGTAATCGAAAGTATCAACATTCCACCAAGAAACATTTGTTGTGACGTAACTAGTACCTTGCCATATTAGAAATATCAGGAGGAGGGGCGCCTGGGTGGCTCAGTGGATTAAGCCGCTGCCTTCGGCTCAGGTCATGATCTCAGGGTCCTGGAATCGAGCCCCGCGTTGGGCTCTCTGCTCTGCAGGGAGCCTGCTTCCTCCTCTCTCTCTGCCTGCCTCTCTGCCTACTTGTGATCTCTCTCTCTGTCAAATAAATAAAATAAAATTAAAATAAAAAAAAAGAGAAATATCAGGAGGAGGTCTCATTTGCGACATATCCACCATGATTTACAAAGAGAGAAGACGCCTCCTAAGCGGTGGACCCAGCCTTGGAGGAAAGATCCCGAATTGCCTACTTAAACATCCTTCAGTATCAAGAATGGTTGGGGAGGAGAAGGGAAGAGACTAGCTTTTTAAAAAGAATAAACTGGTATTTAGCAGTCCGTGATGGGGCCCAGGCAGACAAATGTACTCAAGAGCACTTGACTGGCAAGTTTCACATCTCTATGATCAGCTGCCCCAGCCCCACTGCAGGCATGAAAGCATCACTGTCACTCGCTGTCACCAAGCATGCATATTTTCTGGAGCGCCGGTTCCATTTTCCACAAAGCATATGCCTCAGTTCCCCTGGATCTCACTGCCGACTAAAAACTACCTTCTAAAAGAATCACTCTTTCCAGTGGATGGTGGCAGTGGTCACCCCCAAGGCCATTTTTCTTAAAAGGACCATTCTTCAGGAAGACAGACTTTTGTAGCCAAGCTGTAATGTTCCCCAGGCTTGCGTCGTCCTCATTAACCAGTACGAATGACTGCAGGGAGATGACTGGAATGTTCTAACTAAATAGGATGGAGGGGGGTGCCGTCGATGGAGTATGAACAGGGGTTTTTTTTGGGGGGGCGGGAGGGGAGGTCCCCTTCCATGCCCATATTCTTTGCAATCATCCATCACCTAGGAAACCAGCAGCGATCCTCTGCACTTTAAGTTGGAAATACAGCATTTCTTCCCAGTGGCCCTTTTTGTTTTTCTTGGCAACGAGGCTTGGTAATTACATCTGTATGTTACTGCCGAGTAATGCCACAGGCCCAGTGGCTGGCATCTCAAACCAATTTGTTTAGGTTTCTTTCTAACCCTAAAACGACCTAAAGGTAGATCACCAAGACCTCTTACTTTACATGCCCTGCAGTAGGAGAAGGGATAGAGTTTCCCCCGAGCTTCCGTAACCCCCCACATCACCTCCTTTGTGTTTTACCTTTGAATTTGTACTCTGGTGACTTTCTCTTGTCCTCACTAGTATTTTTGTTACGGATAAGTGATTCTAGCAAATGCTTCCTCTTAAATTTTTATCTCTATAATGCTTCTATATATTATATATGTCTTATAATGCATCCTATAAAAATTGCCATTTTCACATGCCTATTGACAAAAATGTATGATTTCCATATCCTTGCCATTATCTGATAAGATGGGTGTTATTGCTCCCATTTTATAAATGAGGAAACAGAGGACTGTAGCAAAAGTGGGATTTGCAACAAACCCAAGTCCTTTCCACTATGCCATACAGTACTGAGTCTTTTTAGTGGCAAAAAAAACCACCACAACACCCGCCTCTTTTTGATAGCTATTTGTGCAAATATTTTATGTCCTTCAACACTGAATTCAGTATCTGTTGAGTGCTGACTACGCACAAGGTCCTGTAGTTTCAGGTATATCAAACCTTACTAACAAGGGAGGTCCTGTCACTCATCAGTGTCCTGGTCAACCCCCGTTGTCTGGCATCTGCATTTCCACACTACACAACCAGGTCCATGGAACACTCAACCACCTTTACCTAGTCACTGGGATTTCGACACAATCCCGTCACCAAGTCTTGAGTCCATACTACGCTTTCCGCACCTGTCAAGGCAAAGAGAGCCGAGGCTGACTAGCATGGTCTCCTCTACTGGATGCCAGGAGCATGGCAAGTACTTTACATCCATGTGTTACCTGGTTTGGCCCTTAGAATCATAGTCCCACACAGTTATTATCCCTGTTTTACAGATAAGAAAACTGAGGCTCAGAGAGTTTGCCTTGCCTGAGGCTATCAAGCCATAAGTCACAAGGAACAGAAATGCCTTTCTCCACAGCCCCACTCTATCCACAAGAACATATAAGGTCAAGGCCGTGCCCCTCCAGGCTGTAACAGATCCCAGGTCACACTTTTTATTCGAGCCCTTGCCTAACGGTCTGCCTAGACCTCCAAATTTTCAGTGGGGCTTCCTTCAAATGGGACGCCTCTGGGAGCCGGGAGGGGGGCACCCAGTGGGAGTTACAGGTATCCTTTCGATAGTGACTCGATTGGGAGGGGTTAATAAGCAGGGGAGCGGTAACGGAGCAGGGCGGAGGTGGAAAACAGAAAGCCTGTTGTAGGGATTACTGTCAGCTGAGGAGACAAAGGTGTAGGCCTTTGGGAGGTGACAGGATAACCCAGTACGGCAGACCCAGAGAGAGACGGGGCCAGAAAATGGGAGCAGCCAGCAAGCTTTCCCACAGCGGAGTCAAAAGAGAGGTGAGAGGTAGGGGGTAGCAGGGCGGGGTTTAAGGTGCCATGTCGGGGTCCCTGGGTGGCTCAGTGGGTTAAGCCTCTGCCTCTGATCTCAGGGTCCTGGGATCGAGCCCCACATCGGGCTCTCTGCTCAGCAGGGAGCCTGCTTTCCCCTCTCTCTCTGCCTGCCTCTCTGCCTACTTGTGATCTCTGTCAAATAAAGAAATAAAATCTTTTAAAAAAAGGGTGCCATGTCTACGTGGGTCAGGGAAGTGAGCTGTATGCAAGTCCAGTATTAGAGTCACATACGGACTGTGTGAATGAAAAGAGATGATGAGGTCACAGGGGCACACAGTGGGGAGGGAATTTGCAAAGGGGAAAAAGTTGACAGGAAGTTTTTTTAGAAGTCTGGGGGGGCGGGCTGGTGCACGGTGGGAGGAGCAGCAGATAGGAAGCCACTGATGAATTCTGAGAAAAGGACTGATGTATATTACAGTAAGGAAAGGATGCTAATGGAATCCTTGGTATGTCCCGCAGTGTGCAACTTGCTAAATTTGGTATAGGGCGAGCACCTCTAGTTCTCCAAAGACTTTCATCTCCACGTGGGCAGGTCCTGCAGCTCTCACAATGGGTTTGCTCAATAAATACATCCATCAGTCAACAATTCAGCTACTATTAAAACATCTTTCGGTGCTTTTAAAATTCCTAGATCTCACATAAGATTTAAAGATTTTTTATTTATTTAACAAAGAGAGAGAGAGATCACAAGTGGGCAGAGAGGCAGGCAGAGTGAGAGGGGGAAGCAGACTCCTCGCCGAGCAGAGAGCCCGATGTGGGGCTCGATCCCAGGACTGTGAGATCATGACCTGAGCCGAAGGCAGAGGCTTAACCCACTGAACCACCCAGGTGCCCCCTCACCTAAGATTTAAAAAGGAACGTGAGGGACTGAAGATGGAGGGCAACAAATCACTTCCAAGAGAAGACATAATTCAAAGCCGACGTGTCACAGCGAAGAAGGGGGGATTCTTAAAGTCATACATGACAGTGTCCACTCGCTTCAAGACCCTCTATCTTTTTCCCTCCATGTAGCTCAAGAGAATAAGAGGATTTTCAAAGTCCCCCTCAAAAGTGTTTCATGGCACGCACGTTGTTTGCCCACAGCTGACCAGAACACACGGAGCTGTGTTCCGGAATCCAGTTTTCTTATCTGTAGTATAAGCCCCACTTTTTCTTCGCTCAAAACGTTGAAGAGTGCATTTGTTGTCAACACACTTCAGTGAAAAAAAAAAAAAAAGAATTTGTAGAATGGTAGCCTCGATACATAATTTAGAGTTTTAGGGTAGGCACCCGGGGTTCTGAAATTGGGCAAAGCCACAGAAGCTGCTCAGGTATTAGAGATCAGAGAGGCAAGGTCAGCTGAGCTCTGGCCAGGCCTGGGCCTGCATAAAGTGGGCGGGGTCTCGGGGCCATCAAACACAGCTGGGCATACAGGCTGCAGTCCCTCTCCTGGCAGACGGTGGCGACGATGTGCCTCCAGCCCATTAGAAGGGAAGCCTTTGCCTGGGTGGCTCAGTTGGTGAAGTGGCTGCCTTTGGCTCAGGTCCTGATCCCAGGTTGCTGGGATTGAGCCCTGCATCAGGCTCCCCGCTCAGCCGGAAGCCTGCTTCTCCCTCTCCCACTCCCCTTGCTTGTGTTCCCTCTCTCACTGTGTCTCTCTGTGTCAAATAAATAAATAAAATCTTAAAAAAAAAAATGGGGCGGGGGAAGCCTTCCCTGGGCAAGCCACCACCACCAAGGCGCGGAGCCCTACCCCCATTGCAGGACCTGCTTTCCTATGGGGAAGGGCTTGTGGATGGTTCTTAATGAATGCAGGCGGCCTGATTTACTGCCTCCCATCACAGAACCCCACACTGAAGCCTCTTAAGACAAACGGGACAGAAAGTCCATAGGAAACGGCAGCCTCCCCAGAACACCACCACCAACAAACCATGAAATGAAATCAGGCTAAGCTAGATGTGTGCTCACCAGAACTGCTATGTTCATCAGTAAGAGCTTACATTCCACACTTCTCAAGATTATTCTGAATACAGGGCCGGCCGGCCTGGAACTGCGGAGAAGTGCAGAATGACTGGGGGTTTGGTTGCCCTCCAGTTATGTTTCCTGAAGCAGCCAAACCAGATAATCTGGTTTAAAAAAAAAAAAGAAAAAATCTTATAGTGGCTGAATTATAAATCTCTCGGGTGAACAGAAGTCTGACTGTGCTACATTTATAGTGGGCAGAGCGACACAGGGTTTCAAAGATAATTCCTGACTCCAGGATTTTACAATCGAATAATTATCTGGTTTTACTGCCGGAGTAGCTCCAATTAAACAAATAACTGCCAAACATGCGGTACACTTTGCTTTGTCGAGTCATAGCTGAACAACAACAACAAAAAGAATCTATCCTGCAGGAATCCTGGAGATGAAATAGTTTTAAACTCCCTGGGGGACAAAAAGAGCAGTCACACAGGACAGTTCAGGGAGGTGACGGCTGATTCTTTCTTTAATAGCGGTTTAAAGTCACAAGTCCTGGAGCCGGATTGCTATGGTTCAATTAATAGCTCCCCCAGTTTTTAGCTGTGTGGCTTTCGATGAACCACTTAGCCTCTCTGTGCCACAATTTCCACATCTGAAAATGAGTACATAGTAACACCCACCTCATAGAGTTTTTGGAAGGGTTAAATATGACAATCCTGTATTATCACGGTAACTCTTAATATTATTGATCATCCCTTTAATCTCTGCATCATGTCCTCTACTTAAAATGACAAAATCTTCTCCTGGAATAGAGATAATAATAACTCCGTCTGTTATTAGAGAGAGGATAGGCTTTGTAAGTCAAGGACAGTAGATTTCTTCAGCCACTGGTTTATTTTATAGTCACCCCAAGGCGTCAATTTGGCATTTGGCCCATCAGAAAAATCAGTGTTTTTTTTTCTGGTGACAAAAAGCCAATAACATGCGTCAATCACAACCATATATTTACACCACCTGGCAGGGTGTTCAACTCTGGTAAGAGCTCGAAAAGAGAAGGGTTTTTCCCCCATGAATGCCAATCCCAATTTACTTCATCAGTTGCCATGACTTTTTCTCTCCTTAAGAGTAAAATGAAACACGATAACATCACTGATTAAAGTGATCCTAGACTTTGTCACTTCTGTCACTTTCTAGATCAAGGTACTCAGCGTTGATTTCCACCATTTATGCTTTCCAATCATAAACATATGAACATATTTTCTCTTTGTTTTCTCCCTGCAAGGTGGTTATTATGAGACTAAAGGCATTCAGTAATAGGGATAGGAGGGGGAAAGAATCATTGTAGGCTCAGGACTCTCTAGGCTAATCACTGTTCAAAATAAGGGACTGTGGAAATATGGGGTGAACCACTTCAAGAAGGGGAACCTTCCTGCCAGGTAGAAGGATTTGTTGCTGGTTTCATCCTAAAGTCAAAAGTATTAAGAATCTTCAGGATTATTCATTCCTCTGCTCTTTCCTATGGAGAAATCATGGAATAATAATAATAATGGAAAGCTAATAGTACAGAGATAACTGATACCTGTGTCTTCCCATAGTTGTAACCTTTCCACGGAGAACCATAACTCATGCCTTATAATAAAGACTTTTGACATCTTGATTTAGAGCTTTTTCAACGAGATTTATAGCTTTTAAAGAAAAGATTTATCACCGAGGTTAGCCAGTGGCTATTAGCCAGAACCGAGTATTTACAACCTCACATTAAAAAAGGATGGGCCAGAAGCTACATAATTCAGAAAGGAAGCAAAGTGGCTCTCGGCTAGCACAAACCTGACAGGTAACACAAATTGTCAGTCCGAAAGTATAGCCTCCTCGCCAACCATCATTTTAATAATAGCATGCTTGTTTAAAAGCATTAGGTCTCATGTCTATTCTAGAAGTCACATCCAATTCACTGCAATGTGCTTCTAAGTACAGTATGTCTGGAAGCTGCTTGCCTGGATAAATGGGGGAACCTTAAACAAAATAAGGATATTCCAAACAAGTTATAATCCTTTTGCCAAGAGTACACAACAACAAGGGAGCAAAATGCACGGGAGAATAAGGTAGCATGACATTCCGTAAACTACGGGGACAATAAGCTGGCTGGACACTTCAGACCCTCAGCCCATTCAAACACAAATGGAAGTATTTTCAAGAAATGGCAGATACTTATTTGTTCTTACATCCAGTATCATTTAAGGATGTCAGAAGTCTCCACCATCGGCTGTGTAATAGCACTTGGGGCTTTTAATTTCTCCCACCCCAAATCCGTAAGGCAAACTGCTTCTCATACCAAATGCTTAAGGCAAAGGCTGAAAACTGCTGTTAAGAGCCAGTCTGAGACACTCAGCAGTTCTGATTCCTCCCTCGTTACGGCTCTGGGACAGTGGAGGCCAGGCCTGGGGGAGCCCCGGAGACTTGAACTCCCCTTCAAGCTAGACACCCTCCTCCAGTGGCTCCCGGGGCGCCTTTAAAACGAATTCCCAAAACTTTCAGGGGAGAGGGACCCGGGTATGCCGTGAACTCCCGGAGTGAGGCTCAGAGACTGGGTGTCTGCCTGCCTGCCTGCTTGCACGCCAGCCTCGGTGACGGAGACGCATCTCTCCGGGGCACAGAAGTGGTGGTGGCGGTGGGGGTCCCTGCACAGGCGTTGTCACAGTGGGCAACACGCGCACGCGCAAACCTCACGGAAAAGTCGCCCGCTTACCTTATACTTCATCTCGGCGGCGGAGAGTTGAGCCGGTTTCCTACTCTAGTGAAATGGCATGAAGCCCTGGCGAGTCCGGCCCTCCATGGAGTGCACTGCTAGATGAAACTGAGAACCGCCCGGGCCCGAGCGGCTCTGCCAGTTGCAGCGCGCCGAGCTCCTGAGCAGCCTCTGAGCTCACTGTTTTGATTGAGACCGGCAGAGCGCAGACAATATTTGCATACCGCTCGCCATTGGCTGGCGGGCCAAGGTAGCGCGGAGCTCCGCCCACCTCTTAACTTCGGAAAACCCACAAAGCAGCTTGTCCTGTGGTTATTTCTTTTTACACTAGCAGAAAGGGTGGAAAATGAAACAAAGTGGGGAACCCTCTCGAGCTTTACACCCCATTCTCCCCCTCCAAGAAAAAAAAAAAAAAACCGGGAAAAGGAGATTCTTTTTCAGATTAACCTAACTTTGAAAGAAATCGAATTCACAGAGCAGTCTGACAGTCGTGCTTCCTGTGACCTAGCAACTCCTTCATAAACCCATTTCATCTCAAAGCCATTCACCTCCCAATCTCTACATGAAACGAATTCGGGGAACAAAAGGTTTTCTGTCTCTGGGCCCCTTTTTACTAACTACCCCTGCTGATATCGCGCTCTCTCTCTCCCCCCTCCCCTTTTTTGTGGCTGTTTGCTTTTTTTGTTCTTTTCAATGTTCAAAGTCCTTGCGACGTCAGTCTGCAGAGGAACCAGAATACAATTCTCCCTCAGTGAAAAGGAGCTCCCCTAGCACAGGCACCCGGGCTTCCCTGGCCGGCTTCTCACCGGGGCCTCAGAGGGCTGAGTGTCAAGCGCATTCAGCGATCTCCTCTGGCTTTGTGGAGGATAAAGGTTAGATGTGACCTATCCCGAAGAGGCTGGCCAGTGCACGCCCTATACATCATCCCTGCATTGAGCACTGTGTCCTTTGATGGCTGGCATTTCTAGGCCCAGCTTTGAACACTGCAGTGTTTTCCTTCTGACCTCTCTCCTGAAGATGACCCATTAACCCACCAACACTTATTATCGGGGGAACAAAAAATGCCCACTGTTTGATGAGCCTGGTTAAGAAAGACCAGTCTGTCCAGTGAAGCATAGAATCTTTGGCTCAGCCTCATGATTTCTATAGAGAAAGAGATCACCCAGGAGAAGACAGAAAACAGTCACCTTTAGGGACTCTGCAGCAGGATAGAGCTGATAGAGGGGAAAATTCCTTTTCACTGGGTCTCAGGTTTGAGACTCGGTGATTGCAGACAATAGCTGTCCCTGCGTGGGATGGGCTCCAACCAGACTACACGACTGGGATGGAAAAATCGGCTCGTATTTTTTTCCTGACCTAGTTGGATCAGAATCAGTTTGATTCCCCTCCCCCACAAATTCCCAGTGGATTAAAATTTTACTTTTATGATCCAAACAAAAAGAACAGGAGAGCAGCTGTCGTGCAAAAGTGGTTTCCAGATACAGGGTTCATAGTTTTAGATCAGTTTAATATGGCACTGATTCCCTGGATAAGGCAACCCCCCCCTCCCCGCAGCGGTCATAATGAGGTTGACACACCCGTATGGGCCTCAGCTTGAACTTTGCTTTTCCTCATTTAGCCTTGGAGTGAAAATGAGCCTGAGTGATTTTGCAAGGTCTTTCTGAACACAAATTAAGCATGTGGCATATTGCACTGCGAAGGATCTTCCTGACAGTCCCACAGTCTTCTGGGCGAGTCATTAGTTTGCAGGAAATTGTTTCTGGTGTCTGCCTGGATCAGTCAAAGACCTTCTCATCTGTAAGATGAGTCTTGTGGCCTCCAGAAGATCGAGATAACATTCCTTTGGCTTCCTAAGCGGTAAGGCTGAATCGTTTCGTTTGAGGAGTACCATAGAGTAGGTGAACACTATCTCACTCCTTTTCAGGGCTTTCGAACGGTTCCCCAAAGCATTTGCTGGGGCTTTTTGTCATTTTGTTCTCTCGCTAGAAAGTTTAATTCATGCTAAGTGGCCCTCTTGCTTTCCTGTTTCTCTCCTGTTGGGTAAGACACCTTAAATCTACCTGAAGTTCATTTTAGGGCAGTATGGGTTGGCGTTAGTTACCTTGGAGTCGGGTAAACTGTGTTAGAATCTCAACAAATTTTCTTAATGTCTTGATTCCGGTGCCTGAATATAAATTAGAAAAAATAATACTATCTACTTACTGGAATTATGAGTATGAATGAGATAATATGCATATGGGCACTTGGGTGGCTTAGTGGGTTAAGCATCTGCCTTCGGTTCAGGTCATGATCACAGGGTCAGTGGATCGAGTCCTACATCAGGCTCCTTGCTCAGCGGGGAGTCTGCTTCTCCCTCTGCCCCTAGTTGCGCTCTCTGTCTCTCTGACAAATAAATAAAATCTTAAGAAAAAAAATGAGATCATGTGCCTAGAAGTTAATAGTACCCAGTACATAGTAAGATCTTAATTAATATTTGCTTACTAATATTTTGTTATTATTTCATCTTAAACTCATCACATATTATCTTATTGCTAATTATAGAACATTATTATGCTATATAAATATATCAACATTTATTTAATTATATTAATTATAACAGTTATGACTGTTAGACTGCTGTCAATATTTTCAGTATGATAAGCATTCAGTAAAAGGTAGAGGATGGCTTTCTAACTTAGCACAGCTCGACTCAGCACCTCCCAGCTACTGTTTTAGGTGGGGAAGTGATAGCCGCAGCCCAGACACACAAAGTCACAGTCCACTGGGAGAGCGGGACAAGAAGTCAATGAAGATGTAATACAGTTCTGGAGTAATAAATGCCATGAAGAAAAATTAAGCAGGGAAAATTGCTAAAGGAAAACAGATGAGGGTTGGGTGGGGAGGTGTCTCCTTTTAGAGAGTGGTCAGGGAAGCCCCTCTAGAGAGGTAACACCGAAGCAGAAATCTGAATGGCATGAGGGATCCACTCAAAGATCTGGGGAAAGAACATTCCAGAAAGAGGAAAGGGCGTGAGCTTGCTATGTTTAAGACCAGCATGCAAGCCAATGCACATGGAGTCGGGGACCTGGGCTTCGGGTGGAGGAGACCCAGACAGGTTGGTGGTGGCAGCCGGACTCTCTCCTGAGCTCCAGAGGAAGTCATCGACCTGATCTGAGCAGAGAATGGTGTGATCTATTTCTCAGTGTTTTTACCCTTTGTGTAAACACTCAAGGGCAGTCTATTGGTTAAAATATTGAGCTGTGGTCTTAATGCAGCTTACATAATGCAGATAGCTGTTACTTTAACAGTTACCCTGTGCTCACCAACACCCTGGCAGCCCTCAGCCCTGCCACTTGTCTGCTGGCCCGCCAAGGGCTCTATTTCCCCAGACGCTGATACAGGCAGGAGCAAGGGACATGGCACCACGCACCGTTCAGGTGATTTTCCAGCTGCCGCTGGACCCGGGTGTGGATACGGCAAGAAATGAAGAGGATGCCAGAGGGAAGAGATTCTCCTATGTCCGACTTGGGAGGAACCCATGTGGCTGCTGTCTGAGAGTGAAGGGCAAGGTCAGAACATGGGAGGTCAGGAAGCGAGCTCAGGAATCTAGAGCAGTTCCTTGGAAGGGGACACAGCTACTCCGAGGGCTGGCTGCCTTGCACAGGGGCCCGCGATATTGGCTCATAACAGCAATCTCTGCTTTAGGTCCGTCCTCTGTCTCTCTCATCTGATCTTTTCCAGTCCTTCCTTTGTCATTTCCGGCCTGCTTTCTCTCCCTGCTGGAATCTATCTTCCACATCGCTACCTGTTTAATTTCTAGAGTTCAGATTGCCTCACATGGCTACTGGGATTAAGAATCTCTAGGGACCCTTCAACGCCTTTAAAAGCAAAATCTGCCGACTTTGGCGTAGACTATAATTTGAGCCCCTCCTTCCTTTCTGGCCTCTTCCCCCCGCCCCCACCCTCCATCCCACCCTCCAGCCAGACTGGGGGGACTCACCAATTCCAAGACACCCTTGTACTGTCCTGACTTTGCACAGATGGGTTCCTCTGCCTAGCGCGTCCTCCCTTCACACGTCTGCTATCAAGCCGAGCCCCAACACTACCACTTTTGTCCTTCCTCGTCAACAACCCCCACTCTGCCCACCTCCTCCTTTCAGAACTAATTCCTCCCTCCGTTCACTATGCCCCCATTGTTCTCGGAACATGGCCCTCTTATAAGGCTTTTCCACATTGTACCATAATATTGGTTGATCTCCGTGGCCCCAGCTTCAAGGTGCGCTTCAGAGGGACAGAGTGGTATCTCGTTCATCTCTGTGTCCCCTGCAGGCTTCTGCCTCATAGGGACTCATGTGCTTGCTGCGTGAATGGACGAGTAAGAGGTCAGAAGTAACTTCAAAGAATGTCTACTGTCTGGAAGTTCTGTGTGATGCTCAGGAAGGGAATGGAGAAAACTCGAGTTTGAAGGCAGTAGTGTGGCTTACATGGATAAGAAGCGGAGATAAGATGCAACTTTCAGAACCAACTCAAGGCCTCTTTCCGGTTTGGGCTCTTGGGCATGGTTTGGTCTGAAAACTACAGCTTGTGGGCCTCCTGTTTTTGTACGACCGATGAGTTAAGAATAGCTTTTACATTTTAAATGGTTGAAAAAAAATAAAAAGAAGAATATTTTGTGAGATGTGAAATTAACATTTCAGTGCCTATAAATAAAGTTTTATTGGAATACAGGCATCCCCTCCTTTATAGGGTGTCTTCTGAACTATAATGGCAGGCTTGGTTTGTTGTAAGTTGCCCCCCCCCCAATGTATTGTTTGGCCCTCCCCAGGAAATATTTGCTGACCCATAGTCTAGAATATTGCAAAACATATCTATCCCTGAGTTCAGACTCAAATATAGATCCTTCCACATCTACAGAGAAACGATCTAGAAATACCCCTTCCAGGGCCATGTGTTACCATTTCTAGTTTGAAAACAATCTACAAAAACCAAAATTATTTCAAAAAACAATCCAACACAGCAACTTTTCCATTCTGTAAATCTCTAGAAACCTCCCTAAACAAAGACGAGCCACCGAGAGTCTTCCAACTGACCCCTGGCGTACTCAGCCTCGATGGAAACCCTCCCGGCTGCCAGGCCATAGTGCTGCATATCACAAACATGATTTCATTGAATATTTCTCTAATATGACAACCCTAATTTTACAGGTAACAAAATTGGAGACCCAGAGAGGTCACACACCTTGCACAAGGTTCCAGGGGGATGGGTGGGGGTCTGGTGTGGGAAGGCAGGCTCTCTGGCTCCTGAGTCCGTGGGTCCTTGCCATTATGCCTGCTGGCCCCCAACATCCCCTGGGAGTCTTCATTATCTGAGCCCCTACCTGTCAGTCAGTTCAGTAAGGTAGCTTGTCCATCGGAGTGGGACTAAATCCAAATAAAGAGCAAGCTGTCGAGTTGTGACAGCTTGTCGAGCCCCGCTTGTCTAGACCAACTCCCTTAATCATCGTGCCTCTCTAGATCCTGTTTTCCCCCCTGCTTGCACCCGTCTCCTTCATGAGACCTTTCCTTTCCATTGCTGATCTCTTCCCCAGCTATTGTGTCCCTCCCTTCCTCTGCCCTGGGTCAGTGCTTTTCAAAGCTGACCCCCTTCAAAGCAATTATGAATGCTCCGCGGGCCTGGGGTGGGAACCTGGCATTTGTACATTTTTTAAAAGATCTCCCAGATGATTGTGTACACAGTGTTGCATGTATGGCTTGTCATTTAGTGCTTAGGTGTTGCCCTTACTGTTTCTCCTGGGAGGAAGAGCTGATTTTCTGCGATGAGATTTCAAGCAACTTGGGGAAGGATTTATGTAGGCAACTGAGTCTCATGGTACATCTTCCCAGAGCCCTGTGCTTTGTCCATGCTCCCAGCCTGCACTGATATCAACATGGAAAAAATAAGTCACTTTTCAACCAGCAGGGGAAAGGACATCTCTCTCCCCAGGCAACAGCTTTTTTTTTTTTTTTTCCTTATCTGTTGAGCTGGTCAAGTTCTTGGAATGAATGAAAGTCTATTATTAAAGAGATGCTCCAGATATAGTCTCAAACACTTGTTTCTTCATGTGCTGGGAAATGGAGTGTTCATTCACTTTCTCACCTCTAATATTTTGGTGAAAGAGACCCAGGAAGGCCCCCCAATCTTAACCCTTCATGCCCACCCCCTCCCTTAACAATGATTTTATTATTATTATTTTTTAAGTTTTTCTTCCTACCCCCTCCCTTTTAACAATAGTGTCTGAAGGATAAACTCTGTTTTCTGAAAGAGTTGTTAAAAACATTGTCTTACAATATTTGTTTCTGCAGATGGAGGGTGCTGCTTGCTAAAAAGGCTTGTTGACTCATGATCCCCAAATTACTTCTGATTTGTTGCTCTCTGACTTCTTACTCTCACTCAGTGACAAGCCACTGGGGAGGGGTGGGACTCTAAAAGGCAGAGAATAGAAATAATTCCTCTAGGGTTCTCTTTACAACGCGATGTGATGGATTCCACACTGTGACGACTTTACAAGATCTCACCGCCCTGTTTTCCGGAGCCAAGTTTAACAGTGTGTCATTGTGACCTTCCTTCATAAAAAATCAACCGTCCTCTTTCCCCTACCCTGTTTCCCACTGCCTTCTGCCATCTGTCACAGATTCTTCGAGGTGGCTTTTACTTTTCCTGAGGGGGGAGTGCTAAAATGGCGTGCCTTAGACCCCTATCAGTCCTCGATAAACCTATGAAAGAACGTGTGAAATCCTGCATCCCCAACACGCTACTAAAAACCTACATAGACCCCTTGTAAATCACCCCTGGTGATTATGGGTGATACCTGGACGTGATTTTGGAAAAACTGTAATTGTGAAGTTTTTGATGTTTTATATATACATCCGTAATAGTGTTATTATAACTTTGGAATCCTTAATTACTACCTTTCCCCCACAAAGACTAAAAAACAAAACAGATGAAATTATATGTCAAGCAACCTTGCTCAAGTCTAGTAAAATATGATAGGCAAGGATGAGGCTCCATTCTAGCATTTAGGATTTTCTCCACGTGAAGGATTTGGGGAGTTAATTTAGGGCTGAAATGATGAGAAAGATGAACGTGCAAAGGTTTACGTTTCCACTCTTTTTCCATGTTTCCGTTTGGTCACACGGATGACATTCAGTGGAACAAAAGGGCTTTACTGGTAAAATTGTGCAGGCTATGGGCAAGGCTCTCTCCCGTTTTCTCTTGCTGTAAGGTATCCCATTATTTCATGCTTCAGGTTGTCCAAATAAACTATTCATTATGCAGAACTGAAGTCTGTTCTGCTGCTAGAAACGGCAGACCACGGGTCTTTACAAAGGTCAAGGTGATCTGCCACAAACATGTAGACAGAAATCCCATGCCGGAGCCGAAGGTGGATGGCCTGTTCTTCCAGAAGGCACAAGGACATTGCTATGTGATACGTATCTGGTAAGAGAGGACAAACGCACCAAGCTTCCTTCCTGCTCCCTTTTGTTCTTCCTTTATATATTCTCAAGTCCGAATTCTCAAGTCTCTTCCTGTTCTTTCCTTGCATCTGTATCTACGACGTGACGTGATAACGTGACATGATACGCTGTTGCCTCTCTGCTTTGTGCTCCTGTCCTGGCGTAGTAAACAGAGACGCTTAGGGACTGTGAGCCCGACGTGCCTGGATGGGGCCGGGGGTTCTGTTTCCAGTCTATTTCTCCAGACACACTGACCACTAAAATTCACCTTCCGCACCCAGCCTGCAGCCTAGCTCCAGGTGAGGGTGGGCAGGGGGGAGATGTGGAAGTGGAATTCAGTGGAATACAGTGGAAGTGGGGTGGGCAAGAATCAGGGAGCAGGGCGGGGTGGGGACTTAAAACCCCGGATGACCACTTTCCTGGAAGGCACAGGGTAAAGCATTTCTTCAGGGTTTGGGGGTGCATTCCTTCCCAGCCCCCACTGGTCCTGAAAGGGGCCAGCTAACCCAGTCCTCCAAGGAAGGTGGCCTCCTGTCCCTTGCTGCCCTCACCAGCTGGGGCCACTGAGCATCCAGCAGGCCCCGTCCCAAGGCATCGGGCCTGTCTGGCCAGCCCCAGTGGCCGCCAGCTGGCGCTGATGAGAGAGGGGAAGGAATCCGAGTAATGTGGGGGCCTTGGTGGGGGGTGGGGTGGGGGGGGACAACAGTACTGGAGGAATGTGGTGTGGGGACACAGTTCAGCCGGCACTGTTCAAGCCAAGCTTTTGAAGACTTTGATTTCGTTGTAGAAAGCAAACAAACTGCTCCAGCTATCAGCAATCTTTTATTTTGTCTGCAAGAGGAATGCCTCTCCAGCGTGGGCTGGGCACGGGGCGGCGGTGGAGACATGGGCGTCCACCCTTGACTTGCCATGTGGAGTGTGGACGGCGCGTTCCTTTCCGCCCACTGAAGCTGAGAAATGCAGAGCAGCTCTCTTCCTCGAAGAAGAGCCAAGGGGGAGCCCTGCTAATTAATGAGGCTGCCCGAGACCTTGAGGCTCCCTCACTCACATCACAGGGTTTTACGGAGGTTGAGTGTAAGTTTCCATCATTTGCTTACGTCCTGGCACCCTGAGACTTCAATCGAGGGGGCGGAGAAGAGGGGTGTTGTGAAGGGTTTCTAGAACTCTGGTGCCTGTGGTTCTCGTGATTCATGCTCTGACCGGCCTTGGGAGCTTCTGGTCTTCAGAGTTGGCAGAGAGCTGGGGGAAGAACCAAGGCTTCTGTTCATTCTGCCCCTAGAAGATGGGGGCCACGTGTTCCCCCGATCTAGATATCGTCGCCTCGAAATCACTCTTACATCTTCAAAAGCCATCTCCGGTGCCGTTCTGGTCACCAGGAAAACAAATCTCTTTCCTCCTTGCCCACTTAGGGCTGTGCTTCTGCTTCTCCCCTAAGCCCACCCTGGGACTCAGCTTCCCACTCCCCCTTCTCTCATTGTAACCCTGATGTCTCATATCCTGATCTCTACGGGTACATTCAGGCCTTCCTTAATCTAAATAGAGAGCCACAGTTCCTTGTTCAAAAACCCAGAGGCCAGACGTGTTATGGGATTCCGAATATTTCAGATTCAAAAAAACAGACTGACCTATCCCCCAGACTACACAGTTCCCAGTGGGCCTGGGGCCAGCCTCCCGGAGGCAAACTCATTCATATTTCGGAAGGAAGATGTACAAAGACTCACGCCAAGTTGGGTAGAAGAAGAATATGCATTACCTTGGGCCAAGCCAGGTCAGGGTTTGCTGCCAAATGAGTTGTGAAAGAACTCTAGACTTTCATCCTTCATAACAGTGGCTGAGCGAGCAGAGACCACTATCCACCCTAGTTCCTCGGGGCCTTCCCTTGGGCACCACTTCTTCCCCCAGCATCAGGCCAAGTGCTCTCTCTCTAACGCTCCCCGTGACCAGAGGGCCAGAGTGAGCCGTCTGGAGCCTGACCTCCCATGCGGGCCTCGTCTCCTCTGCCTCTGCCGTCCGCTCCGTGGACCACCATTCAGGCCAGCACCTCTCAGGCTTTCAATGGGGATGTACTGGAACTTTCCATTCCCAAATCATTTATAACACACCAGTCCGTTGTGGTGTAGGATACTTAGCAATGTTACTAGAGAAATGGAGTAAAAAAGACGTCCGAAATACAAGCCTTGTCTCTTGTCTTTATTATGGAATCCAGGGATATAAAACAGGCCCCCTCTAATTGCCACTGGGCTGTGAAGGGCTTGCTCTCCACCTCACTCTTGCAGTGGACCTGGGGCGGGACGGTGTGTGGCCTGGTGGGAGGGGCTCTGCTGGTCACATTCGGAGGAGCCCTCCTCTGCCCACGCTGGGGGCTCTCCTGGACCCTTTGCCTTCCCTGGCTTCCAGTGTCTCCAGGCTCTTTTTGCTCTTCCTCGGCCCTTGCCAAGACTTCAGTCTCCTTTCCAGGCATGATTTACACCAGGTTCTGCCCTCAGCCTGTTTTCTTCTGTGCTGTCCCATTATGTATCAATCCTCTCTAGCGATTTCTACTCTCATTCTCGGGTAGATGACAATCGGATCTCCTGACCTGTCTTCTGAGTCCCAAACTCACTTCCTACCACACCCAAATAGTCCAGAAGTACCTCCCTATTCACATATTGTGACAGTTAATTTTATATGTCAACTGGGGTAGGGCACAGTGCCGAGATATTTGGTCAAATACGAGTGTAGACTTTGCTTGAAGCTATGTTGTTGACGAGAACAACATGTAAATCAGTAGACTTTGAGTAAAGCGTGTTATCCTCCACCACACAGGTGGGCCTCATCTAATCAGCTGAAGGTCCCAAGAGACAAAAGTCCCCCTGGGAGAAGGGAATTCTGCTCTAGGCTGCCTTTGAACCTGAGCTGCATCATCAACTCTTCAACTCTTAACTGGATCTATAGCTTCTCAGCCTGCCTTGTAGATTTTGGACTTGTCAGCCTCCACGATCATGTGCCAGTTTCTAAAATCTCTCTCCACACAGATGCATGCACACACTCATGGCCTCTTGGTTCTGTTTCTCTGGAGAACTCTGGTTAACATACATATGAACTTCCCACTGAAACAGTGTCCATTTCTAACTATTCTATTTCTATTTATGATGCTGCTTTTGTCTCAGGTGCCTTATTCAAAAGTTCAGACTGATCTTTTTTTTTTTTCCCCTTTCTTCTTCCCGCATCCATCAGCCATGCCCATCCCAAATCCTCAATATTTATGGCATAAATACCTTTCTTTCAATTCATCTGCTAATGAAGATCCCCAACCACCACTCATGCCTAATCTGTCCATCAAAGGTATCTCCCTGTCCATGCAGATAGGCCCAAGAAGTTGGCATGTGACTCACAGAGTCAACCTGAGATATTCTTTGAGAATTTGTAAATGAAGCTTGGAGACAGAGGACCTCTCTTTCTTTGGATCATAATCTGTTAATGTACATTTGGTAGCAAATATCTTTTCCTCATTGTACAGAGTGTCTATAGCAAGAGAGAGTGAGTCCACATGCAAAAATAAACAAAGATATTTGGATTGGAGGAATGGAGAGAACACTGATGCTGTTGTCTGTGCCTCTGGATCAAGCCACACCTGACGTTTATTTTTGGACAACCCAATTCATAAGGCAATGAACACACTTTTCTGCCTAGTCTATTTAGAGTTGAGCTTCTTTCATTTGCAACTACAGGGTCCTGACTAACCCTCTGCCAGAAAGACTGTACCTTATTCATATGTATCTCCTAAATGTGACACCACATTTAGGATTTTCTTGGTCTATGTGTTGCACTGAATTCCTAGCTTGTCCTTAAGATATCAGCTACATTATAAAATTGTGTGTGAGAGGGGAGGGATAAAAGACAGAAAGGAACATTTTCTGCAGCTTCTATGATGGCAGAAATAGAATAGAGACTTAAGTATGGGGATGTCCCAGCGTGATGGCAGGTGGGGTCATGGTGGCCCAAATGAGGAGCAGATCCACCCTTCCACTGCAAATTCATTGATTGAGAGACGCAGATTTCACAAGAAAAGGAAAAGCCAGACATATTTTTACTATGAAGTGTGGGGTAGCCGTGTTTCGTCTACCTATAGATCCGTATAAATATTTATATTATATCGCCTTTCCAATTAACTTGTACTTGTTAATCACTGCCGAGATTTCACTCGTCCGTCCATCGATGCTTACTAATTGCCCAGCAGAATGCTAGGCACCCTGGGAATTACAGAGATGACTATACCCAGATGCTGCCCTTCCTTCTTAAATACCTATTACGGTAGCAGCCAAGGCGACTTCATGAAGATAAACTCGTGTAGAAAAAAAAAAAAATCACACCGTAAAGTTATGTAAGTTTCTATTTTAAAATCATCTGGTTCTAATTTACTAAATTTAATGCTTTAGAGTCAATGCCAAAGTACTACATTTGATTTATGGAAATACTTTAGCACATTTTTCCATCGTGCTCTTGTACAATGTACTTACCGCCCTTTTGTTATGGTTAGAAAGATTATGGAGCTTAAAAAAAAAAGCCTCTTTATGAGCTTGGTGATATTTTATTATAAAATGCCATAAGACGGAATAAGAAGTCCAGTAAACACTAATACTCACTTAGGAGCATTCCACATGGCTTAGCCTTTTATTTCATTTTTTTTTTTTGTATATGTATATAAATTTAACAGAGAGATCTGGAAAATGGATGTTTAAAAACTTGCACTTTATGCCAAATCACTTCTTTTCAGGGCAAACAAGTACTTTAGGGTGTTGTGTTTTGTATGTGGGGGGGTGGTATTTCAATGGCCGTCATACTCTACTACACCGCTAACAAAATACTAATAATGTCAGTACTGAAGGATACAGAATGTCACAGACTCAGACTTCTGGAGGGAGCTTACCGAATATACCAGCAAAATGGAATCTAAGAATATGGACACAAACCTGCCAGCAGGGCAGAGGTTTCAGGAGACACGTTACATCCTCCCTCCCTGACATGCCACCAAAGCGGCAAAGGCAGGTCTGTCCCAGGTCCCGGGAATGAGCCGCCTCTACGTGACCTTCTGGGCTCTGGGCTTGACCCGCTCACTTAACCAGTTCACTTGGTCACAGAAAAATCCAGACTTTGTGTCAGCCTTTTCGCCGGAGCCTCACGGGCCCCAGACATGCCCACGAAGGCTGCCCTGCATCTTCAAAGTGGAATTTAATGCTTGTGTGTATGCATTTGGCTTCCACGTTACCCAGGCTTTGCTCAGCTTACCAAAAAAATGAAGGTTTTTCACTTCGCACCCACATACAATAAGATGGCTGCCTAGGAATTCCCCGTCTGCCCTGCAGCTTTGCATTTCTTTAAAACAAAGAAACCTCATTTTTCTCCGACAGAATTTAGTCAACTCTTGTAAAAGAAAAAATGGCAAAGGCCAGGCCATCGAAATGTTTCCTTTTCAGCAGGCAATCTTTATGTCGTGATATGAAGGATGCAGGTGACCCAGTGCCTCAGAAGGACAGGGGACTGTCCAGCACGGCTCAGGGGCCTCGAACTCGGTCCGGGATCTTCTCTCACACTCAGACAAAGCTTGGGCAGCAAAAAGCTATCAAATGTGGCTCTTCCCTGTCTGGCCAGGACTGGTTCTCCACATCCTGTGCCCCTCCCTAGAGCCAGTCTTCCTGAAGTAAAGGGAACACATGGTTTCTCACTCCTTCTGGAATCTTCTCTGGATTGTGTCTCACTTCACCTGTTCAAGCGCATTTATTTCTCCCCGACCCTCAGCTCAAGCCTCACCTCCTCCTTGACATGGACTCTGGGCTCTACTGATGAGTCCTTTTCCCAAATCCTGTGGGATGTTCACAGCCTGGTGTGGACAGTGGATTACGGGGCTGCTGTGTATCGCTTATGTACTGAATTGACCCACAATTCACATACATACACTTTACCATCTTCAGTTGAACTATTCTGTGGTTTGTGGGATGCTCACATCACTAATTCCAGAACATTTCTATCACCTTGAAGAGAAACCCACTCCCCTACAGCAGTCTCGCCATTCCTTGTCCCTCTCTACCCTGGCAACCACGGCCAGCAATCTAATTTCAGTCTGGCAATAGCAAATTATAACGGGCTTCATGCATTTTTTTTTTTCCAGCAGCATTCCAAAAGCTGGCACAAACATGAGATTGCTCATTAAAATTTCTGTATGCATTGGGGCGCCTGGGTGGCTCAGTGGATTAAGCCGCTGCCTTCAGCTCAGGTCATGATCTCGGGGTGCTGGGATCGAGCCCCGCGTCGGGCTCTCTGCTCCGCAGGGAGCCTGCTTCCTCCTCTCTCTCTGCCTGCCTCTCTGCCTACTTGTGATCTCTCTCTCCGTCAAATAAATAAATAAAATCTTAAAAAAAAAAATTTCTGTATGCATTGAAAAGGATCGCTTCGGTTGTGTGAATGCACATACATATTTAATACTTTCGAGGGAATGCAGAGCGATAACAACCAAAAAATGGTAATTGAATACAGGAAGGGAAAGCAAAAGTTGGGGCGGAGGGGAGTGTCTGGTAAGTCGGGGAGGGTTGGGGAGTGAAGGCTTTAGAGAGAGAAGAGAAACACTGTCTTACAGGGACAAGGACATTACTCTTTCGGTATGTACCTTGTAAGGTCTTATCATGGGCCAGATCCAGCCTAGCAAGGACATCCTCTAAACCGTAAGGATCAGGCAGGAGCTAGGAATTTGACCCTCCAAATGAGGAAGGAATCTGATGTTCAGAGAGGTGAATGTCTTCCCCAAGACACACAGCAAGGGTTTAATCAAAGCTTGCTGGTCTCAGATCCCGTGCTCTGATACTGCCTTATTTCTTTTGAACACTGTGCAGCCATGGATCCTAGAACTGGTCCAAAAAACATACCCTGATGAGGAAATTGTTCTTCCACGGAAAATAGCCAGAAAACAGAGGCAGGTATACGTTTTCCCTGCCTGCACCGGAAAGGGCGTCCGCTGTTCTGTTAGGCTGCCCCGGTGCCCAGTCTCTGCGGCCTCCATGGAAAAGCCACTGGAACTTCTGGCCTTTTGCTTCCCTGAAGCCTCTCTTGTCCAGAAGCAGCTTCTTCCAGACCTCAAGATCAGCTCCCCGGTTGGCACTAAGCCTCCCGAATGCCAGAGCTCCTCTGACCTTCTCCAGCTCTGGTAACTCACTTGGGGGGAGACAGAGGCCCAGTCTTGCCCCCTGGGTGGCCCAGCATGCAGCTGTCCCTGATGGGCAGGTCTCTGAGGACTTGGGTAAGTGTCTTTGCCATCTCTCTTGCCAGCTACCTGCTGTCTTGTCCCCCTGACCATTACCTACTGACGCTCTTCAGGGCTCTGCTTGGTTTTCTGTCCCCAGGCAATGCTCCCTCCACTCACAATGCTTCCATAGCTGCCCATCCCCATGCCGAAGACTCTCCAGTCTTCCGCGTTGGGTAATTTTTTAGGATAACTTGGCTGAGTCACTTTGTCCCGATATTTGGTCAAACATTATTCTGGGTGTTTCTGCGAGGGTGTTTACTTTTGTGGGTGGGGTTCATCTAAACACTTGAAGGCCTGGATACAACAGAAGGTCTACCTTCCCTGAGCAGGAGGGATTTCTGAGGACTGCCTTTGGACTTCATCTGCAGCACTGGTTCTCAGACTGCCTTTGAACTTGAACTCTTTCCTTAGCATCCCCCATCCGATTTTGGCTTAGCCACCCTCCACAAACCCATAAGCCATATCCATCAAATAAATCCCTTTCTATATCTGCACCCATCGTATTGGTTGTGTTTCTCTGGTAGAGCCCTGACGAGTACGGTCCCACAGATTTACACCCCAGTGTGCATCAGTGTTCACAGAAACTCTTCATGGTCACATCAAGTCATGGACACCTGGCTCACTTTCATTCTCAAGAGCTCCCCAGAAGAATAGCTCCACATCCGGCCGTGGTAGCAAGCCAGAAAGCTGGCATCTCCTTGCCCCAGCTGACAACCTATCGCTAGTGCTCATATTTATGCTTCGCATGTATTTTTCAAACAATGAGCATCCCTTTGTACTGTCTGTCCCCAGCTGTACAGCTCAGGCCACTCTCGTCACTCTCTAAGTCTCTGGGCTTTCACTCAGGCCTCCCATGAATCTCTCTTTTAGAACGGCCAATCCAATGGTGTTCATTTGATGCTTAAAGAGTCACCTCCCAATTTTCTCAAGAAAAAGTAATAACACAAAATGAAACAAAACGTAAATCTCCAATGTGACCCATACCATAGCTTCTCGGACTTTCTCATGCATGCCCGTCTCCTGGAGCTCTTGTTAGAATGCGGCTCTGGGGGGCGCCTGGGTGACTCGGTTAAGCGACTGACTCTTGACTTCGGCTCAGGTTATGATCTCAGGGTCCTGAGATCAAGCCTCATATTGGGCTCCATGCTCAGTGGGGAGTCTCTTCCTCCCTCTCCCTCTGCCCCTCCCCCTGCTGTACCTCTCTCTTATTCTCTCTCTCTCAAATTAAATAAAATCTTTAAAGAACTAAAAATAATGCAGCTCTGCTTCCATACCCTGAGTAGGGCCTGGGGAATCTGCGTTCCCAGGAAGCTCCCAGGAAAGATGGAACTGCTGGTCCACAGACCACTCTCTGTGTGTCCACGGCTCAGAGGACACAGCATGGTGGGTTCTCTCCCTCGTGTCTCTCCTGGAACCCAGGTGCTACAGACACTGGCCTTTTCCAGGTCCCCTGTGCCACATGCTGCCTGTCACCGCAAGGCTGACAGCACTTTCCCTCCTGACTCTTGCTCGGTGTCAGGATTCATCTGAAATGTCACTCTGCTTATGGCATGGAGCTCCCTGGTGATATGCTAGCATCGGACACCGCACTTCTCCTACAGATCAACACACTTGTTACTACTTGTTCAAAGTCAAGCTTTCTTACGAGGTCATAGGCATGTGAGGGCAGGAGCCACAGCTGTCTTGTTATTGCCTCACTGGGGTAGGGATTAGAGCTGGGCACCTGGAACCGCATTCATTCATTCATTCATTTTTTTTTTTTTTTTTCCCCACCGAATCACCGAAAGGTCTGTTGGCCATTCAGTGAATATTTATTGAATCCAGTAGCATTAGATTTGATTGTGAGTGACAGAAAAACCCTAGGACAGGTTTAAACAAAGTATAAGTTAATTGTCTTCTCATTTAGCAGCCTGGGATTAGCAGAGGGCTTGATGAGGTCTGCAGGGATTCAGGGTTTCTCCAGCCCACGACGGTGCCTGATGCCATGACCAGCCCCTGCTGGTCTTTCTCCCAAACAGCCATTGTCCTTGGAGGTCGGAAACGATGTCAAGTTGTAAAATTTTGCAAAATGTTGGCTCTGGATAAGAGTTGGAGCCCCACCACAAGCATAGTAGCCAAATCCCAAATTTAATTTGACACTCCACAAAAAGAAGACAATTGTATGTGAGCCTTGCTGGAATTTCCATCTGCCGCCCTTTCTGAGTTTCCTTCTCAAGGTGGCTTCCAGCAATCTCCCTTTTTCCTCAGCACAATTACATGTGTCCTTAACACACCGAGGAGGAAGGCTGCTAGGGCTGAGAGTCATCCTGAACCTACCAAAGAGCCTTTGGCCGCCAGTCTTCTGCTCCCAAGTGTTCAGCTGCCTCCTCCCCAGCATACCGATGTCCACCCAGTAGGGCTCCCTCCTCTCCTAGGTCCCCGAGAGAGACCGGTTAGCCAAGTCCAGTAACACATTTTGACAGTCTTTGTCCCCTGTGGGTGTGTAGGGGAATGCATTGTGACTTTAGCTCTGAGATTCTAGAAGTGGGCACAGCTTACCATCCCCCCACCCCCATTCCTCCAAGCCCTGAAGAGCCTTTCAACTTTACCATTCCTCCACGTTTCCAAGTTCTCATTTGCCAGTCCATTTCATAAGGCCCCAGGCTCAGCCCCCTGGTTAACAACCTTAAAACAGCACTTCTCCCGGGACGGAGAAATAAAACCACACACCTGCAAATTCCTTTCTAACTTTAACTCTGATCTTTAACTGTGAGTCGGTGTGCCCCGTTCTAATTTCTCTAGGTACTGTGTCTGGATCTCCCACCTGTGGAAATGTCTCCAGAAGTTTCCTGCTCTAAGGAGATTTAAGGAGATGATGGGTTATATGGTAGGCATCTCCTTAATTTGGATTTTAAAGGAATAAAGGTGTTTCGTTGTCATGGTGGTTGTTTTGCTAAAATCACCTGCCTTGGCCTGCTTTTCTCTGTTAACGGGATATCTATGATGGGGACATTTCAGGGAGATGCGTGTTAAACAGATAGGGACATTGGCAGAGCCCAGGGTACTTAAATGAGGAGCTCTAATTCAGGCTGTAGGGGAAATAGCTACCTTCCTTGGGAGGAAGTTAGGTCCAGAAGCACTTTCAGCTCTCCTGGTTCTCTCTCCCCTCCCAGGCTAGCAGGCCCCATATTAGCAGCCCGGGTTTGGAGGTGAAAGGGCTGAGGCTGTTTATTTTCTGTAGCCCCTTGCACCCTGACTCTAGGCTTCCCGATTTGTGTCTAGTTCCCTCCCATTCAGTAGGTTCCAGTGATCTGTGAAAGTCCCAAGCCTCGGAGACAGGCATTCACCTCTCCAGGGATTTAGGGAACAGAGCTATGAGGGGAAAAACAACGCAAAACTGGGAATCGGTATGGCCTCATGGAAGAATATGATCCTTTTTTTGGGTGTTTCCACAAAGAAATGACCCTTTGTATTCTAGTTGCCCAGAATCTTCCACTAATTTCTCTGTGGCTCAATTCCAGGGATATGTTAGCCGTGGGCTCTGTACGGCTTCCTGCCTCAACATGAGCCTCTGTATGCATGTGGGGGGGAGGGGCGGGCGGGGGTGCGCGCCCCTGGGCGCTCATGCGCAGGTTCTGCTGCACCATGAACCTGTGCACGTGTGTGAGTGTGCGCATGCGTGCACATGCGCACGTTTGTGCATCTGTTTGTACGAATATGTGTGTTTTTTCTGGCGCGGGTAAAGGGCACAATTCTCCCCTTACCTCCAGCGATCAGTTCACATAATGTCTCTCCCATGCCCTGCGCTTCTGCTCAGCCCCTTGGTTGGAGGCCCTGTTACAGGCTGCATTTTGCTCTCAGGCCTTGAGTGGGAGACTCCTCCGCTACCGTAGTCCCGCCCTTGCTAGATCTTCGGCTCAGGTCTGGCCTGCGAGGCTTGGCAGCCAAGGCCTCTCCAGGGACAACCGGTGTTCTCATTTTCTACCGGCCCGAGCATGTCATGAACTTTCCAGCCCAGTGGCAGCTGAGAATACAGATGAACACAAAAATCAAAAAAGGCCTTTGGAGGCTGTCGGAGAATGCCAATCAAGAACAGGAGCACAAGGTTCCTTTTGAAATAGCTGAACCAGCTCGTGTCTCTACCTCGTGGTAGCTCATTTATCTCTGCTTAATTAGAATGCCTCTGCAAACCTGTGCTAATATAATTCTCTGATGGTCTGCGTAGGCCAGTCTCTGCCTTTAAAGGGAGTGAGACAAATTAACCCATGCACCCAGGTCCTCCCCGAACCTCCTACCTCCCACCCCAGCACACACACACAGACACACACTAAAACATGATTCACAGCAAATTGGCGTTAAAGACCCTGGAAGTTATGGTTGACCTTTTCCCAGGCCTCCTGGAAGCACTCCGTTCCATGGTCAAAGAAATGCTACAGAGAAATAGACATCTTAGTTCCAGGCCACTTACACTGTTTAATTATGCAGAACCTTCTACACATGCAAAGCATTACTATCTTAATATGCAAAGTTGGAAGTGACAAATATTGAAAAGAAAGTCATTCCTAGCCCGGCCAAGTTCTGTTTTCCAAGAAAAAGCTCTGTCTCTCAAGCATATCGTTTATTTTTGTGTGTGACCTGGTTTTGTACTCTGGGTCAACATATCCCCGAAAGAGAGAGAGAGAGAGAGAAGAAAAAGGAGAGAGAGAGAGAATGTGGAGGAAGAGAGAGGGAGGGAGGAAGGCAGGAAGGAAGAAAGAAAAACCAGAAACAGAGATGATAGGAAAACATCCCCCATCCCTCAATTTCAACACAGAAATCATTCTTTTAGAAAACTAGGTTTTAAACTAGTTATTTTTAATGCTTACTGATGGCCACCTAGGAACATTGTCTTTTGGGAAAACAGTAGGAACACAGTAATGTTTGTGTTTATCTCAATCATCCGAGTTCCTTGCAAACAGCTGAGTCCCGAGGAAGCCAAGACATGTTCTTTGAAGAACTTGTAGACAATGATCAGGTTATGGTCAAAGGAAATGCTCTGACTTTAGTCCTAGTAAGTTCCCATTTAATTTTCTATCCAGCCAATGTCCTATTTTGGTTTTGTCACATTCACACATATGCGTGATCGCTCAACTCACAAAAACTTGTCACATCAAACTGAGTTTTAAGTCCTGTTAATAATGATTTGAAAAAAAAAAAAGTCTCACTTTGCAGGATTGTAAAGGAGGAAAAGGTGTAATGAAATCAAACAAAACCTCCCCAGTTACAAGGATCTGGCCTCCTCCACTGAGGTTACAGGGAGTAAGTTCTCTGTAGCTGTTGTGATTTCTGCAGGACAAATTTGATTAGGGTGGATGGCTCATTCTTTACTTTTATGTCCTCCTCCCTGAAAAATCCTAGGCCTCCAGGAAAATCGCTGGAGAATATATGCTCTTTCTTTTCCATGCACAACCCCATGCTCTGGGACGAACACATGTGTTGGTGAGTTACATCGTGAATATTCATGGTAACTTATCTAGAATGTTCAAAATTAGTGTCTACTTTTACACTTTTTTAATGTAAAATTTTGTGATAGGAAACTATGGTATTATTTTAGAATTTAACTCTAAATCTTCTGTGGGAACGTTATAAAAATGATCACCAAAGTCTATTCCTTCTTCTTGAACATCATAGGCAGTGACCCAAGTTTGCTTTGAGTGCATATGCAAACGCAACGTCATCCTGAGGATTGTATGCAAAGAATAAAATAGATCCATCACTCTCCCTTTCAGACAATGATGGTTCGGGCAGTGACATGATGTCATATTGAAGAAACATTGAGGAAGAATTAGATTCATCTGATTATTTTGTAGTGGTATTCATTTTTTGGTGGATTGTCATTTGGAACCACCAGTTAATATCACGGCATCTTCAACCATATATTAACAGCATGGGTTCAAATAGCCAAACTATGGAAAGAGCCTAGATGTCCATCGACAGATGAATGGGTAAAGAAGATGTGGTATATGTATATATGGTGGAATATTACTCAGCCATCAAAAATGAAACCCTGCCATTTGCAACGATGTGGATGGATCTAGAGGGCATTATGCTAAGCAAAATAAGTCAATCAGAGAAAGATAATTATCATATGATCTCACTGATATGTGGAGTTTAAGAAACAAAACAGAGGATCACAGGGGAAGAGAGCAAAAAAAGAAACAAGAAGAAACCAGAGGGGGAGACAAGCCATGAGAGACTCTTAATCATAGGAAACAAACTGAGGGTCGCTGGAGGGGAAAAGGGTGGTGTACTGGGATAACTGGGTGACGGACATTGGGGAGGGTTATGTGTTGTAATGAGCACTGGGTATTATCTAAGACTGATGAATCACAGACCTGAAACAAATAATATATTCTATGTTAATTAATTGAAATTAAATAAAAAAAAAACAAAAAAAACCCCACATGTGATTCAGGTCGTTAGATAAAAAGCAGGATAACCAGTTACAGTTGAATTTCTGATAAACTATAAGCAATTATTTTTTTAGCATAATATATCCCATTTAGTTTGGGGGACATGTTTATATAAGAAAATATTTGGTGTTTATCTGAAATTCAAATGTATCTGGGAGTCCTGTACTTTTATTTCCTAACTATGACAACCTTACATGCACAGAGCCAGTGCTACTGCCAGGAGAGCTATTCGAAACAAGAGGAGAAATCCCACTGGGCCTCAAAGATCGTAGTAACGTCCTGATAGAAGGCGCACACAACATACCTCATTCTTCTTGCCGCACTAAGGCAGAACTTCTTCCCTTCTCCATTTCCTATCCTCTCTGAGAAGCTGAGTGGGTGGAATGTCACTGGCATTAGTGTTATCGTAGAGTTGCTACTTGGGATTATTCCTATCACCAGAGCTTTAACAAGTGGCATTTGGGTTTAACGAACATTTATTGAGCGCGTACAGCTTTGTAGAGCAGTGTGCTAGGCTGAGGCTCTTTTCTCAAGGAGTTTAGAATCCAGAAATGAAGAGTAATGTGTTGACAACTGAAGCTGATTCAAATCAATGTGTGAGAAGATCCAAAGAACGTCCTACAGGGATGAATAAATTCTGTGAGCAGTGGGAGATGAGAGAAGAGTTCATGGAAGAGAGAAGAGTTCATGGTGGGTGAAACTGGGCTGGCAGGGAAGGAGGGTACTTGATGGACAGATATAAGCCAACAGCCTCCCATGCTGCAAAGATGGAACCATCAAAGTGACAAAAATAGGAATGTATGGTTAGAGCCCTTGTCTACCCCTGGAGGGAATAAGTCATTCATTTGTTTGTTGAGGAGATCTTTATTAAACACCATTGAACACATTAATGTAAAATTGCACTTGTGTAAAGAGCAGTGAAGAAGAGACACATGGTCCCAGGAAGTGTAGTATCTGAGGAACGACCTAGTGAGGGCAGTTGGACATGGCATTTGTGAGGGAGGCAGAGCTTGAGTTGAGCTCTGAAAGGAGAATAGAATTAACCAGGTGATGGGGGTGGAGGGAAGATGAGGGCCTGAGAGGAAGAGGACATAAGACAGATAATGTAATATGTGCAAAGGCCCAGCGGCAGAAGGAATCAGGGGCTTTCAAAGAACTGGAAGAAAGCCGGTGTGTCTGGAACACAGACAGCATGGTGACATATTACACTAGAGAGGCAGTAGATAGCAGTTGGATCCATGCACGGCATTTTGGAATCCTTTAGAGAGTTCTATCATAACACCCTGAGCCCTATGGAGCCATTCTATGCATTTAAGTAGGAATGTAACATAACTGACATTGACCGTGAAAGAATCATTGGCTATACTGGTGAGAAGAGACTGGAGGGGAACCAAACAGCCATGAGGAGACCAGTTAGGAGGCTACTTCAGTAGTTTGGGCAAGCATTGAGGGAAAGCCATATTCCCCTTCCTTCCTGATGACTTATTCTGTTGCATTTTCAGGGGAACCCAAGAGGAGAAGCCCCAGGCCTCCAATCAGCATGCCCATGGAGCATCTGTGTCTTGATGGCCCAGCACGGTGGGAAGAATCCCACGCGTCACCATGTGTTGATATTGCTAGAAGTAGGGCACAGGGTATCTTACTGAACAATAGCAGTTCAGCAGAGTCCCAAGTGGATATTTCAGGCCTCAGAGGAGTAGGGGAATGCAGGCCAACTCAAAAGCCAGCTGGCCTTGGCTGTCCAAACTGGCTTTCCTACGCCAAACACCTGACAAGGTAGAGCCCCAGCTGCCCCAGCTGGAGTCTTTCTGTTGAGACTCTCAGAGTCCTAGCACTTTTCTTCTCTCACTGGTCCCTCTCTTCCCAGGTGGCAGGAGAGATGAATGGTTCTGTGACTCTTGGAACCCCTCCAGCCAGTTCTAAAAGCACTGGGCTTTGGTTGGCCATATTCGCTCAACAGTTACCAAGAAGTATAGGTGACATCTCTTCCATGGTATTCTTTGATATTTAACCCTTGCATTATACGCTTGTTACAAACTCTGTGAATTCAAAAGATCCTCTTGAAGTATCCTTTTAATATCAACAAGTATGAATTGATGTAGGTGACATCTGGTGTCGGGTACACTCAGAAAAGCCCCCATGAGGCAGGGAGGCGTATTTGCTGACTGGCCACTTTTATGCATCTTCCAACTTGACCACAAGCCAAACCTCCCTTTGAGTAGCACTGGTCAACCTCTGACTATGTTGGACAGATGCTCATGAATGCCAGGAAAGAAGGCCAAATTCACAAGTATAATGGCTCAACATTGGCTCTTAGGCCATTGGAAAAATGCAAAGTATGCCCGTGGGACTCCTGGTTCCAGACCAGTCTATGTTGCGGGTTCCATCAGCCACATGGATCTTATTAGAGGTTAATAGATCCTTCAAATGGTGTAGGTCAGAGTTTTTCAACTTTGGTACTATTGACATTCTAGGTGGGATAAGTCTTTGTTGGGGGGCTGTCCTGTGCATTGAAGGGTCTTTAGCAGCATCCCTGGCCTCCCCCCACCCAATTTTGACATCCAAATATATCTGTAGACATTGGCGAATATCCCAAGAGGGCAGAATTGCCCCTAGTTGAGATCCCCCTGCACTCTGCACTCCTCAGTTATCTAATGGGAAAATCAGGATCTGGAGAGGGAGGAATGCCTTTGGAGGACCCACAATTCTACAGAAACAACCCTAGAAGGGGGCCTCAGGTCTTTGAATTCTAATCTGGGCTTGTCTCCACAGTCTCCCAAAACAGACTATTTTTCTGATTATGTCTCATCTTTCTGTCCATGTTTCCTCTCTTGACCCTGCTCCTTATTCCTTCCCTTTTTGTTCTAATGTCTTCTTTCTTGCATCCTCTTACTCCTAAGGTCTGCCTGGAAGCACAAGACATTTGTTCCATCAAATTCCAACCCAACAGAAGAGTAGGTCTCAAGCAAAACTCTAAACAAGATGAGAACCAAAACTTTTCATGTTTGCCTTGTCAGCAGCCCAGCAGAGCACTGGGCACAACATAGACGCCTTACGTGCGTGGGTATGTTTGTATGTGTGAGAGAGAGTGTGTGTGTTTTAACTGAGTACAAAAAAAGTTATCCTTTTTATTCCTTGTCTTCTATTCTAGTGAGTCATATCTTGCTCACGGACAAGGGTCTTTCTCTCCATCTTTTGCTTTTAAAACAGATTCTCGTGGCCTTTATTCACACCAAGGCGTAAATAACTGGTAATAACCACAGATGATAATTTTCTACAGAGTTGGCATATCCTGAAAGAGGAAACACACAACTTCCTGTAACACAGAACTCTGGGCCTTTTTCTAAATGAATAGTGTAATAACAAAGTCCAAAGTGAACACAGACAAACTCCGATTTCATCACAGACACCCATAGCACGGACAACACTCCATTTCTTGGTGTCACAGCGTACTCACACGACTCAGTGCACTGGGCCATGGAGTGCCATGGGGGTGGGGGGTGTACCCTGGCCAGGCTGCCTGCATGCTAGCATTTTCCTTACAGGACAACAACGTGAGAGCTGGGTCCCAGCACCCAAGAGATGGGCCCTTCCAGAGAAGGTGTGAACGTTCTTCTCTGAATTTTACTTAGAGCCAGCTTCACTTAATAATCTAACAAGTTTGCTATCAAGAATTTGAAGGGAAGTGGTTTTGTGGGTTTGAATGCATTCTTTATGTTGAAGAGTGGTGTCCCTCAGTTATTGATGGGAAGAAGCGTTTTTGCTCTCTGACCTGCTTTGGAAGCCAGTTTGCTGCCTGGGCTCTGCTCGTGGAATCTGGACGGAAGGTTGTAGGTTCAAAACCACCTGCAGTCATGAAAGGGGAGATGCCCCCTTGGTGACTGTGCCCACACTTCCCTCCCAGTGTGAATGTGAAGCTGAAAGAGGTCATGAAGCTGTCAGAAAGCGCGATGTCTATTCAGATCGGAGGACCCAGAGTCATAAAGCTTTCAAGGGCTGACGGTACCTCAGAGCTGTGTAAAGCTGGTGACCATAGGGGCAGAGCTTGGTGATTTATGACTTCATCGGCTTCTGACTTTGCAGATGTTATTTCTGCTGCAAGACGAGCGAGAAGAGCTGTGATATGAAACCAGAAAATGCACACCTCATTTCTCTCTGTTGGCTCTTGGTGCTGCTGGTGGTTTTTTTTGTTGTCGGTGGGGGGGGTGGGGGTGGCGGGGAGGCTCCAACGGAGTCTCATGGTGCAGGATAGAGGGAGACCTGGAAACGTGACCCAGAGCTGGGCCATGTGTGGGAAGGAGCCCGACATGGGAAGGAGGCGAGGAGGGAAATGTGCTTGCCCTTTGTGCAATGCCAGGTGGGGCGTCCCTCTTCACCCAGTGACCCCAGGGTGAGCTGAGCAGCCTTACAAAATAGAACCCTCTGGCAGAATGAGGGCTCCTCCCACCGCCTTTGCTGTGAGTCTGGCAGGGAGTGCTGTTTCTGCGAGGAAGGTAGTTGTTGAAAGCCATTGGCGACCTGGAACCTGGTTACTCAGAAGCCTTTCCCAGCTAACCTAAGTTTAATGATCCTTTGCCCCTGAAGGCTAACTTGAAAGAGAGGCAGAAATGATTAGTCCCAAGTTTTTTGAAAGGCAAATTATTTGTTCAGATTCTGGGCAATTAAGTATCTGATCATATCCTTGAGACCAACAGGAGCCCACGAAAGCTTGATGTCATAGGATGGACTTTGAAGGCAAGTTTTTGTCCTGTCCCCCAACCCCAGCCTTACACAGGCGGGAACTCTGTGAATATTATTAGTACATATAGTAATTTAACCTTAGAACTCTAGGCATACATTATTATTAGCAAAATCAACTGTGTATATACTAGGATTCTGTTTGTATGCTCTTACTCAAAGCAAAAAAAAAAAAAAAAAAGATACCCTACAAAAGGAACACACAGACATGTGTGGTCTGAGGCACATTCCCTCACCTTCCCTGGGGTTAGAAAAACAAGCTGTGACTTTAGGAATAATCAACATCATTTCTGCTTTGCCAAATAATACAGGTAGATACTGTTTTAAGATAGACTGAGCAAGTATCCATATTCACCAGCCATTTTTACATCTAGGATGAGGACACTGAAAACAATATCAACAGGTCAAACCTTTGAGATCAGGTTGGATGGTCACCTAAATGTCATGGTGGTGAGAACGCAAGTGGTGTGATTGGCTCCTTAACACACACGAACAAAAACAAACAAAAAGAACCTTAGAAACAAAACTTCTTCCCCGTCTGCTTGCCTCAGTGGCAGAAATGGTACCATTAGGAACTCATTCATTTAGCTTTCCTTTTAAAACACAGATGACTCCCTTAAGAAATTAAAAATAGAGCTACCCTATAACCCTGCAATTGCACTACTGGGTATTTACCCCAAAGATACAGATGTAGTGAAAAGAAGGGCCATCTGTACCCCAATGTTCATAGCAGCAATGGGCAAAGTCATCAAACCGTGGAAAGAACGAAGATGCCCTTCAAGAGGCAAATGGATAAAGAAGACGTGGTCCATATATACAATGGAGTATTACGCCTCCATCAGAAAGGATGAATACCCAACTTTTGTATCAACATGGACGGGACCAAAGGAGATTATGCTGAGTGAAATAAGTCAAGCAGAGAGAGTCAGTTATATGGTTTCACTTACTTGTGGTGCATAAGGAATAACATGGAGGACACTGGGAGATGGAAAGGAGAAGTAAGTTGGGAAAACTGGAGGGGGAGACAAACCATGGGAGACTGTGGACTCTGAGAAACAAACTGAGGGTTTTGTGGGGGAGGGGAATGGGGGGTTGGGTGAGCCTGGTGGTGGGTAATAAGGAGGGCACGTATTGCATGGAGCACTGGGTGTGGTGTGTAAACAATGAATCTTGGAACACTGAAAAAAATACAAAATAAAATTTAAAAATATAAAAATAAAAAGATGAAAAATAAATAAAAAATAAAATGCTGTATGAGAAATGAAATTTTGCTTGGACAATAAAAAAAACACAGGTAACTCTAAAAGGGCGTTATATTGTCCATATTCACTTACATTATGGAAATATTGAGTTCTTTGTATTTGTCCAGGTCTAATGTAGTTAAACATGTGTACGGAAGAGTTCTTTTAAATTTTTTATGAGAGTTTTTTTTTTTTAAAGAATTAAAAAAATTTTTTTTAAAGATTTATTTATTTATTTGACAGAGAGAAAGAGAGAGACAGCGAGAGAGGGAACACAAGCAGGGGGAGTGAGACAGGGAGAAGCAGGCCTCCTCTCAAGCAGGGAGCCCGATGTGGGGCTCAGTCCTAGGACCCTGGGATCATAACCTGAGCCACAGGCAGACATTTAATGACTGAGCCACCCGGGGGCCCCTTAAAAAAGATTTTATGTAATTATTTGAGGGAGAAAGAGAGAGAGTGCACACAGGGAGTGGGGAGGGGCAGAGGGAGAAGCAAACTCCCTGCTGAGTGGGAAGCCCCACGTGGGTCTCGATCCCAGGACCCTGGGATCATGACCTGAGCCAAAGGCAGATGCTGAACAAGCGCCCCTACAGGAGAGTTTAACAGGAGGATTAATAGTAATGAGCAGAGTAGCTCCCAAAACACCTTCTTCCTCCTTGCAAATCTCTGCCCTGGCACACCAACACTGTCCTGTCCAAGACAGACTTGGGAAGGCAGTCGTGCAGTGAGCTGGGCTTAGAATCAGCTGGGTCAGGTTTCAGATCCAGACTCTGCCACTTGAACGCTGTACGCCTTTGGGCAAATTACTTAGTCATTCTAAGTCTCAGGTTGCCCAACTATAAAATGGAGTCAATAATATTTACTTTGCAGTGTTACTGTCAAGATTACAACTGATGATGAATGTGGGATGCCTGGGGGACCCAGTCAGTTAAGCATCCAACTCTTGATTTGGGCTCAGGTCATAATCTCAGGGTCTTGAGATCAAGCCCTGTGTTGGGCTTCCACAGTCAGCATGGAGTCTGGTTATGATTCTCTCTCTTCTTCTCCCACTGCCCCTCCTCTGGTCATGTGTGTTTTCTCTCTCTCTCTCTCCAAAAAAAAAAGTGCTAAAAGATTGATGATGAATGTAAAGCCACACATGACGAAGATTGCAGAGACGGAGAAGATGATGATTTCTTGCCCCACTCCTGGCCAGCCCAACCGTGGCCTTGGAGCAAAGAGTGGACAGGCAGGAGGAGCACAGTGTAGGAACACGTTTGGCAGGTCCTAGATGCCTTGATGATCCTGGACATCTGGAGGTGGGGAAGGTGTGGAGGAGGAAGAAGATACAGTTGGCTCATCACGGAAGACAAATTATTTCTCAGTTTTTCTGGGGGCAGGTCTTCACACCTTCCATCAAACATTCTCCGTGCTCAAGAGAGTGTGTGTGTGTGTGTGTGTGTGTGTGGCTGATGAATTCTTTGGGGGGTTGGTGTTAGATAATTTCCAGAATTTGATTGTGACCCAGTTGGCTCACTATGGGCACAAAGCATGCACTGTTACGAGTAATTTTTTAATTATTATAAGAACAAAGCCGATTTAGAAAGGAAGCTCAGATGTAGCATGAGATCTGTTGTGGCTCCTGGCAATTTCCTTTTTGACAAGATTTGAGATGCCTGAGCAACCTAGAGTACTGGAACAGTGATCACTAATGACAATCAGGATAAGTGAGGATAAAAATCTTTAAAAATGATGATCAAAAATTTACATTTGCATTCATCTTTTCAGGTCTCCTAGCATTTTCACACTCAGTGTCTTGGTTGGTCTGTGTAACAACTCTGTAACATAAGCTAAGTAAAGGAAGTTAGTAGCTCCATTTTACAGATGGGAAAACTGAGTCTTCAGAAGGTTTAGTAACTTTCTCAACAGTGTTTTGCAGAGCTGGGATGAGACCCTGGATCTCTGGATGCTTAGTTTTTACTAAAAGCCAGCAATAGAGGTAAAACAGCTTATCCATTTTTGAAATCAACCTATATGAGCCCTTTTTATTTGCTGTGTCATGTAGGGCATTACAAATACAAAGATAAATGTGTCACAATCGCTTCCCTCAAAGAACAGTTGAATTGTATCTTTTCCTTTATAAACTGTATGTAGTTTATAATTTTAATTTTCCTAATTAAAATGGAGAGACAGACAAGCTACCTGGCAAGTATGACTATTTTTATGGGAACCAGTGGAGAGATTATATGAACACGGGTCATGGGAAATTCAGGGTATATGGTGGTTATTGGTAAGTTACACCTTGTTTTTACCTCATTTTATCTCTTTCCCCTTATTTTTGCTTCACTCAAATCCCCAAACAGGCAAAGTCTGAGCAATGAAAGATCACGTTGGCTCAGAGGAGAAGCTTCCAGACCAACCCGCCATTGCTGCTGTGATGTTAGATTCTCATCTCACCCGAGGATGTCAAATTTGGAGCTCATCTCTTTGGAAGACACCTCCATCTTAACCACCTCCCAAATTCCCTAACTTATTCTGACAATCAGACACCTTACGTGTTCTGGAGAATTCCCCAACATGGAAATTCAGCAGCAAAAGGGTGCCTAGAAAAGGGCTGTGGTTTTAGGAGGCCCTTTGCCTTGAAGCCCGCGGGTCCAGGTTGTGTTGCCACGAGTCAATGGTGCATAAGGTCTGGCTCAGATGACCAGCGGAGGGCGAGAGGAAATTAATGAGAAACTTCCCGGAAGAAAGAACCAAAGAGGCTTTGCTCTAAAGATTTACTTTTTCTGCACCTTGAACATTTCTGGCAGCTGTATTGCTGACAGATTTGTGGCAACATTTTTCTGGCCTAGGTAAATGTTTGCTCTGTTTTTTTTCTCCCTGCATCGTGCCTTCAAGAGCGTATGGGTCTTGAATCCTTCCCTGCCCTTAGGTGGAAACACGCAATCTACCCTTCTGAACGTAGAAGAAGGAAAACACAGACTTTGTTCACTCCTCAGATTCTCTGCTTGAAGCAAGTTTAGGAATTTATGTGTGGTTGGAATGGGGAATGAAGACTATTCTGGAACCTGGCTACCACGCCGTATTTCCAATTTGGCTTCAATTGTTATGTCAGGATAGAGAAAAGCATTTCCATCCACATAGCCCAGAAAACCAAAATAGAAAACTCTTGAGTTGAACACAATATAGATTTGTTAAAAGCGTAAAATAATTTAAAGCCTTGCAAATACACAGGTGAGAAGTTTGCAGGAGAGCAAGGCAGAGTGAGAGGCCTGAATTTCAGATAGATGTGGTTTTGTAAATCATGACAGCTTTATATGAAGGTCACACGTAAAATCAGGTGACGTTTTAACATACAGAATTATGCATTAAAGCGTAGACTCTGTGCCAGATTCTCACCCTATAAAATCAGATGGAAATGGTCCTACAGAAAAGAAGTTATTCTATTATTTCCCCCACAGTATTCCTGATGGTGAAAATCTAGGCTAACTAACAGGGTAGGGGGAAACCTAAAGGAAATGAACCTTAAGCCCTTGGCTAATTTTTAATTCTCATGATTTCACGATATGCATAACAATTGCATTTCGGGTTTTAAGGCCGTTTTCAAATGATTAAACATATGCTTAACGTGGAGTATGTATTCCAGATAAACCATTGTTTCAATATTTAAAATCATTTAACTTGGATAATCAGACAGGATTTTGAAGCTTTTGTGTGTGTGTTGGAGGGGGTTGGTTTGGTGCTGGTGGTTCTGATTAAATGTAGAACAATTCAAAGGAGTTCAAAAGTCTGGTCTGCATGATTAATAGTCTGCAGTGGATATTAGAAATCCAGACAGACTAAAGGCAAAATGCCTTCCTCTCGGAGACAGACTGTATTCTAACCTCCGAGGACCCTGCACCATTTAGTCACTCTCTCAATTCGACTGCATTTGCCAACCCCGGGCGTCGCTGGATTAGAGAGTAGTGGAAAAAAACCCCTCCCAGGAGTGATCGTATCAAATTCCCCGAGTGTTTAATCTGTCTGGCACATGGATGGCCCTCTTGGGCTGCAGAGAGCGCTCAGCAGAGAGAGCCGTCTTGGGCTGGCGTGCCGGTGCTCGGAAAGTGAAAGCAGTTGGTTGTAGTCTCCTCCCCAGCCTGCATTCCTGGCCTTCCACATCCTGAGGCCGTCGTGTGGTTGGAATGGGAGAGCGTGCCTTAAGGTCACACGTGGATAGGTGCATTTCTGTCTGCGATATTGACACCAGAAGCCTCTGACCTCCTTCACGGAAAGGAGGCTCGTGAGTTCTCACCAAAATGTGAATTTATGGTTCTTAAGCCTATACCCTTGTGGACCTTAGTCAAGGGGAAGAGCAGCCCGTTTCCCTCAAAATAATCCATGTGGAGCATCCTCTGCTCTTCCCGGGCTCAAGGCCAGACTTTGCCATTTATTAGCTCTGACCGTGGGCAAATTCCTCACTTTCTCTATGTCCCAGTTTCCTCAGCTTTATTTATTTATTTATTTATTTTTAAAGATTTTATTTATTTATTTGACAGAGAGAGGAATCACAAGTCCGCAGAGAGGCAGGCAGAGAGGGAGGGAGGAAGCAGCCTCCCTGTTGAGAGAGAGCCCGATTCGGGGCTCGATCCCAGGACCCTGAGATCATGACCTGAGTCAAAAGCAGAGGCTCAGCCCAGCGAGCCACCCAGGCGCCCCTCAGTTTCCTCAGCTTTAAAACAGGAACAATAATAGTACCTTCGTCCTAGGGTTGTTGTAAACATTGACCAAGTGCCATTATGCATACAGATTAAAGTAGTTGCCATATACATGAGAAGTTAATATTTATAACAACAACAACAACAACAACAACAACAATACATCCTTTCTTTCCTGAGCCCTGGAACACGTTAATAGAATTCTCGACACATCCCCTTTATCAACAAATATTTTCCGAATACTATTATGTGTAGGGTATTCTGTTGAGAGCTATTTTTTAAAAAAAGATTGTATCTATTTCTTTGAGAGAGAAAGGGTACAAGGCAGGGGAGAGAGAGAGGAACAAGCAGACTCCCCTCTGAGGGCGGAGCCCCACTTGGGTCTCAATCCCAGGAACCCAAGATTATGATCTGCGGCTGCGGGCAGACGCTTAACCAACGGAGCCACCCAGACGCCCCTCGAGAGGTTTTCTGACACTCTAACCATGTCACTATTTTGGCCTTTCCATGTGTTCAGGTGTGTCTGGCAGACTGAAAGTTCAGTCAAAATTTGGGGGGAGGGTGACAGGAGGCAAGAAGTTGGGGTTGATGCCTTGAAGGATAAGAGCCTAACACCAGAACCTCAGCGTGGAATCCTGGGATCAGTACTCCTCGGTTATTTCATGGGTCCGTTTTGGGAATGAGTGGGGATATTAAGAGTAAGGAGGCTTTTTGGTGCCCCTTAGAGTAGCAAGTTACACTCAAAGGGCGGAACTCAGTGGCAGATCCTGAGGGGGGACATTTAGCAGAAAGAAGGCTGGAAGAGACAGAAATGGTGGCTTATTCAGGGAATGGGGAGGAAGAGATGGCTCTGGACCTTCTAGATCCCATGGAAAGAGACTGGGAAGAAGGGAAAAAGTGGCCACCAGCGTTCCCTGGAGATGGATGAAGGGCTGTGGGAGAGACACCAGGGTCTACTTCTCCTGTCATTGTGAGAGATGAAGAGGCGGCTGTGTTCCCAGCGTGGCGCAGAGAGGCGAGAAGAGACGGGCCCCACAGCTGACAGGCCTCCTCAGGAGCAGGTGTGGCTTCTTGAGTGACTCCCCAAGAGAAGGGACCAGGGATCTGGGTGGAGCCGTAGGCCCCAGCATCCAGCATGGGCTGAGACGTTCCCGCAGTGGGAACCAGCCTTCTCCTCCAGCCACCATCCCAGAGCAGAGTTTGTAAAGCTTGAGGGCAAGAAACGGTCACCCAAGAATTGAATCTCTGGCCAAGTCGTTCTTTGAGTATGAAAGCAGCAGGCAGATATCATCGAGGGTTGAAAGCTCAAGAAATACAGCATCTGGGGGTCCTTTTTGCAAATAAAAACTGTGTCTTGAAAACCAATCCAGCCAAATAAAAAATGAATCAAAATAAAGAATTCAGGAACCGAGAGGCTGTGGATTCATTTAAAATAGAACTGAGACCGAAAAACCGTAGGAAGTATGGCTAAAGAATGGAACTTAAAGGTCACATATAAATATTATAACTAATCCGACTGGGGATGGGAGGAACAGGGGTGGGGAAAAAATACGATAACTTCCTTCCTCATCTTCTCTGTCAGGAAATCAGTAGAGATTCCCCAGTGTCGAAAAGGGGGCAGTTTAATAATAATTTCAGCTCTTAAAATCTGGCATCCGTGTTTTCTTAATTCGGGGAGATCTTCTCAGAACCCGTGTCTTTAGTGGTGAAGAAACATTTGTCTGAAATGTGTCAGTTTCTTCAGTTTTTAGTTCCTCATCTGAAAATGCAGTTGAATTCTTTCAATTTAAAATTGCATGCGTACAATCTCATTTTTTAAATGTCAATGTGGAATCATGGGATGATTTATCCTAGGTTATATGGTCAAGGAGCTTCCATGTATCCATCAGGCTTTGTCCCTGTAGAAGTACACGGAGAGGGGTCTGGAAGAATGCGTGTCAACTATCAGTCCTGGTTCTATTTCTGCGTGGTGGGAGTTGGGGTGATTTTTAGGTGTTACTAAAATTTTTTCCAATATTACTTGAATTTTTTGAGAGTATTTGCTGGGCTTTAACTTATTTCATTCTTTCAACAAATCTGCTTCAAGTTTTCAATTTTAGTTTTCCAGGATGTGTGGATTGGGGACACTTGTCCCCAAGAACTGTATCCTGGGATAACAATTTGAAGATTTTTAAAATTTATTTATTTGACAGACAGAGATCACAAGTAAGCAGAGAGGCAGGCAGGGAGAGAGGAAGAAGCAGGCTCCCTGCGGAACAGAGAGCCTGATGTGGGGCTCGATCCCAGGACCCTGGGACCATGACCTGAGCCGAAGGCAGAGGCTTTAACCCACTAAGCCACCCAGGCGCCCCTGGGATAACAATTTGAATGAATTCATTCATTGTCCTTGTGTCCTTGTGTCCATGTGGTGTCCTTATGACCAGTAATGTCGATGGGGAAGTTATTTCAACTAAAGCAGGTCATCTTTTTACAGAACAAGAGGTCAATGCTTTTGGAGGGAGTAAGGAATTGGGGGAGAGGTATTACTGGTACAGATGAAGCATATTTATTAAATGAAGCCTTTAACCGGTGGTTCTCAACTGGGTGTGATTTTGAACCCTGTCCACTCCAGGGGATATTTCGTATTGTCACAGCTGGGGCTGGGGGAGTGACATTGAATAGACAGGGTTTGAGGATGCTGCTAAACAGAAATCCACAGGACGGCCCACACCCCGAAGAACGCTCTGGCCCCAAATGTTAATACTGCCGGTGTAGAGAAAACCTGCCCTAAAGTCTTGGAGAAGAAACCATGATATAAACAGTTAATTGACTCACAAGAGTGAGCCTGGAGGTAGATAATTCTATCTTGGAGATGAAATCTCTCTAAGAAGCTGAGTTTATTCTTTCTGGCCACTGGAGTTCTTAGCCAGATACATTCATTAAAAACAACTGCTCTGCTTTTTATTGGGCTCTAATCAGGCTTCCACTACAGTTTATCATTTCTTTTTTCACCGATGGATGAGAAACTGTAACTGTAATCAGGGGCGTAAGTCTAATAAGTGGTCGGTGAAGTCTTCCGTGGTACCTTCACTACCAGCCAGACAGAGCCAGGTCTCTGATCGTAATTCTTACTAGCTCAGCACGGCTGGCCAGGCGATCTGAAGTCTGTGAAACCAGCAGATGGTCTGGCTCGGTTGCATGAAGCAGGAAGTTCATGCCGGAACACCGGACCCATCTGGTGAACAAGCATATAGGGAATGAATTACCCTCTCCTCATCACGTTAAGGACCATCTATCAATGGATGGGAACAGGGCTGGCTTCAGTCGAGCAGACATTTTGCTCTCAGCCCAACAAGTTTTTGGGCACCCATGCCAAAGAAAAGTTGCACATGGTGGAATTGGCTGTCTGACTCGTGACTACAAACAGCCCTCATGTACAAAACTCTGAAAATCTCTGGTGGCTGTTTCCAGGACCTCTTCCTCAAGTCAGAATTCCTGGATGTCAGTGACTTTATTTTAGCCACAGTCATTTCTCTCTGGCCAGTGCTCCCTGTAAATGTGTCTTTTCCAGGGACTCAACCTGGAACTGGCTCGTGACGTAACCATCGGACTGTATCGCACGAAGAACAAATGACTCTCGTGCTTGTTAGACTTCATGTGAACCAATGAACCGGATTTTTGGTCTGAAGCTTTGATAAGGTCAGCCGCCTTCTTTTTTTTTTTTTTTATTTAAAGATTTTATTTATTTATTTGACAGAGATCACAAGTAGTCAGAGAAGCAAGCAGAGAGAGAGAGAAGGAAGCAGGCTCCCTGCCGAGCAGAGATTCCCGATGCGGGGCTCGATCCCAGAACCCTGGGATCATGACCCGAGCTGAAGGCAGAGGCTTTAACCCACTGAGCCACCCAGGTGCCCCTAAGGTCAGCCTTCTTGGCACAAATAAAAAGCTGCCATTTCCTTGGTTTTAAGGACGTAGTTTTCAAGTACCTTTTCATAATGCCTTAACACCTGTACTTTGACTTAACTCTTCTAACTTATGAAACCTGGAATTGGCTTTATTGTGATGTAGAGTCCTTTCGTACTGGGGAGCAACGTGGGCATCCAGGGCTGTTAGAGGCATTGGCTTTCGGCGCAATGTGCTGATTGCTGTGTATATTATCAATTTACGACAGAAATCCTAGGGGGTAAGAGCACGGGGATATGTTGACGCAGCATTGATGAGCTAGTAAGACAAGAAAGAACAAGCATCTGTTATCCATGATTATTGAGACGTGGGTCTTGTCTCCTTTTCTTCAACTTTTTTCCATAAGCGAATTCTGTATGAGTATTTTATCTGGAGCTTATGATAGAGCTTATTTCTAAGCATATGCCATGACCATAGATGGAATTTAAGTTGAGAAATATAAAATGTAAAAGGGGGACCCCCACCCCGGAGGCGCTGCCTCACAGTAGTCGGTGCCCTCGACCGCAGGAGGGGGCCTCAGTTCTGCAGGCTCTGAATCCTGACCTTCTCCATTCCTCCTGAGCTGATGAGGCTCAGAAGACTGTTCAGAAGACAGAATGAAAGTTCATTTAGAGAGAGAAATATTACCACAAAATAAGTCAGAGCACTGATGTTATCACGAGTTCCATATGAGCTGCAAGAACATCACATCTGGGGACGGAATGGTGTTTCACATCTGTGTTCTACTTGTTCGTGAATATGTGTTGCTGAATTTATTTCAAAACATTGTTGTATTTGTGGGTTTTTTTTTTACTAGAATTTTTTTCACAAGTGGAAGATCCTCAAAGTATGTCTTGATTAGCTTTTACCATTCTATATTATATTTTGGCACTCCGAAACAGTCTTTGGAGCCCTCGGTGTAGACGCTAACCAACTAGTAGATTTCAGGCCACTGCAAGATGACGTCGCCTACAGTCAGCTGCTGTGTTTTTGTGTTCTCATCTTTGCTCACTGATACTTGTGCAATTCTTTGACTCTTTTTTCCCCAGTTCCAATCTGACTCTTTTATGAAAGGAAGCAGAAAACAAAGCGATACATGAAACGTTCAAACTATTACCTAATACAATTGAGTCTTTAGACAAAATGGCCAACCTTGGTTTCCAGTCGATGCTTGTCATGAGAAAGAATGAAATTAAAGCACATGCAGGAAATGTTGAAAATACATTGTCAACTATTGTGCTGAAGGATTTTGATAGTAAACTTCAGCTCCTTGAGAACTGGACACTTAGAAGACACAAATCTCATGTTGGGAATTTTGCATACAATTTTTAGGAACAATGGTATTACCTGTGGGGAAAACTTAGGGCTTTCTTAGAGCTAAAAGAAACCCCTTCTCCCCAAAAGTTTTCTCCATACTTGAAAGTTCTGAAAACCACTGGGCTAGTACGCCCCAGTCAAATTTCAGAGTGGAAAAGGCACCCTTTTCCCTCTGCAAAGTACATCCCCTTGCCCCCATAAGTGAACATGGGCACATTCTTCTGCTCCTTGCGCCCAGACCCCACGGAGTCTACCACTCTTTTGCACACTAGCCTTTCCCCAGGCACGATGCAGTGTAATGGGCTGTAATTGCAGAATGCTACTTCCTCCGCAGACTTTCTTAAATCTCCCTTAGTGTTACACTTACAAACGCCCTCAAAACTAGTTACTTCAGGTCATGGGTAAGTACAAGCATTTTCCCTAGATTATCTAAGAGGATCACCTTTCCTGATTTTATCCTTAATTTGGACTCATTTATTATCATCCTCTCTCGCCTGACTCACCCTCGAAGAAATATTAGTTTCATACTAAGGGTGTAAATTGTTTGTCATAGTTGGAACCTCAGGTCTTTTAAAGACTTCAGCTCTCACTCATCATGGTACATTTGGATAATGTTCTATTGTTTACAAATCATTTTCACAGCTGGGCCTTCCAGTTCTCTGATTTTATATATTTTATATATTTTATATATAAAATATATATATATATATATATATATATATTTTATAGCTGGGTACAGGGAAATGGGGGAGGAGAGAGAACAATCCTGCCATTCCCCCCATCAGCCCTGGTGTTTGTCCCCACAGCTGCTCCTGCCCTCAGGTTAGGCAATCACCCCTCAGCCCCGTTCTAGCTCCTCTCCTAGCAGCTGGGGGGAAGGCAATCTTACACGGCATCTTTGAGGTATTCTGATCATTCTTTGGCGAACACAGATATAAGCATACTTTTAAGTATTCTGTATTCTATATATTGATCTTCTCATTTAACTCTCAGGTGGAGACCTTATTTTTCCAATTTTCCGGTTAATCTAGGGGACATTCCAGGAGATCCCACACTTTTGCTCTCTTCCCCTATGATCCTCTACCTTGTCTCTCAAATTCCACATATCAATGAGATCATATGATAATTATCTTTCTCTGATTGACTTATCTTGCTTAGGATAATAGCCTCTGGATCCAACCACGTCATTGCAAATGGCAAGATTTCAAATTTTTGGTGGCTGCGTAATATTCCATTGATGTGGTATATATGTATATAAATGTGGTATATATCTTTATCCATTCATCTGCCGATGGACATCTGGGCTCTTTTCATAGTTTGGCTACTGTGGACATTGCTGCTATAAACGCTGGGGTGCAGGTGTCCCTTCGGATCACTACATTTGTATCTTTAGGGTCAATACCCAGTAGTGCAATTGCTGGGTCATAGGGTAGTTCTATTTTCAACTGGTTGAGGAACCTGCAGACTGTTTTCCAGAGTGGCTGCACCATCTTGCATTCCCACCAACAATATACTTTTTGACTTTCGTGGTTCTCTAAGGACATCTGCATTTTGGTTGATGTCACCCACGGACACAGATAAGAGCAAATTTCTAGGGTTTCAAAGCAGAGCACCAGCTCCTTCTAGAAGTACCAACCATCCTGGTTCTTCCTGACTTTCCCACCTCGTATTTTTCACTGATATCTATAGGTGATGCATCAATCTCTTATCCATTTGGTTAATCTGAGTAAATTCCTAAGGATCAGATTTGTGCTGGAACAGAGATCAAATTAATTTGTTTTTTTGACTTGTGAGAACATATCTTGGAATGTGGTGACTAGACCTGCGTACCTGGCAGGTGGCTGATCTGTCTGGCTCCTCCCCCCCTCATTAGCATCTCTATTTCCTGAACCTCTAACTGAAACACGTGGCAAAGGGAAAAAAAAACTAGAGGATACATTTTCTGCGATGTACACGACAATGGAAGTAGTTGTTTTGTTTGCCAAAACGTGGTAGAAAACTAAAATAGATCTTCAGTTGATTTACATTGAATTATTTTCTAATTTATAAACTATCTGGTAGCAATTGTAATACTGGATGTCTATCAGTCAAGGATAACTGTAGCAAATACACACATGAAAACATCCTATTGTTAACACAAAAAGAATAAGAGAGCTTACATATAAAATAAGACTGAGTTAAAGTTGTTGCCTTTTAATGGTAATAAAGAATCTTCCAGTATTCCAGGAAAGGGCTACATTTATATTTATTTCAGCAGACTGAAGTGGGAGCACTATGTTGTATCTTCGTTCCTTAACCTAGTTTCCTTAGAATCTACTCAAAATTAGGAAAATAAATTTTACTTGTTTATAACAAAGGTCAATAAAGTTGTAAACTGAAATTAGAATTTGCCAACTTAAAGAAAAGGCCCAAATTCCCGAGATTCCTTATCAAATACTTCGTGCAAGCCTGGGCATCCGGATTTAACTATAATTCAGCAATGGGTATTCAACACCAAGGGGTGTCCATGGAAGATTTTGGGCTGGGGTTGGGGGGCAGGGAGGTAGGGGAGGTAGGGGAAGTTACTGATGATATTGCAGGGTTGACCTTCCGGTCTCTAAGTAACTTTTGGTGGAACCTTGACCCATGCCGTTCTGTCTGCTGAGGTCATGGGCATTCTTCTCCCTGATGGGAATAGCTTGAATAGCTAGTGTCTGACCTCTGATGTCTTAGGCTCTTTAGAATACTGTTGAGAACTTTGGGAAGAGGATCCAGAACTCTGTAGCTGTCCCGCTTGTTTTGGTCTGTTTTTTGTTTTGTGTGTGTGTGTGTTTAATATTTTATTTACTTATTTGAGAGAGAGAGAGTGAATGAGTGAGAGCATGAGCAGGTGGAGGGAGGGGCAGAGGGAGAGAGAGAAGCAGACTCTCCACAGAGCAGGGAGCCCAACGCAGTTTTCCATTCCAGGACCCTGGGATCATGACCTGAGCTGAAGGCAAATGCTTCAGCTGACTGAGCCACCCAGGTGCCCCTGTTTTAATCTGTTTTTATTCCCAGGGATACATTCAGATTATGATGGCAAAATGGATCACTCATTACCCAAAGAACAAATAATTTAATCAATAAATGGGCAGAAGACATGAACAGACATTTCTGCAAAGAAGACATCCAAATGGCCAACAGACACATGAGAAAGTGCTCCACGTCACTAGGCATCAGGGAAATACAAGTCAAAACCACAATGAGATATCACCTCACACCAGTCAGAATGGCTAAAATTAACAAGTCAGGAAATGACAGATGCTGGCGAGGATGCTGAGAAAGGGGAACCCTCCTACACTGTTGGTGGGAATGCAAGCTGGTGCAGCCACTCCGGAAAACAGCATGGAGGTTCCTCAGAAAATTGAAAATAGAGCCAACTTATGACCCAGCAATCGCACTACTGGGTATTTACCCTAAAGGTATAAATGTAGTGATCTGAAGGGGTACCTGAACCCCAATATTTATAGCAGCAATATCTACAATAGCCAAACTATGGAAAGAGCCCAGATGTCCATCGACAGATGAATGGATGAAGAAGATGTGGTATATAGTATGCAGACACCAAAAATTTGAAATCTTGCCATTTGCAACAACATGGTTGGATCTAGAGGCCTAGTATGCTAAACAAAATAAGTCAATCAGAGAAAAACAATTATCATATGATCTCACTGATATGTGGAATTTGAGAGACAAGGCAGAAGATCATAGGAGAAGAGAGCAAAAAAGGAACCAAGAGGAAACCAGAGAGGGAGACAAGCCATAAGAGAGTCTTAATCAGAAAACAAACTGAGGGTTGCTGAAGGGGAGGAGGGTAGTCGGCTGGGGTAATTGAGTGATGGACATTGGGGAGGGTATGTGTTGTAATGAGCACTGGGTGTTATATAAAACTAATGAATCACACACCTGTACCCCTAAAATAAATAATACATTGTATGTTCATTTAAAAAATGGAATTCTTATTAATGGGTTTGTGCCAGATTAAGTTCTGAAATCATACGATAAATGACTGGAACTTTACCCCCCAAATTTTCCTGAGAATATCGCCTTTACTTCCTCTGTTTTAAATCTGGGATAAGCCATAAAGATATGAACAAACATTCCCTTATTGATAAACAAAGAGGAAATACTCCCTTGATGTTAGGAGCATATCATGAGGCTTTTTCTAGCATTCTGTCAACTTCAATTACCAAGTAAAGCTACAGTGCTCATTACTTTTAGGTTAGAAAATGGAAAGTGATTATTAACTGCTCTTAAGGGGAGCTGTAATTACTGTATCACCAAATGCAGAGCAAACTATGTTGCTTCTCCCCTCCCTCCCTTTAATGCACCAAGGGTTCCAACATATCCTCATACTGTTCTAATTTAAAGAGTTTCCAGTGATCCCCAGTACCTCTGGCATTTCCTACTCTCACAGGGGTAACAGCAGCACTTATCTACCTAAAATGAACAGTCACGCTCGGGACAGCTGGTGAATGGTCTTGGCCGTGGCTTAGTCTTTAGTGATGCAGAGGCGAAGCCAGGATACTCTTGGGCACTTAACTTTATCTAAAGAGCCACAGTGTCACATCTGCATTTACGAGCTCAGAGGGTCCTAGAGACTCAATGAGCTTAAGCAATCTGACTAAGAAGGTGACAAGGAAGGACTTGTTCACCCCTCCTATGGTCAGCCTCAATGTTTGTTTTATGCAAGGGAGAGACCTGTGTCTGTCTAACTGTGAACAGAGCACGTCCAGAATGCATCGGACCCCTCTCAGCATCTCTGCCTTTTGGGGTCGCTCTTAACCAAAAAGGTATAGTGTGTTTCTCTGCTGAATATTCTGATTCAGCTCAGGTAGTGAAATAAGTAGATTTGCAGAAACCCCCCAAATACTCCTGTGTCACACCTGCTTGACAGCCTGCCAGACTCTCAGGAGTACGGGAATATAACCTGAAGCCTATGAGTCTTTGGTGCGCTCAGTCTTCTAGGGGATCCAGTGGAATTTAGTACAGGACTGAAACTTTATAATAGCATATGACATATGCTATTATACATATACATATAATGTATATATATGACATATATAATATATATTATAGTATATTTGATATATAAAATATACTTATATATAATATATGTATTATATAAAATAGATTTGATATATATTATATATAATATAAAATAGATTTGATATGTAAAATAGATTTGACATATCAAATATACTATAATATATATTATATATTATATATTATATGACATGAATATGTATCTTACCATTCATCCAAAGAGGATGCTATGACATGCTATGAGTGGGACGAAACACATGGACTTTCCAACGGTAAACTGAGGTTACAGTGTTCCTTCTACTGCTCTGTCTTCCCTCCCGAGTGCTGTATATATTTTGGGGGGCACCCGGCTGGGGCCCACTGTCCAGTTGGTCGCTCTTGGACTAACCGATGGATGAATTCAGCTCTGCCCTTGCTGGCATCAGTGTAGTGAAGTGGCTACAGGTGTGTATTAACGTTATTCATCTCTGCATTAGCTGAGCGCCCACCATGGTGACCAGTTTGGGAGACACACAGATGGAAAGGGCGTCGTTCCTGCCTCCAAAGGGTTTTCCGTTTAGCTGAACAGACAAATGCGAAGAGATACTGAGGAACCCAAAGAGGGACATCAGTGAAAGAGGACTGCTTAAGGATTTCAGGGAAGGCTTCTTGGAGGAGGCAATACCTTAGCTGAGGGTTGGAGACTTAGGGAACAGAGGGCAATGGGGGTGGATGGGGAGGGGGTAAGAGAAGGTCATCCCAAGCCAGGGAGATGGTAGGAGCAAAGGCAAGCTATTGAGAAAGAGCAAGAGGCTAGTGCTCTTGCCTGACATAATTTTAAGAGCCCAGAATCCTGCTTTAGCAGCCTTTGGCAGGGCAGAAAGACCTGCTCAGGCAGCATGGGCCTGTCCCAGGCTGCAGAGGGATTTGGTAGCCTAGCTGAACCTGGGGCTTAACAGTCAGCAGGTGCAATCCGAGCTCTTGCATTTCTTGAGTCAAGAGAAGAGTTAAGAGATGCATCCTACAAGATGACAAGTTTGCACCTGCAAGAAGAAAACAAGGACCCCATGGGGAGAGGGGCCAAATATAGAACTTCGAGAAATCAAGGTAAAAAAGTCTTGAGCTTCAACTGTTTTATTTTCACAGTCCTGGTTTATATCCACCCTTACTTCTGTGTTTGGGAGAAAAAATGCAGTCCCGACACTTTGACACCAATGACATATGACTGTATCTAGAGCTTCGTTATCGAGGAAGTTGTAGGCTGTCCATTCTGGTGCTCAGATTCTCTCTGCATCTCCCTTCCCTCTCCCCCAAACCCACTGAGCCGTTTTCTCCAGCCGTTGTCGGTAAGGAAATAATAAACACGCACATAGCTCAAGTATGACAATATTATACAGAGCTGCATTTTTACGGTTGCTATATAAACTCGGCTCATGCATTGTAAAACCGCAATGAGCAGCAAGACACATCCCTTCCCTGAAAACATATTTCCGTCTGGGTCTGGTTCTCGTGTTGAGATATTTCCCCCTGTGCTTCTTAGGTGGCCCCACCACAGAAGGCAGCTGTCCTACCAAAGGACAGCTCCATGAAAACTGGTGAGCCAAACCAGGAGACGGTCTCCCTGTGTTTTCTTTTCCTGGCCCGGAGCCCGGGACTCAGTTTACCCTTCTCTCGGGAAGCTGAAGACAAAGGATCTCCGCAGCTCACGGATTGCTCGTTTTGTGCACAACACAAATCAGAGCTAGTCACTCCATCTGCCCTCGAGTCTTTCTTCATTGGTCACAGGCTGAGGCTCCTCCCTTCCCCCAAAGCCCAGTGGGAGGAAGGCTAGGCTGACACAGGTGTCCTTGTGATATGAAGCCCTTGACAAAAGATATGATTGCTTTTGAAATTTAAACAAAACGCTCACTTCCTATTTTTAAGGGTTTTTTGCTACATGCATACTTGAAGGCAGGTTGGTCTAGATTTGCCTTCTTACTTTGTCTATGTGCAAGCAAGGGGCAAAAAGAAGGAGGACACCGTCGCCCGAGGAATTAATTGACTTTCAGGATGGCTGACTGGGAAAGTTCCATTTCTCACTAACGGCAGAATGTGTGTTTCTCATTCTTCCCTCTTCCCGGGTGGCTCCCATCCTTGCACTGGCCTTGGCTTCCACAGACCTGGAGGTGGGTAACCCAGGTGCAGAGCCCAAGGAGTGAGGGCTCTGCAAATTAGGGAGAGAAAAGCCGTGTCTGTGGGAACGGGAGTGGAGAGTACCATTTCTTTATTTCTGGCTCACCCCCCCCCCCCCCATTCACACTTGATTGCTCATTCCACAGTGTGCAAAGGGGAGCATTGTTTACCCCTACAGATATCGGATTGTTGTTCTTCTTATCTGGTCTTCATAACTGTCTGCTTGATTTTCATTTCTCTTCCTCCTGGTTTGATTAATTGCTTCTCTCTTGACCCCGAAGCCATTGGCCTGTTCATGCCAAAATGCTGACTCCCACAGCGCTGAGGCCTGGTGAATGAATAGATCTGTTACACAGGACTCCTTGTTTTCTAGTCTTTGTTAGCCACCAGTCATCAGCGGGGCTGTTGGCTTTGTGCTGGGGTCTGAAGAGAAGACATCCCCATTGCTTAATTGTTGTCTCAGTTAACACAGTCAAGGAAGCAGTTTCTTCGGGGTAGGCGAGGTAAAGTTTTATGGGAAGGAGTGTCCTAGATTATGAGATTGTAAATTCAGTAGTCATTTGATTACCCATCCACCTTTCTTTATAGGAGTGTGCTTTATCATAGACAGGTCCTTGAAAAGGTGTATTTTCATTGACATTTAAAAAAAATTATTATAACGCACAGAGGTGCTCTTTAAGACTGGTTACATGGAAAAAAGAAGGTTTACAAATGAATAATCCCTCTTTAATTTAGTTTCTGCAAAAACAAGTATGCTAAAGTTCGCACTCGCTTAAAGCAAAGGCAAACCTGAGTCGTGACATGGGTCACACAGTGCCACCAAAGCCAAGGTGTGAATATCCCGTGGCCACGCCTGCTTATCTGCGTCTGTTTACTTGGACTGCCTTGTACACCCTGACTAGTATTAACCAGGGTACTCCTGTCCTGCCGGTAGACTTCTCCTACCAGTGACTCAGTATGACTTCATTTATTTGAGGTATTAAGCAATATTGTCAAGGCTCAAATGACTCTGGGCATGGTTCATGTGACTGGAGGAGAACTGACACCCCATGACCTATAGAACCGGTGTGAGTGGTTCTTAACACGTAGTTCAATATGGTGTTGTTCCCTGTCCATCTAGACAGCCTGATCTTCACAAATGAGACTCCGATGTCTGATGGGGGAGAAGTGCCGTGTGTGGGCACCGAAGGGACACCGACGGGCTCCGACCATTCCTGCCGGATGGGTTCCTTCTTCACTAGCATTTTGCCAGGTTGAGCCAAGAGAGGAAGCTGACAACATAGGACACTTGACTATCCAAAGGCGCCTTCCCCCCTTTCCTCATGATGGGATTTAGCCACAAGCTAAATTCAATCACAAAACACTACAGGGCTTATTGTCTTGGACGATTTTCTTGAAATGTGTTCCAGGTAAAATCCAAATGTCCCTTTGAGACTAAATTCTTTTTCTCCCCCTCTGTCCGACCTGGGAACTAGTTTAGAATTGGAGTAACTATTTGTTAGGAACTTTTCGAACGTACCCTAGTTTACACATAATCTGGTCTCCCAGTTTTATGGAGGTAATGATAGAGTATTTTTTTAAGATTTTATTTATTTATTTGACAGACAGAGATCACAAGTAGGCAGAGAGGTAGGCAGAGACAGAGGAAGGGAAGCAGGCTCCCTGCTGAGCAGAGAGCCCGATGTAGGGCTCGATCGCAGGACCCTGAGATCATGACCTGAGCCGAAGGCAGAGGCTTAACCCACTGAGCCACCCAGGCGCCCCTGTGTTACAGATTTTTAAAATGCATCTCAGTTATTATTAATTGACACTCATCCTTTGCTAGCCTGCATCATTAGGGGTTGTGTGCATATCCGTGTGTGCACATGTGTGTGAGGACACGCTGTGTCCTCTCTCCTTATCTAAAATCGCAAGCTCCTTTGTAAGGAACACAGTCGGTAATATTGTAATAGCGACGTAATGGGGCAGATAGTAGCTACGCTTGGGGCGAACACAGCCTAATGTCTAAACTTGTCCAATCACTAAGTTGTACACCTGAAACTAACATAAACATTGTGTGTCAATTACATTAAAAAAAAAAGGAAAATGCAGAACTTACCAAAAGTAAATAAATAAAAATAAAATGTAAGCTCCTTGAGGGCAGGGATTGATCGACTCTCTAAGGCCTGTGTGTTCAGTGAGTGTTACTACTTCTGCTGTCGCTTTTGCCCAGGTGGAACCCAAATCCATAGTTCAAACCCTGCCAACTCAGACCGGAGCGGGTACTGCTTCTCAACTTCAATCCCCAGCGTTTTCTGGGGGCACTGGTACATCGTGATGATGCTTTTGCTTAGGAGCTTAAGGGCTCCTAAGTCCTGGGAGGGAAGGAGTTAGTGGGAGCAGAGCTCTTCTCTCTTTCCTCAGAAGAGCCGGGTAGTAACATCTGCCAGGCTCGTGAGGGGAAACAGAGCCCAGTGATGGCTGTTAGGATAGCACAACGTGTATGTGATGGAAAGCATGAATCCAAAGGAATTTGGAATACACATAATGGAGTAATAAGGATGAATAGTTCAATTAAATCTGGTAAAGGAACATCTAGTCACAGGATCTGGAAAAAGCTTGATGGTGAAAATGAAGATAGGGTCACAGCAGGGCTCCCTGTACAGCCAAGTGTGCATATCAGCACGGTACGTAAATGTTGCCAAGGCACCCAGCAGGGACCTAAAAGTTGATCGTTTTCGTTTGCAATACGGTGTCGTGACAAAACGCGGGGAGGAAATGTCACGACACAGACAGAGATGTCTGTGGGGAAAGCCAGTGGTTGCCTTGAGCACTGCCTCTTAACCCTCACACTTAGAATGGAACTTGCTGGAAGGTAGGGGCTTCTGCCTCCCCTTTATGTAACTAGTATTTGACAGGTAGTGAGACTCCAAGGACAGTTTTGTAAGGCAAATGCGAACACAGCTGAGAATGGCCCCTTGAGGAGAAAGTGGGAGGTCAGGAGACTGGAGCCTTTATTGGACAAAAGGTCAACATTCACGAGTGAGAGGAACTGAGGAGGTGTTTGGGGGCGGGGAAGGGACAGAGGAAGAAATTCCAGAGCAGGCTGCAAATCAGGCTCAGGAATGTGTTTCAATGAGCAGGGGAAGTGGACTCTGAGCTGTTGCTGATACATTCAGGCAGGGGTGGGAAGGAAGCTGGGGAGAGCACGAGAGGTAACCATTCCGAGGGGAGCGCTGGCTGGTCTGTGCGGATGAGGGGCTCTGCCAGCCCTGAAATCCCCAGCAAGCTCAGGACCTGTGTTCTGATTGGACTTTTGCCCAGAGCCGTGTTGAACCATCCCAGCTGGGTACTGTGGTGATGGCACCTTTCTTTCAGGCTGAGTGTGGCTGGGGCGGGGGGCAAGTCTCTGGATTCTACAGCTGATGTTCTAGGGCAAGAAGGACTTTCTCTGCTGACTTCCCGGCTCATCCAACAATCAGTAACTGCAGACTGTGAGGCTTATTCTTCTATTTCCTGCTCCCCACCCCGCACCCTGATTCATTCTCCTCCCTTTCCCACTTAGCTCTGTGCCCTGAGATGTTGACCCCGCACCCTGGAGAGCTGCTGTCCTTCCATTCCCGGCTTCTCCCAGGGGCTCAGCCCGTGAGATGCAGCAGCAGGAGATCAGAGGCTGGAAGGAGAGAGAGAGGTCGGGGTACTTCTTCCCCGCTGTCTCCTTGCTTCTTTGCCTCGGCTTTGACAGTTGCTCTGTGTCACCACCCCAGCCTTGGCTTTCACGGGATTCTGGTAACACTACGTCCCCTGCCCCTTCCAGCCTGGGCTGGTGATAGCTTCCTACAATTTCAGTCTCTGGGGTTGTGCCCAGCTCTGATGCCAGGCACTAGTCTCTGTCCTCTGTGTGCACTAACCCACTGAATCCTTGCAACACCTTATTGATGAGGTCGAGGCACAGAGAGATCAAGCCACTTGCCCAAGGTCACACAGTAAACAGCAGAGTCAAGGTTTGATCCTTTGCAACTGAGCTCAGGATGCCCAGCACTCATCACGGATACATCCTACCTCTCTCCCCCCTTGAATAACTTCCTTGCAGTTCGGCTAAGGATGAGAACGAGAGACCCAAAGAGTACCGCAATACACACCAGAAAGGTTCATATGCTAAAGCTTATTCATAGGAAAATCTCTCAGATCATAATCAACTCTTGTTTCATGCCTAATTCTAACAAGATAGGATATTCCTATTCCGGTGGTTCTCAGCATTGGGTGCACAGTAGACTTACTCGGGAGGGTTTTAAACTATCCCTATGCCCAGGTCAGGCCCAAACTAATGAAATCAACTCTGGAGATAACACCCGGACACAGATAACTTTTTAAGCTCCCAGGAGATTTCAGTATGCTGCAAACAATTGAAAACCACTGCCTTAGCACTCAGCAGCAGTTGCTAGAAAGCAAGGATTATGGGTGAACGGGCCTAATGTCCTGCGTGGAGAGTAACATCCAAGAGCTAGACAAAGGGAGGATAGAGGGGAGTTATGGGAGTTTGCACAAGAACCAAAGGAAGAAAAGCACGATCTGGGTTCATTTGCTGCCCGCGCAAAGTGATCCAAGGTCTGAGGATATCTTGTTTTCCTCTTATGAAATTTTAACAATTGCCCTGAGTCACTTTAAAAGATAGACTTATTGTCAGTATACTCTGCTTATTGAAACAAAGAGCGTGTATACCCTTAAGAAAGCCTTTTACCCCCCAGTTTTCCATCAGTAAGGTTGCTCTTAAATAGGGTAGCTTCGAGTGTCTGAAAGACTCACTTAAAATACAAGTATTTTCGATTCATCGATAAATTTGCCGTGAATGAGAAACGGAGGTACGACTGCAAGTGTCTGTCAAAATACACCTGCTGACCTTTAGCAGAAAGCTAAGTTCACCTGCTCCTAATTCATGGTCACAGGTGACATTTTTACATGTTTTGGTCCCAGCGTGGGTGACTGCACAGAGAGGAGGGCTCATCGGGCCATGGTAAGCACACAGGGCTGGGCCAGCGGCTGGTCCCCTTGGAAAAGGGCCTGGCACGAGGAAAATGCAGGCTCCGTCTATTTAAACGTCGGACGTGGTCTCCTAATTGTTATTGTTGGTTGTTCCTTTTGGACTGGGGTTAGAATATTTCAACAATCTGTTCCTGACGGCAGACCAAACAACTTTTATTTCTTTCTTATGTTCTTGTGGCTGGCCTTCTTGTTTACATGCTTGCCTGCAAAGAGCGGGTGTTGGGGTGTGATATGGCTCGCACGCAGCCCTGAAGCTGGCATGGGTCCACTGTGGCCGCAGGCTCATGCTCCCCGCTATTAGCCATTATTAGGCCGAGGGGAATTCAATAAGGATCATTCCCTGCTGAGCATGGAGCCTCTCCTCTCTCACCCACATTCCCCCTGCAACTCTGCTCCCACTAACTCCTTCCCTCCCTACTTTCAGAGGGCCCTGTGATGTTTCTTATTAGCTTGCCCCGAAAACAAAGGTTTCAGCGCAGGTACGCAGGGGCAACTTTGGGCTGTGGCTCCTGGGGAATCTCCTCCTGCTGACTTTCTCGTTTGTGGTACTACTGCCATTTGGGGTCACAGCGTTCTGTGGCAGATGCTGCCCTGTGCCTTGTAGGATGTTTGGTGGCATCCTGGGCTCGACCCACTGGATGCCGGAAGCACCTCCTCCCTGAAGTTGTGACAATGAGAAATATCTCCAGACATCGCCAGTATCTCCCGAAGGGTAAAATTTCCCCTGGTTGAGAACCACTGTGATAGGAAAAGATTCGTGGAGACCCTAACTTCAATCTCCCTTGGACACTGGGGTCAGGGACTAAACTAATCTTAAGATCTTTTGCTCTGACACCGGGCTGTGCGGTGTGTGGGTTGTTGTTGTCTCTCTGAACTGTTGTCATGAGGACGAAGAATTAGGCCTGTTCTATACACAACCCTTTTCCCCTGCCCCTGCCCCACCCCCACCATCCCAGGTCGACTGGGATCTTTCCAGAAGTCAGTTATCCCAAGGTGAAATAAGTGGTGTTGGGGTAGCTGATCGTCCCCATGGGGTAGGCTGGTTAGCTTCCATCTGTTCTTCCAGAACCCTCTCCACCCTTCTTTGCTGTGTGTGCCTGAGTCTTACCTCTATTTTCTGGTTGGAGGGAGGAAGGAGGTGAGGTCAGAGCATTTATTGGTTAGCGTCGCTCATTCAGCAATGTTGCTATGGGCTGGCTGACTGTGCCCCTGGACCGAAGGTCTGAGCTCCTGTTGGGTGTGGTGAGGTCTCCCTCTAATAGCCTGGATGGTTGCACTACCCTTGGTTTTGCTATGTTCTGTCCACCTTCGTAGCTGCTGCTGGCATCAAATCCTCTGAATTCCTGTTTAGGATAATTTGACTAGGTCTTATATTTCTCACTGGAACCTTGTCTATGCACAAAGTCATGAGGATACATGGACTTTCGAGGTCTCTTCTACTCCCCAGGTTCTATGATGCTATGGTAGGCACAGGGGTATACCTCCCTGCTAAGATTAGTTTAGGCATGAGACTGTGATCCATCCTGGTTTAGTTGAAAAGGGAATTCCTCTTAAAAAAGCGATGATAAATGTTGTTTCTTTTATCCCACCTCTGGACACTGTGAGAGGATGTGACATCCGGAGCTACAGCAGCCATCTTGCTGTTATGAGAATAGCAAAATCCAAATCAAAAGGGTATTGGTCCCTGATGACTTCTTTCAGCCAATGAATGAACAAAATTCAGAACCACTCTTCTTCCAGAATTATGTTACATTATAAATGTTCTTATTGTTCAAACTAATTTTACGTGAGGTTTCTGGTACTTGGCTTGTAGCCCTAAGGACACTTAATACACTCTTCTAGGGGCTCATCTTATTTAATTCACTAATAGATTGGAATCTTTTGTTTGGATCCTCCTTTTCTTGTTGGAATTCTTCTCTTTTCTAGCAAGAGTCACCACCCAGGTGACCCTACCTGGTGTTATAAATGCCATTACCATGTGGACACTCATAACTCCAAATGTATATCTCTAGCTCTGACTGTCCAGCCCTGTGTATACAATTGCTCACTTGACCTGCCCCTGCCACAACCAATGAACAACCCTAACTTAACATGTCCCAAACAAGATGTTGGTGTTTCCTCTCAAAACCTTCTTCTCCAGGCTTCTCTATCTCAGTTAATGACATCCTCTTCCTGTACAGTCCAGAATATTGAAGCCAGCCTTTACTCTTTTCTTATTTCATGGCATGAAACTCTTACCCTATATCTAATTATTTAATGTTATGTTCCAAACATTTGTTTCTTACCTCTTTCACCTCTCCTACTCTAGTCTAAGCCACGAATCTCTCTCTCTCTTCTTAGGGGAGCATCAACTCTTCCTGGCTCTTCCTCTTTCCCCTCTGGACACTCAACAATCTGTCCTGAGCATGTCAGCCCAAGTGAGCTTTCTAGAAGAAGTCAGACCTTGTGAATCCCCTGCTCAAAACCCTGTAGTGGTTTCCTGTGTGACTTAGAACACATATACTCCAGAGTCATTATGCTGGCCTCCAGTGCCCCATATATTTTGGCACTCCAACTAACTCTTTACTGCAACCATATGGGCTTCTTTATTTTCCTCAAACACGCCAAGTAAAATGACCTTCACACTTACCACTCCCCATTCTGGAATGTTCCTCTGCCAGCTAGCATCATGTCACATCCACATCACTTACTTTCTTCAAGCCTCTGCTGAACTGTCCCTGCCTCCAAAAGAACTTCCTTTACCATGACCTAAACCAGCATTCCTTTTCATTCTTGTCTCTTTACTCTGCTTCATTTTGATTCTCACAGTTCACCACTCCTTGACGATAGATTACACATGTGTTTACTGCTTATTATCTGTCTCTCGGACTTGCATATGAACTCTGTGGGAGCAGGGATTTCGTTTTGCTCACTGCTGTGTCTGCTGCATGAATGAGTGGTTCAAATGCCAGCATCCCCTTACAATATAGCGGGGAGCTGAAGCAGAGGGTTAGGTTACAGAGAAGGAAGAAGGACTGCCAGGATCACAGAAACACAAACCTTGACTCTTCTGGCCCAAGGCTCCTTCTCTTACTTTGTACTGTCCCCTCCATACATGAATACGCTCATGATTATTTTTCTTTCAAAAGTAATTTGCAATTTTATGGGGAACAAAGTCATCAAGTATAGAGACGGGTCCCTAATTAGGCAATTTGTGTCAGCAAGGTTGAAGGGAGATTTTGTGTGTATGTGTGTGTGTGCGTGCGTGCGTGTGTGCACGTGCGCTGGGGTGGAAGGTAGTGCTGGGAGGTGATGAGAGGGGGTGCAGGGCCTTCCTGGGTTTAGAAATTGTATCACACCATAAAACCAGTCTATACGTAACCTGAACTCTTCGAGCGGATGCCTCTTCAAGAGGGAGTCAGCTTTCTAAGGATTTAGGAAGCGATAAGAGTAAATGATTTGTATAACCTGTTCCAGACTTTTAGATCTCAAAGTGGGTAGAAGAGAGATTAAGGAAGCCAATAGTGAGGCTAATTGTGGAGATTTGCTCATCTTGTTGAGATGTGCCTGGGTGTGTGTCTGAGGCAGGCTCTTGAATGTGACATCCAAGGAGTCCAATGGGGAGTTGTGTTTAGTATCATGATCAGCTTTTTTTTCTTAAAGAGACTTTATTTGACACAGAGAGAGAGAGATCACAAGTAGGCAGAGCAACAGGCAGAGAGAGAGAAGGAAGCAGGCTCCCCACTGAGCAGAGAGCCCATGCGGGGCTTGATCCCAGGATCCTGAGATCATGACCTGAGCCCAAGGCAGAGGCTTAACCCACTGAGCCACCCAGGCGCCCATGATCAACTCTTTTAAAATTTTTTTTTATTATTATTTTTTTTATTTGTCAGAGAGAGAGAGGGAGAGAGAGGGATCACAGGCATACAGAGTGGCAGGCAGAGTCAGAGGGAGAAGCAGGCTCCCCGTTGAGCAAGGAGCCCAATGTGGGACTCTATCCCAGGACGCTGGGATCATGACCTGAGCCGAAGGCAGCTGCTTAACCAACTGAGCCATCCAGGCATCCCTCAACTCTTTTAAGAACAAACCTCCTGGGGCGCCTGGGTGGCTCAGTGGGTTAAGCCTCTGCCTTCAGCTCAGGTCATGATCTCAGGGTCCTGAGATCGAGCCTCGCATCGGGCTCTCTGCTCAGCGGGGAGCCTGCTTCCTCCTCTCTCTCTGCCTGCCTCTCTGCCTGCTTGTGATTTCTGTCTGTCGAATAAATAAATAAAATCTTAAAAAAAAAAAAAAAAAGAACAAACCTCCTACCAGCAAATTCAGGTCAGCCTGTGGTATTGAAATCAGATGAGAAAGTGTTAACCAAGCAGCCTACTTTGTTACATAAGCTAATAATTAAAACCACCCTTTATCAGTTGCAGATGCTGTGTTAAGTGCTATTAATGATAAAACTAAAACCACTGCAAACATTTATTTGTTGCTTATCACATGACAAGAATACTTCTAAGTGTTTAACAAGCTCATCTGACCCTCATGGAGACCCTTGTGAGGGAGGCACTAGAAAGAGAAAAAAAAAAATCTTAGAGAAGAAGAATAAGATTTGACTTTAAGACTTCCTAGAAAGCTACACAAATCAAGACAGTGTGTTATTGGCTTAAAGATAGATGGTCAAGGGAACAGAAATAACATATGTGGACAACTGATTTTTGACAAAGGTGCAAAGAAAATTTAGTGGGTAAACCTGTTCCTTCCAATGAATGGTGTTGGTGCAATTGGATATCCATTTATAAAATAATGAACTTGAATCCATGTAAATATTAACTCAAAATGGGTCAGAGATAAATGACTGTAAAACTTTTAGAAGAAAATACAGGAGAAAATGCTTGCAACCTTGGTTTAGATTAAGATTTCTTAACTATCACATTAAAAAGCATGGTCCATAAAAGAAAAAATAAATTAATAAATAGGACTTCATCAAAATTTAAAATGTCTGCTCTTCCAAAGACTATATTATTAGAATGAAAAGACGAAAAAAAAAAGAATGAAAAGACAAGCCAGAGACTGAAAGAAAATATTCATAGTACATACATCTGACAAAGTAATTGTATCCAGAATAGATAAGAAACTCTCAACACTCAACAATAAGAAAACAACCCAATAAAATAATGGGCAAACTATATCAACAGTGATTTTATTAATGAAGACTTCCAGATGTTGAAAAAGCACACAAAAAGATGATAAATGAAGTCATGGGAAGATATCACTGTCCACCTATTTGGATGGCTAACACTGGTAGAAAATCCAACCATACTTAGTGCTGGCAGGGACGTGGAGGAACTGGAAGGCTCACATACTACTGATGGACACATAAAATGGTACAACCACTTTGGAAAACAGTTTGTCAGTTTCTTAGAAAGTTAAGCATACATCTACCATATGACCTACTCATCCATCTGAGGAATTTATCCAGGAGAAAAGAAAGCACATGTCTATACTAAAACTTTTATGCTAATGTTCATAGAACTTCATTTCTCATTGATCCAAACTGGGAATAACCCAAGTAACTATCAATAGTTGAATGGATAAACATACTGTGGTCCATTCATGCAAAGAATTCTACTCAACAACAGTGAAAAGGAATGAACTGTTGATACACACCACAGCATGCATGAGTATCAGAAGTATTATGCTGGGTAAAAGAAGCCAGGAAAAAAAAAAGGGGTACATGCTGTATGTTTCATTTATATATATTTCTAGGGATTGAAAACTAACATATAATGGCAGAAAGTAGATTGATGGTTTTCTGGGGATGGGTTGTGAGAGGAAGGGGCATTTTGGGATTATAATGGGATTATAAAGGAGCATGAGAAAACATTCGGGAATCAAGGATACGTTCGCCATTTTGGTTGTGGTGATGATATTATAGGTGTATATGTATGTCAACATTATCAGAACTCACACTTTAAATATGAGTAATTTACTGTAGGCCAATTATACCTCAATAAGTAATTAATGTCTATGAACATAGGATTATATGTGTATGACCAGCTAGTGAGAGAGCACAAGAGTATAGAAACCCTTCCCTAGGTAACCAGGGAGACACACACACACACACACACACACACACACACACACACACACAAAACCAAAAGACTTGTAGAGACTCAGGATCATGCTCTCCAGTTTTAGGCTATACTCTTTTTCCCCTTCATCCCTGCCCTTTATATACAGTTTTATATATTCCCGAGGTTCTGTAGGAAAGACTTGACTTTATTTTCACTTCAAAAGGCTTCGTGTGAAATCTCATGCCTTGAGTGCACAAGATTCCAGACAGAATCGTGGGGTGGGGCGTGCAGAAGGGCCAGGGGTAAGATGCTAACCTATCACCCAGCAGATGAGAGGTGCCACCTAACGTTTCAGCTTCTGGAAGCCGAATTCTGTAATGAGCTGTCGCTGTATTTATCACCTAACAATTACTGCAATTGGATCAGGTGTGAAAAAACCTGGAAAACATTACTCTGTCAACTACTTGGTATCCTTGATGAAGCTGTCTGTGGCGGGGTCCCAGACACAATTGAAAATCAGCACACAGCCTGTTAGAACAGTTTAGGTTCTTTCCATCCCTTTCTTCTGCAGGCTGCTCCTGGCTTACAGTATGGCAATCGTTTTGTCAGATCACTAAAGGCAATAACGTGATTAGAGCATCCTGATCTTGACTTTATATATGGTTCAGTTAAAATTGCATGGGGCTGGTTCAGCTACGGTTCAAGAAGGGCCGGGTGAAGCCCGAGCTGTTGCTAGGTAACAGTACTGCGTGCCCAGGTGCACTCCATAAGGCGGTATTGACCTTGAAGAGGAGATCATGGTCTAAGGTCTGTCAAGTTAATAAAAGTGATTTTGTTGGCATGCTGAAGGTGGAACCAGCTCACAGTACCAGCTACAACGACAGTAATTTAAAATAATAAACACGGGGCGCCTGCGTGGCTCAGTGGGTTCAAGCCTCTGCCTTCCGCTCAGGTCATGATTCCCAGCATCCTGGGATGGAGCCCTGCATCGGGCTCTTTGCTCCGCAGGGAGCCTGCTTCCCCCCTCTCTCTGCCTGCCTCTCTGCCTACTTGTGATCTCTGTCTGTCAAATAAATAAATAAAATTAAAAAATAAAATAATAAACACGACTGGCAAATGGACCGGAAAGCATTGAGGCAGCTCTGTCATGAGGAGGGACGTTATCTCAGAGTTGCTTGATGTCCACAGAATCGGAATAAAAGGCTTGGATTTCATCATTCTAAGATCCAATTTTAGACCATTTGATCTTAGAATGTTACTGGCAATGTCTTGAGGCACGGCTGCTCATAACAGAGATTGTCTCATCAAGGAAACCACCATGCTTTGGCTAACAATGCCAAGATGATGTCTTCTTTAGATTTTTCCATGTTGATGGACTGCGCCATCCAGAGGGCCCCTATCCTCTATGACCCCCTGTTTTTTTTTTTAACTGATTTTTTGGCCAACCAACTATCTCATTCACATGGCCTTCCTCCCAGCAGGCATAATGCAGCCACTTTTTCTGCTTACTCACTTATAATCACGTACACATCCTCCTCATTTCTGTACCCCCAGATCAGTGAGGCCAAGTCTGACACGCTTTCACACACTTTTATTTTATGTATATATGGATGGTTTCTTGGCTTCCTTCCTCAGCTGGCTAATTATATCCATTCTGTTTTACTAGTCTGTATGCATTTTACTAGTTTATCCCTGAGAGCGGCCTTATTTCCAAGTTTTTTGGAGATACCTAACCAACCTGCCTCCATCTCTCTTGCTCACCAGACTGACCATTGATTTGAGTCCAAGATTTGCCATACACCTAGCATGTGATTCAGCAAATCCACTCATCTCAGGTCTTCAATATGACTATTAATAATTTGGGCACAATATTTTCCCAACTCAAAAGGATGAAATTTTTTTTTTAAGGGGGAGCCCTGAGCGTGAAAAACTGAGAGTGAGGTAGAAAGATTGAAAAATAAGGGCACATGTAATTACCTTCTGCACTTTTTAAAATACCTGATCTGTAAATCTAGGAAATGCCATTGTGTTTTGGTTGAATGAATAATATAATTTGGCACTCACACTAAAAATCTAGTTCTATTGTTATTATTATTATTATTTTTAAAATATTTTACTTATTTATTTGGCAGAGAGAAGTAGGCAGAGAGGCGGTGGGGGGGGGGGGAGAAGCAGGCTCCCTGCTGAGCAGAGAGCCCGATGCGGGACTCGACCCTAGGACCTGAGCTGAAGGCAGAGGCTTAACCCACTGAGCCACCCAGGTGCCCTCTCTTATTATTTTAAAGATTTATTTATTTGTTTGAAAGAGAGAGAGCATGTGAGCAGAGGGAGAGGGAGAGGGAGAGGAAGAGAATCTCAAACAGACTCCCTGTTGCACACAGAGCCTGATGAGGGGCTTGATCTCATAACCTTGAACCTGAGCCGAAATCAAGACACAGATATTTAACCGACTGAGCCACCCATGTGCCCTAAATTCTATTATTACTACTACTACTACTATTATTATTATTATTATTTGATTTTATGTAATAAAGATGTTTACGTTAAATTAGCACCTTAATTTCCAGCCAAGTGGTAGATTATTATTTTTACTTCTTTTCTGTCCCTAAAACTGAGAAAACTAACATGTACCCTTTAATGACTCAATGTCAGATCTTCAGGTGAAATATTTAAAATTCAGGCAAAAAATCCAGATATATTAACTTTGTGATGCTAAAGTCAGAATTAAAAAAAAAATAAAGGTATATAACTGCATGTTCTACAGACATTGGTCTAGATGGTCAGACGTGTGGCAAAGATTCATCCAGATTCCCACACAGGAGTTTTTTCCGCTAGGGTTCTCAACCTGTCAAGAAAACCATCCTTGCCCACACCCATTTCCTTATCCTTTATTAGGTATTTTCTGGAAGTCTGTTCCTTCTCACATTTGAACTCAACTGTGAGGAGGACAATCTTTCAGATATGCTTTCCACAAGCCAGTGTGATGGCTGCAAACCAGGCTGATACCATCCGGAGTTTCTCTTCTTATCAACTATCTCCACCCTGTAAGCTATCTTGACAGAATCAAGCACAACCCGCAAGCCTTAATAGGTGACTTTTGGCCTCCGAATGAAGCATTACAGGGTATTCTGTTTCTATTTTTCTTGACTTTCCACAAAGTAATTTTATATCCTTCGGAGCCAAGAAGCCTTTCCCGTAATTAGGGTTTGCTACTGGCACTTGCCCCTTGAAACATTCATCTGTCCAGCTCTTAGACTGAGAGGACTGTACGGGAATTGTGGGGTTTGGAGCAGGGTGGTCATAGTCCTTCTCACCCTGGAGTCCTGGATAGAAAATTCTAGAAACAATGCTTCAACTGTGTCTTGAGATATTACGAGCATTTTGTACATTAATTGGAATTACTAGGAATGGGCAAGAGGCCTTTTGGCCAGCAGTAAACTGAGCTGTCACTGATTAGCTCTGTGTAACTGGTGTTCTCTGGGTCTCAGTTGCTTCAACTAAAAAACACTAGAAGGGATTAAAAGCAAGGGGCATCTAAGGACTCTCTGAGACAAACACTATTAGCATCTTTGTACTTGTTGACATTTCTTAGCCTTCTTCGTGTCAGTGGAATGCTGGTTGACCAATTCTCCATTTTCCTGGCTTGCTTGCTAAAATGTCCCATACCTTCTCTCTTCTTATCTACACTGCTTGGAAGTGAAGGACCCTGAGATAGTGGGGCCATATGGTGGAAGAAGCCCAGATGCCTGAGGAACGCTGCCTGAGAGAGCATTGACTGTTTTAGGAGTGAGAACGCACCTGTATTGTGCTACAGTGCCAAGATGATAGGGTTTACTCATCACCGCAGCTTGCTGTGGTGCTATCCTGACTAATGTGTACTTCCAGCCCTAAAGTTCTGTGTTTCTAAGGAAAGGCGGAGTACGGGGCTGAGGCAGAAAGAGATTTGAAGACAAGAAAAGAAGCACTTGTTGTAAACCTACTATTTAATTGAAGGCTGTACTCAAATCTGCTTCTCTATGTGGGCCAGGGGTAAGAGCAGGGGACTCTGGGTAATACTTAAAGGTTTGGGGGTGCACGGTTACTTTGGTCGTGTTGCTTCTAGATTTTGTTTCTGTTTTTGTTTTTTATTGTAAGGAAACTGACGGGTCTGTGTGGCTGCTGATCATTTGGGGGGAAAATAGACTGTTTCTCTCATGTTCTCAGTTTAATCCTTTTTCAGAATGGATTCCCACAGATAGTGTTTTCATCTTGACTTATTTTTAACTGAGTGAAAGTACTATTTTCAAGAAACCCCCAAAGCTTCATATTTTAGAATAAATGAGGCCTCTTTCTGTGGGAAAAGAAAGCCACAGAAGATGCTGGGAAACCACATGGCCCCATGTTACATCAGGGGAAGTCTGGTAGGGATGTGAAAGCCCGTCTCTGCTCAGGGGTCACTTTCCGAGTTCCAGCTCCTGTTTACTTTCTGAACCTTGATCAGGTGTCTTTTTGACAGTAACATTTCTGCAGCACAGCTGGGCTTTGTGATCCATAATCAGACACAGAAAGCCTTCAGCAATCCCATCCAGGGGGATTTCAATTTTCCTTGATTTCAAGGAGAGTTAAATCTCGGTCCAGACGGCAGCTCTTACACCTGTAGGACATTTCTCCCCTGGATATACTTCCCATTTTCCAGACAAGCTCGGGGGATCTGCACCCCCCCAATAATTCCCGTGTGCCCTAAATTGCCTTGCAGTCATGATTTATACCTCAATAAAACTACATCTTGAAAAGGTGAATGGGTTTGATTCTATAGCTGACATATTTATGCATGTTTTAGTTTTGGAATGCACAGTATTTATGCAAGGGGAGAAGTCTTTGCGATGAGATGTGTATACCTACCTCCACGGAACTAATGACAACGAGGACAGCGGAAATGTCCCCAGGCATCTAAGCCCTGGACTCCCATCCCTACTGAGACAGCACCCACAGATTCAAGTAAGGGGCCTCCGGATTCTCAGGATATCAGAAACCCCCCCAGGGCTTGCTAAAACTATGGCAATTCCTGGTTTTCATGTTAGATCTCCTGATTTAGATTCACTGTGAATGGGGTCCAGGAATCTGTTTTGAGAGTCTTTGTTGGTGATTCTGATCAACACCAGCATTTGAGAAACATTTTCCTTCAGGTTGGGAGATCAAACCTCTATTTCTGGTTTGCAATTAGTTACCACCAATTAACTGTTTGCTGAAAGAAAGGGAAGGAAATTCATGCTTTTTTGGATGCCTTCTTTGTGTCAGGCATTGTGCCTGACAGTCTTAAGTACATATTATTTAAAATTTTCCAACAGTCTGACAAAATTGGCACGATTATCCTTATTTTGCAAAAGAGAAGACGGAGGTTCAGAGAGGGTAAAAAATATTAGTAAATACTGGGGCAGAGAGTTGAACCCAGATCTCTCTGGCTCTAACCAGCCTACCTTTCCTGTGAAGCCACATTCCCCGACCGTTCTGCTGGGCGTTTTCTACGCACCCAGAATTGGACCAAATGTTTTGGGGTTCGTAATAGGTCACCCTGTAATCTACTGAGTGATAGTATGAGAAATTTCTTTTTTTCTTTTTTTAAAGATTTTATTTATTTATTTGACAGAGAGAGATCACAAGCAGGCAGAGGCAAGAGGCGGGGAAGGGAGAAGCAGGCTCCCCGCTGAGCAGAGAGCCCAACAGGGGGCTCGATCCCAGAACCCTGAGACCATGACCCGAGCTGAAGGCAGAGGCTCAACCCTCTGAGCCACCCAGGTGCCCCAGTATGAGAAATTTCTTACGAAGATGATGAATCTTTGAGGAAGAGATGAATCTTTTCATCCACTTGGGAAAGCTTCTGCTCCCTTATACTATGGACAGGAAGTGCACTGACCAGAGCCTTCACTTGAAACTGAGTAATCATCTGTCAGCCTCCAAAGATTGGGTGATGAGTGGTTCTCAGCTGAGTCCTTCTGAGATGGTCCTCAGCTGAAGAGAGCCTCTTCATGCATGTCATACCAACCCCCCTCCCCACCCCATCATCCCATGACTGGTCCAGGCGGGGATAGAAAGGTCTAGCGCCCTTACTTGCACTCCAGACAACTCTCCCCGTGCATGGAGCGCCATGTGGTCAGCCTGGGCCTTAACTCTGACTGCACTGCCGTCCAGCTCCCCTCCTGCCTTCCTTGCTGTTAGATATCCTGACAACATCTCCCATCACCCCCGTACGCCAGTCTCCATTTCTCCAGAGTCTGCTTCTCTTGACCTGTGATGTTGTTACATCAAATTTTCCTTGTGGATAAATTCTGGTTCTGTTTGGGCGGTATAATGGGCTTAACTGTGTCCCCCTCCACATCCATACATTCGAGTCCTAACCCACAGTATCTCAGAATGTGACTCTATTTGGTCTTTTTTTTTTTTTTTAAAGATTTTATTTATTTATTTGACAGAGATCACAAGTAGATAGAAAGGCATGCAGAGAGAGAGAGAGGGAAGCAGGCTCCCCGCTGAGCAGAGAGCCGGATGCGGGACTCGATCCCAGGACCCCGAGATCATGACCCGAGCCGAAGGCAGCGGCTCAACCCACTGAGCCACCCGGCGCCCCTGGTCTTTGAGGAGTTGGATGGACTATAGCGTCTTTAAAAGAACATTCAGGGGGGCACCTGGATGGCTCCGTGGGTTAAGCCTCTGCCTTCGGCTCAGGTCATGATCCCAGGGTCCTGGGATCGAGCCCCGAATCGGGCTCTCCACTCTGCGGGAAGCCTGCTTCTCTTCCTCTCTCTCTGCCTGCCTCTCTGCCTACTTGTGATCTCTGTCAAATAAATTTAAAAAAAAATCTTTAAAAAAAATAAAAGAGCATTCAGGGTAAAATGAGGTCATGTGGGTGGGCTCTAATCCAGGATGACTGGTGTCCTTATAACAAGAAGAGATTAGGACACAGACACACATAGAGGGAAGACCACATGAGGACACAGCAAGAAGGCAAGCATCTGCAAGTCTCAGGGGAAACGGTACCTGCTGACACACCTTGATCTTGAACTTCCAGCCTCTAGAACTGTGCCTGTTAAGCCATCAGCCTGCAGCGGTGTTACCGCCACCAGAGCAGACTAACCAAGGCAGCTTCAGAGATACCCTTCGTTTCGGTCCCTATTCTTTCATCCTTACTCTCAAGGTACAACCTGGAAATCTGAACAAGTTAAATCATCTTTGAAATATATGGAAGAGAGGTAATAATTCTCCGTGTGTAAAGTTTTTGTAGTCCTTATAATAGGTCATATTGGCTTAAGGGCTGAGAAAAGAAAATGTGAATTTCTCCACCTCCTTGCATCTCCCTTTTTAGGGTATCAAAAACCTATAGCAGGTGTAAATACACGCTTTGATGACCACTTTGAACCTACAGTGAACCTATATTTCATGGGAAAAAAAGGGCACAGTTTGCAAGCCCTGTCAGTCAACACATTTTGGCCATTCGTGAAGGAGGAGTCCAGCTGGATGTTTTTTCTTTAGATAAACCATCACAGACCATGTCCAGCTGTCAGCTTCCTGCCTTAGTATAAAGGGAAAGAGTGAGGAATGCCAAAGAAAAAGTTTTGCCGTTTAAAAGCTTTTTACCCCCCAGGATTCTTGTTTTTCCAAGCCAGCCCCATTGCCAGGGGTGCATTGGGAAATTACCGACCAGCTCTCTAAAACGGAACAACCCCGAATTGTCACCTGTCAGTTTCCGTGGTGTGAACACCCCCACTATGGCCGCTGTTGAGTTACTCGTGTGAACTCACTGGGAAGGAGGAGCACAGTCGGCTCTAGGGAGCCGGAACCAGCTACCTCCAACACACCACTGGTTTCTACAGAATTGCAAAGGGAGGCTGCCTGCCGCCCAGCCTCTCTGCAGATCACGATGGTCCCCTGAGCATGCCCATGGGCTCTCCGCCTTCCCTCCACATTAGTGTTTGCACAGGTAGCTCAGGGCTTGCTTTCACTTGCTGAGTCGTTTGGTAAAGGGCTTGCTTTCAAGAGTATTGATATGCTTAGCACAGGTTTCCCCAAAGGATCTTTCTGGCCGTGACCTCACAGCATCTTCATGGTGGCTCCCCAACCCAGACAATCACAGCACAGGCCGCTCAGGAGAGCAACCCAGTCTAGCCTGACCCAGATTCCTAAAGGCTCAGTCTCTCCCCTTGGACTTTTCTTACGCTCTGCTTCTCCCATCTTCTGCCTTGAGTGATTTCTTTGAGCTGCATGGACTTTACTTCCCATGTGCTGTAGGACTCCGAGTTTCACTGGAAGCCTCTTTCAAGCATTTAGAATGTGCCAAACACAATTGTAAGCAATTTGCATACTTCATCATCACAACGACCCCTGCAAAGAGGTTCTATTCTCATCCCATTTTAGAGATGAAGAAACTGAGACACTGAGAGGTTAAATAACTTGCTCAAGGTTCTACTACTTGTGAGTGGCAGGGCCGGGATTCAAATCAGGCAGCACGGCTTCAGGTCTGGATCTTTAAGCAGCACGTGGCCCCCCAGAGGGCAGTAGGGATGACCCCTAGAAACCACTGATGACAAGGTCAATGTTCCTTTTCGTTGTTAGGTGATACTAGTAATTGCCAAAATTTCCCATTCTACTTAGTCTAGTGTGAAGTTACACACAAGTGTGTAGGCGTGTGCCTGTAATATTGACAGAGTTCTATAATGAAAAAAAAAAAAAAAGAAAGAAAAACCCAACCAGAAGTGATAGAATTAATGATCCCGAGGACCCCTGGACTCCGAACATAGATGATTCTAAAGCAAATGGAAGATTTCAGGTGGTAGAATTGTCTGGTTTTCAGATCCAGAATACCAAAAGTTGAGAATCAGCGTGTAGTGGAAATACCACAGTGCTAATGTTCATTGCAGGGACTCATGAAATGAAATACTGGCTTGTATTCGAGAAGGCTAAATGTTTTGGGTTTGGGGGGTCTTGGGGGGGTTTGTTTTTGTTTTTTGTTTTGCTTTGTTTTTGTCTCAATTTAGTGGAACGGGCTGAAGAGTTCTGAATAAATGAGGAGAGACTATTTTTGTTCCAGTTTTCATTAAGAAAGTAACACTCATGCTGCACTCATGACTTGAGGAAATGTAAATTACAAAAGTAAATGTGATTTGCTTCAGTTTGAATTAGTATAGGATCCTCCTTTATCTGTGAAACATACATTCCAGGACCCCCAGGGGATGCTGGGAAATGCAGGGAGTACTGCATTCTGGACATGCTATACTTTTTCCCATACGTACGTGCCTGTGATAAAGCTTAATTTAAAAATTAACCACAAGAAGAGATAAACAACAGGAATCAAATAAAACAATTATAAAAATATACCGTAATAAAAGTTAGGTGAATGTGGTCTGTCTCGCTCCCAAATCTCATAGTGTCCCGTGCTCACTTTCTTCTTGTGATGGCGTGAGATGATCAGATGCCTACGTGAGATGCAGTGGGCTGAATGACGTAGGCATTGGGACATAGGGTTAGGTGACTTTGACCCTCTTGAAGACACTCAGAAGGAGGGTCATCTGTCCAGAATGGAGCTGACTGCAAGTGGCAGAAACTGGGTAGAGTGAAATCCTGGGTAAGGGGGGGATTAGTGTCATTTGGGGTGGTTGAAGCTTCTAATGTGTCCAATTCTGTGACAGATTTTTTTCATGGGATCTTGGGACTTGGAGGACTTTAAGGAGGTCACTATTTTAAAACACTGCAGTGATATGGCAATCTGGTTTTTAAAGACTTCCATGCAAATCATTTTATTTCTCATCGAAGTGTTTTAAAAAACATTTGTCATTTTACTTATAACCTTTCTCCCACAAATGAAATAGGGCCCTTTTTGGATGGACGTGGGTGCCCCGTTGCTTTCTTATTTGTACTGATGGTTCGTTCCCCATGTGATACAAACAACAGATTGTGGATCTCAGCACATAGGGGAATTACCCTTTTTTCCCCTCCTTTTAAAAACAGACTTATCTAACTATTTGAGAGAGAGAGAGAGTGAGAGAGCAAGCATGGGGGGAGAGGTAGAAGAAGAGAATATTAAGGAGACTCTGCTCTAAGCGCGGAGCCCAGACACGGGGCTCGATCTCACGACCCTGAGATCACGACATGAGCTGAAACCAAGAGTCGGGTGCTTATTAACTCCCTGGGCCACCAGGTGCCCCTTAACCGTTCTTCTTTTGAGCACAAGTTACTTCATTCGCATTTTCTCATTTCATCCTCAGGACGATCTTCCTATCTCCATTTTATAAATTCAGGGACAAAGCTTAAATAGAGTCAAATAACTGGCTCATAGTTACTCGACTCTTAAGCCTCAGTGACATAAATCCAGCCCTACCTGACGCCCCCAATGCCGCCACACCACCCATGCGTTTGCTTCCATTACAAGTCAATTACAGATGCATTACACATCCCTTCCTGGACTAAGCTTCCACAAAACCTTTAGAGAGAACAATGGACCATTTTAACCCTAACCTCTACCTCAGGCCAAGCTGACTTTCTTGTGGAACAGCTGAATGGGAAGGGAACAGTTTAATGCTGATTGGCAGATGGAGAAAGGAGGCACGGAGAACTGGCTAACGTAACCTAGGGCATCAGCTTCTGAATAGTTCTGCGAGTGTAACTTCCAGACTTGCTGGAGCACTAGCTGTACTAAGGAGAATATCCTTCCTTTATCCCCGAAGATTGCGTCCCCTGAGATTGAATGGATTTCCTGCGAACATCAGCATATCCAGCTCAAAAGATTCCCCTATCAGAGCAGAATTCGGTGGCCTGAAATCAGCCTTTTAAATCCAAATACTAGTTACAATCCTGAGTGCCGGTGGAATACCATTTGGCTTATTGTTTCAAAGGAATTAGTCCGGATTGAGCTGGACAAAAGGGAAGTAGACGAAATGTACGTTTTCCCCATCACGACTCACCGTTCCCCACATTTTCCCAGGTGCTCCGCTCTGGGACGCCAAGGAATGCTGGAGCTCTGGATCTTGAAAAAGACGACTCCCGTCTTAGTCTGCTGACCAGCTTCTTTCTTTTCATAACTCGGCTTAACGAATACACGATCTTCTCAGGCCAGGGTGTGACATGCTGGAATTCACAGCTTCTTGAATCTGAAAAGACATTTAAAATGTGAAAGTGGGTAAGCGCTGACAGAGGCTGAGATGCTTTTTATCACTTAAGGACTGCACCGTAGCAGCTGGAAAAGCCGAATCCATCGTCCCATGAATGGAACCCATCATTCATTCATCCATCCATCCATTCATTCATTCCATCACACCACCAAGGATAGCATTTACGGTTCTCTCACTACATGTCTACCTGGAATTGCAAAGATGCAGAAAATAAGATCCTGTTCTCAAAGACCCCACAGTCTAATAGGACAAACCAAAAAAATACAGTTCTGTAAAATGTTACAGGTCCTCTGATAGAACATGAAGTGGACCCAGCGAGGGCACAGAAGGAAGGTGGTGCCTTGAGTGCTGGGTAGATATTTGCCAGGTGTTTCTTACTGGGACAGAGTGGTAGAAGTGAGCGATCCTTCTCCTTCGTTATCTAGAGTCTACAATTTCAGTCCTGCCATTGACGCTCATTGACTTAACTTGTTTTTCTTCGCTTCCACACACCGCTTCTTTATGCCCTTTATGTTATTGCTTTATCATTCTGAAATCACCAAATGTTCCTGATTCTACTCATCAATGGCTTGAGAAGGGCACTGCAGCTGTATGCTTTTCTTGTTTCCCTAAAATGAGAAAAACTGGTGCTTTGGCAATGTGGCTTTTAAACAGCTTAGATGCAAAGCCCAGAATTTTATTTTTTGGGGAAAAAAACCAGACTGGGCTCTTAGTCGGTTAGTATAGGCCAGCTTTTCACTTCCCTTTCAGATCTCACAGCTATAAAGTTCAGTTCTGGGGTGTGTGTGTGTGTGTGTGTGTGTGTGCGCAGCGTGCGCGCACGCATGCATGTGTGTATCTTTATGGACCATTGTTGAAATACATATTCTTAGAAAAATCCTGATATTTAAACCACATGGGCTGCACAGACATCTCCCTGAGAACCGGGAATCTGAATCTTTGTCAAAGGAAAGTGTTTTTCCTATCAAGAATGAGAAATCAAAACCAAATGGGTGTTTTAAAACGTGGAGCAGAAAAAGAAGGATTGTGTCTGGCACATAGTAGAAGCTCAGCAAAGTGTCCAATGAATTTGCCCGGCTGCCCTTATGGGGAAGAGAAGTCTTCTTAGAACTGCTTTCCAAACAGAGGTAATTGGGAGTTGGTCTCCTTTTACTTCTGCTAGGATGGGAATGGCTTCCTGTAATTTCGGTTTGATAAACACAGTATTTAAACTCTTGGTTAAGATGGGGAGAAGGGAATTTTCCTCTGAAGCACTTGCAGTGGTTAGGCTAGAGGACACGGGCCCATGACTCATTTGCTCTGCCTGAACCCGTCCATGGTCGCCCAGATATCTGGGCCGCGGATTATGGAGAAAACTACCAGTGAGAGTTACTGTTTCCAGAATTCAGTCCATTTCCCCCTGAGGTATTCAGGCCTTGAGGCATTTTAACTGCCCAAGGTGTCCGGGCTCAAAAGCAAGTCTTCTGAGCTGATTTGTCTATGGGGATCCCAAAAACAACAGCACTAGGAATGAGAGATAGATTTCATTAATTCTTTTTAAAGATTTTATGTATTTATTCATGAGACGGAGAGACAGAAGCAGAGGGAGAAGCAGTTTCCCCACAGAGCAGGGAGCCCAGTGCTGAACTCGATCCCAGGACTCTGGGATCATGACCTGAGCCAAAGGCAGACCCGTAACCTACTGAGCCCCCCAGCCCCCCACATTAACTCTTCATTGTGATAGATAACACACATGGAAAAAACAAATGTAGAGGTGATCAGTTGTCATAAATTGCCTTCCAGATGTAGGCACAACATACTACCAGCACCCCAGAAGTTTACCACCTGTCCTTCCAAAAACAACCCTTTTCTTTAAAAGCAGTACTGCCGTGAGTCTCATGCAGGGGGCCCCCTGTTGGGCCTTGTGCTTTTGGGCTTCTCAGATTTCCTCTGCCGATATTCCTTTCCAAAGGGAGAGGAATCCTTGAGGCTAAGAGGCCATGTCTATCTAGAACCCATGTCTCCTTTTTTTCCCCTGAAGATTGTATTTATTTATTTGACAGAGAGAGACACAGCGAGAGAGGGAACACAAACAGGGGGAGTGGGAGAGGGAGAAGCAGGCTTCCTGCTGAGTAGGCAGCCTGATGCGGGACCCTGGGATCATGACCTGAGCCGAAGGCAGATGCTTAACAACTGAGCCACCCAGGTGCCCCCATGTCTCCCTTTCTAACCATGCACCAAGTACCGTGACCTTGGAATTCCCTGTCCAGATGACTCTGAGTCCACTTCCAGATCTTTCCCGGCCTCTTCCTCAGGTCCACCCGCCCCAGGGGTGGTCCAGGGGCAGCTATTTGTACAAGGCTGTGGATGAATATACATGGACGCAAAGGCCCATGAGATATGGGATGGGGCTGAGGGTGGGGAGAGACGGTGGGAGTCTGGGGGCCCCTCCTCTTGGGCCACATGTTCCAGGGAGAAGCTCTAAGCCGTTCAAGAAATCTAGGGTCCAACCGGGCCTTCCAGGTTGCCATTAAGATGCATTTTTCAAGGCAAGAGGATAAAACATCTTTTATTTAATATAGCATTACTTTAATTTCCTTTAAAATATTTAGGCTGGGCGCCTGGGTGGCTCAGTCATTAAGCGGCTGCCTTCGGCTCAGGTCATGATCCCAAGGTCCTGGGATCGAGTCCCGCATTGGGCTCCTTGCTTGGCAGGAAGCCTGCTTCTCCCTATTCCACTCTCCCTGCTCGCTATGTCTCTCTCTGTCAAATACATAAATAAAATCTTTAAAAATAAAATAAAATAAAATATTTAGGCCTATGATTATGGTATACAGTTCTCCATTTAAGCCTTGGAAATGTTAGGGGTGAGTCTGCTTAAAGGCAACTATCCCATTATGGTAATCCCCTCCTTGCCTTGCTTTATACCCCACCCCTTACAGCTGCATTCCTCTACGCTAGAGTCGCTTTTCCCTGTTTTTGAACTCTGAGTCACACAGTATGTTTTCTTTTATGTTATGTTCCTCCAGCCAGGATCACGCTCGTGAAACTCATCTACGTTCTTGGCGACAGCTATAGTCTGCAATTTTCATTGCCATATCGTATTCCATCATGTTGATATCTGTCCATTTCAATGCTGAGGGACAAGTGAATTGTCTCCAGGAGGAGGCCCTTGTGAATGGTCCTGCTGGAGAGACCTTTGTCCATTTCTGTTCTCCATATACCCAAGAATGGAATTTGCTGGATGATAGATACGCATTTCTTCAACTTTCCTGGAAAATACCAAATTGTTTTCCAAAGCAGCTGTACTAATTTATAGTCTCACCAGCAGGGCATGAGACATCCCACAGCTCCTGACAATGGCTGGTATTCTTTTTAGTTTTAACCATTCTGTGCTAGGAATATTCTAGTACACTACTTTAAGTTTTTTTTTTTTTTTCCTTCTTTTTCTCCTCGTGATTTGTGTCTGAAGATACTGAAGTGATTCTAGGAACTTAGTGTTTCAAATTGACTGCCGCTAACATCAGTAGAAGTACATACCGATAGGAACATTATTATTTATGATAACATCTATAGTTCCCATTGGAAATACGGCAGCTAGGAGAAGATCTACAACCTTGGAAGATTCACAACAGCAAAATCCAAACCAGTGGGGTTGGCCCACGCAGCATTTTAAAATAACGCTGATTAGCGGACTGACCTGGGGGAGGGGGGCTGGGACCCAACACACTAGCTATGCAGTTGGCATTGACCTTTTCCTTTCACAGAGGTATGCGTGTCCCCAGAGCACGCACTGATAGTCGTGGCAGCGCCGAGCACAGATGGCTGACTTGTCTGGCCGGGGCCAGTTGGGGCCACCCTAGAGGAAGAAGATTAGCTGGGGAAGGCTGTCAGCTTGCAGCTCATTAGCCTGCCACCTTTGGCGGCACCCGTTTCTCCAGGAGGTGGCAAAAGCCATGTGCTCTGGTCAACAGGAAGCAAAGGACAAGCGCAAGCCTCTTCTGCAGAAACGAGCATAGCCTTCTCACTGCCCACCTTCTTCTTCGCCTACTCGGGTCCCTGAGCTTTCTCCCTTCACCTTCTTCTTGCTAATATCCTGAATCTCCATGCGCCTTGGTCCTTTTAATGTACGCTCCCGGACAAAGCCCAGCTCTGAATGTGCTCCACGGTTTACTTTCTCTACATCAATCTCCCAGCTGTGGAGCATTGCTGGAAAACCCACACACCCTGCAGACGGTCCCACTCTATACTTCTGGCCACCAATGCCATCTGGGCTCTTGTTACGGTCAGGCAGCCCCTCTCTGTTTCCCTGGTTCGCTCAGCCTCCCATTTTCCTGTCTAATCATAGATCCTCTCCTGGAAGGATGCATTGGTGTTTACTCTAGACATGGCTGGCTGTTGTCCATTATGCGAAGGCTGTTTCAGACTATCTCCACGAACCACTGTCCCTGGTTTTACTGCCAGCCCCTCTACTGAGCCCTACTTCCCAACTCCACCATCAGCTCCAATGGGCAGTCTCTCCTCCTGCTTCTCGAAGAAAGCTAGAGCTGCCTCACGCGGACTCCCCTCGACTTCCTTCCTCATCTAGAGCATCTAGACTCCTCCCTTTCTCCTTCCTGCCTCCTTGTGACAATAAAGAAAGCGTCTTCTCTTGTGCCCAAGTGTATCCCTCGACCTGGCCTCAATGCCTTACTCAGGGACATCTCTCGATATTCCTCTCCTCTCTTTCTCTTCCTCGCAGGAGTTGTTGAATAGGCTCACGTCTCTCCCTTAAGAACCTTAAGAACCAGGCTTCCTTAGCTTGTCCAGGAACCTCATCCAAGCAGGGCAAGAAGCAGCGCTAGGGGTTGGGTTGTGTTCCCGCCCCCTCCAAGTCCCTATGTTGAAGTCCTAGCTTCCCTTATTTCAGAAAGTGACCGTATTTGGTTGGAAACAGGGTCCCTGAAGGCGTAATCAGTTAAAATGAAGTCATATTCTCTCTGGATCTCCCTTTCTTCATATGGGACACAGGAGTCCTTGGATGGTCATTTTTTGGGTGGGCAATTCCAAAATATGTGGGAGCAGAGATGGCAGATGGGAGAGGGAAGTTAGAAGTGGGGAGGGGGGGTTGGGAGTAGGGGAGGGAGGGAGGGGGAAGGGGTTCTGAGCTCCACACCTCTCCTTTGACCACAGCAGTTCCAGTTTTAAAAGCTTTACAGTTTGGAACTCTTGGTAATATTTGGCTGAAAAAAAGCGTTTCACTGTTTAAAAAATAAAATTCAAAATTTAAGTCTCCTGGCTTAGGTGATATCTCAGATCCTTTCTAACCTCGATAGACTATGACTATAAGATTTTGGCAGTGAACGCATATGGGTTTGATGAACATATCACAGATTTTTCTCAAAAAAAGCCTCGACTTAATAAATTTTTCTTTCCTGCGAAGGAGAATTTGATAAAAGACAGACTAAAGCCATTTAATTTTTGAGCCTTTTAAAGATGCTCATATAAAACATTCCCACATTAGAAAAGCAATTTTTCCTGGAGCATGATACATTTGGAATTTGGGGTTTAGAAATGTGCTTGCTGTCCACCTGGGGCTCTGAGACCTTGTGTGAGTATTTGTACATGAACGGGACCTTCTGATGATGAGCTCTTGTGGAGGATCACTGTGGCTGCTCTGTCTTTGTTTCCTCGGGACCTAGATCAGTGCCTGGTACACAGTAGGGGCTCAGTGAGTCCTTACTGAATGAGACTCCCTGAAGGTCTGTGAGAATTCTTGGTGATAGGAAAGAAATAGAACTTCTTTCGAAGGGAAGGGATGAGTGGGGTAGAATCCACAAACACAGATGAAGAGGGGCCAGTGTTCTTGAGCGAGGCGTGGGTAAAATGGCACTGTTTCTGCCTGTGGGACAGTTGTCTGCGGATGAGATAAGCACAGTGGAGGATGGAAGCTCTATGACCTCCTCAGAAGAATCTGTCTAGGTTCCTGGTTTCCTGGCAAATCCTTTCATTTCCTACCCAGAGAATTAGTGGACCACTGAGACTACATTTTTCTTATTTCCTCCCTGGATATTTCTCTAGTTGGTATCTGATCCTTATTTTTAAGGACCCCTAATGGGAAAGAATCTGGGTAGCTAGTAGGATAAACTAAGTTTTCCAGCCTCTTCTGTCTCCCAGTCTGCCATGTGCAACTGGCCATGTTCATGGCTAGAAATGCCCTGGAAATCAGGGGGCTTGGGTCCTAGTCTCAGGTGTGTGACTTTGGGCAGCTCAGTCACTTCTCGGTCCCAGTTTCGTCCTGTGGAAGATGAAGGGTCCAACAAAATCGTGTCCTCAATTCCATATCTGATACAGGTTATCACCTGGATATGTAATTGGTGGGACAGTGGAAAAGGCATTATTGACCAAAAATAGTGTCTTTCTTTCTCTGTCTCTGTCTCTCAGTCTGTCTCTGACCCTGTCATCCTATGCGATGTTTCCACTTTGCTGTACCTTTGAGATAAGTCCTTGGAGGGGATGCTGAGATCACAGTGTTATTTAAAATGCCTAGAAGCTAAGCATTTAACAGTTGTGAACATCAAAGCTGTTACAATTTCACCACCCTGGGTGTGTCCTGAGGGAATGAAGCCTGACCTGGATTGGATTTATGGTCAAAGATGTCAGAAAGACGCTCATCAGGGTCTCCCAGGAGGAGGAGACCAGGAGAAGGAGGAGCAGAACGGGGGCTAAAGCCAGCTGGGTGCCCCGATGTGTCCTCCTATGCGCGGTTCTAGGACTGGGACCACGGCACTCAGCGGCGCACACTGACCGCCAGCTGTCTGGCCGATGGCCCCTGGAACAGAGGCCACGTGAAACTGCACACTTACTAAGTTGTCTTCCTTGAGGGGCACCTGGGTGGCTCAGTGGATTAAGCCTCTGCCTTCGGCTCAGGTCATGATCTCACGGTCCTGGGATTGAGCCCCACATCGGGCTCTCTGCTCAGTGGGGAGCCTGCTTCCTCCCCCACCCTCTCTCTCTGCCTGCTGCTCTGCCTACTTGTGATCTCTCTCTCTCTCTGTGTCAAATAAATAAGTAAAAATCTGTAAAAGAACAACAACAAAAAACAACCTAAAACCTAAGTTGTCTTCCTTGGCAATTGTATTTCCCTGGGCCGTGGAGGCTTGCTGAGATGTTGCTTGCCAGCCGATGGAGGCCTTCTACCTCACTGGGATTCTCACAGTTTATTTTGGTAGGTAACTAAGACAGAAAGACAGAGTTAATTAAACTCTTCATAAAACAGTCCATCAGCCACCTGCTTGCAGAGCAAAAAGTCAAATTCTTTGCTGTAATTTGGCAGAAGGACTGTGTCCTTCAGCTTCTCTTGGGCCCCATTCAGGATTCTAACCAGGTTACCTACGAAACTTCTTTTTCGTTACGGTATATATTTTTTCCATTTGTGTAAAAGCAGTAAATACATACCAGTGATCTCGTCAGGCCATGCCAAAGAAGAATTTGTAGGGGATTTAATACCCTGATGCATCAGGCACACTTGAATTTGGCTAAACATTCAAATTGGGTGGTTTGGCTCAGCTGAAGCAGTTTATATGTTGTCGGGGTATAACTGTTCAAGCAATCTCGGTTCTTTCAGAATCCCTGGAAGGGACTGGCCTTTAAGTGAGCTGGAAATTCTCAGGTATGTTTTAGAGATCTACAGAACAAGCCTTCCCTTTGTTGGAAATGGGTAAGACTCAGTAAAGAGAGTGAGATGGGCAGGGCTGTCCCTTCATCCAAGGGCACGTGCAAACGTTCATCCTGGGGGCATAGCAAAGAAGTCATCCCTGTTTCAGGATTTTCTGCAAGTATCAAGATATTCCAAACGACCACCAAAAAGGAAAAGGGCATGACAATAACCACGGAATAAGCCAGGGTGGAAGTCAGAGGTGTAAGTCCTTAAAACCCTTCTGCGCTTAGGTAATGTCTTGCTGAACTCATGGCCCTCCTTCTTTTCCTGGTCTTTGCCAGCAAATTTTCAGGAATCTCTTAGCAGAAGAGAGGACATTGTTTGCTGCACCTTCCACTCCCGTGGAGTTCTTGGACGCTGACTGTTTACAGGGACTCTCAACTGCCTTCGTTCCCCATCTGGTATTCATTTTTATTTCTTTTTCTTTACTAGGCTCTGACTCATGTCCATCCAACCTTCAGGTTTCCTGAAGGCGGGCTTCCCCAGATGTGGTGCCCCACTCAGCTCACGCAATTTGCCATGAGGAATGAACGGTCTCTGTCCCCAGTCTCGGGGAACGGGACAGTGATTTATTCAATCATCCAAGTCAGAAATGGAGATGTTTTCTCAGCGCTTCATTTATTCTCACTGCTGACATCTTATTGGGGATGGGGTCTTGTCCTTCTGAACTCTTTAGCTCTCCTATTCCCTCTTCCCCTCAGTCTGGCCACATCTCAGTCATCCCCATCTTAACTCATTGTCTCACCACTGGACCAGTGACATTTCCATCCCACTTTATCCTCAAGGAAACGGGGAAGACTTTGGAAGGTATTGACTGGGAAGTAACTCGATCACATTTCTTCGTCATAAAAATCACACTGAATCTTGTGGATGAGCTGGAAAGGTGGAGGGCACGGAGGGGCCGAGAAACCCATCACAAAGCTGGGCCAGGATCCAGAGGAGAAATGAGAGGGTCTGGATTAAGCCCATGACAGAAACGATGAAGACGAGAGCAAGGGACCACTTAGCAAGTCGGTGGGTAAAGTACAATATCTGATTGGAACTAGAAGGTGGAGGAGAGGAAACATTTGTAATAAATGTCCCTCAGACAGAACTGGAGGAGATTGGGTGGATGATCGGACCGTTCTGAGAAAGAAAAAATTAAGAATTAAGCTGGTGAGAAAACGATGAATATAATGTGACGTGTTAGGTTCCGGTTTCAGGTGGGGAATGTCATGCAGGGAGGAAATCTGTAAGCGATTATGTATTTAGTTGATGCTTGAACAACACGGGTTTTAATGCACAGTTTCACTTATAGCAATTTTTTTAAAAGATGTATTTATTTATTTGAGAGAGAGAGAAAGCATGCATGAATGGGGCAAGGGGCAGAGGGAGAAAGAGAAAAACCTCAAGCAAACTCCACGCTGAGCACAGAGCCTGCCAAGGGGCTCGATCCCAAGACCCTGAGATCATGACTTGAGCCAGAATCACCAGCTGGCTGCTTAACAGACTGAATCACCCAGGTGCCTCCCCCTTATGTGTGGATTTTTTTCAATAAATATGGTACAGTACTGCAGATCTTAGGACTTGCCCATCTCTCTCTCTCTCTATATATATATATACATGTATATGCTACTTCCTTATAATAAATCATACACACACACACACACACACACATTCATGCTATTACTTCTGTTTCTATGGAAGACCCAGACGCTGACTAATACAGCACAGGGTGAAAGAAAAGAGAAAAAACTGGAAGGAAGGAGGGAGAGTGAAAGAAAAGTGTGCGATGAACGAGTCCAAGAGAGCCTACGTGCTTTGAAAACATAGGGAGAGGGCGGGTGACCGTCTGACTGTCTGTCATGTCTGATGGCATCAATGACTCATCAAGATTATGTAACTAGAACCAGCCTTCAGCCTCTGCTGTCTTGGAGGTTTTGTCTCATAAATGCTGGACTTCCTAGCTTGGCTTGTTTTCTTGTTACTTAGGAGCCGTTGCTAGCATAAGGTCATACTTAGAAAACTGAACCCTCAGTAAGATTACTCAGAGACTTGGCTGCTTTCTCCCTGGCCATTTTATCTTTAGATTGAAAAAAGAATCTCTTCACTTTTCTTAAGTGACATTACACATCACTTTGAAATATGCCTTATAGGCCAGCCCTGAAATCTGGTGTGGTGGTTTTTTTGTTTTTTTGTTTTTTTTTTTTTTTTTGATACTCACGAAAGAGAAGCTTTTGTTTTAAAAAAAAAGTCAGAAAAATTTTTTTTGTTTGTTTTACTCTAAAGACCTTCTTTGATAACCCAGTTTTTAGGAAACTGTTTGAGGAATAGAAGCTGTGGCAGAGGTGAGAATGTGCCCAGTTTAGTTCTGACCCCGTGACAGGATAGCCTCAGAAACCACTGAGGTGATTTAAATGAGAGACTTATTGGGCGTGTAGAATTTATTTTGTTTTATTTAAAGAGGCAGTAATAAGTTCTTTTATCTGTGGTTATAGCAGGGGCCATCTGAAACATCTCCCCAGCTCTGAAAGATGGCCCTAGGTGTCCCGCTCCCCCAGAGCGGCAGGTTCCAGATTTCAGTTTGGACAACACAGTCGTGCTTTCTAAGTTCATGGCTGCCTGGACCAGGGAGGAGCACCTGACCAGAGTCTGGACTCAAAGTCCTTCTTCACACACACACACACACACACACACACACACAGTGAGTCACTCTTCTCACTGCTTCTGGCTTTCCCTCTGCCCCTCCCCCACTCACGCTCACTCACTCTCTCTCAAATAAATAAATAAACATAAAAAAAAAACACCTCAAGTTTAAGAATTTCGATGATAACCGCCGTGGACAGTGAAGCGGGGAGCTCAGTGTTCTTACTAAGAACCACTCATTACCCTCACCGCTTCCTCATCCCGGGAAAGCCTCAGCAGCTGGTGATGACGGTGACCGCCACACGCTTTTGTTGGTGGAGTGTGGTTAGCGCCGGGCTTACGACGGGCAATTTGTCTGAATCTGTCAGGATGACACGGGCCTGTATCTACTCCCAACAATGCCATTTGTAGGAACTGATGCTCCAGGTAGGCTTATACTGAAAACTGGATACAGATCTTGCTTGCACAGGTGCAGGAAGACCGAGCACAAGGGCACTTGGTAACGCGTGGTTGGTAAGAGCAAGTATCAGAAACAACGTAAATTGGTCTTGATGTAGAACTGGCTAAGTAAATCATGTGAACCTACACAATTGGGCTATTTGACATAAGAAAACGAATACGGTGTTCATGTAGGGAAAGAGCTCTCAGATATGACGGTAAGTGAAAAAAGCAAGGTGCAGACCGGTGGGTGTCACAGGTTATCATTTGGGGGGTGATGATTTCTCTTCAGATTTGCCCATGTGTGTATACATTGAAAAAAAAAAAAAACTGTGGACAGAGAAGGAATAAGTTAATGCCGGTGGTTTACTTGTGCATGTGATTGTGTGTGTGGCAGGGGTGCGGGGAAGCGGGCAGCTTAGATAGGAGATGGGAGTTAGAAGAGCACGTTAAGTGCATACTTCTTATGAGTTTTTTTTTTAAGATTTTGTTTACCTATTGGACAGAGGGAGATCACAAGTAGGCAGAGAGACAGGCAGAGAGAGAGGAGGAAGCAGGCTCCCTGCTGAGCAGAGAGGCCAATGCGGGGCTCGATCCCAGGACCCTGGGATCATGACCTGAGCTGAAGGCAGAGGCTTTAACCCTCTGAGCCACCCAGGCGCCCCCTTATGAGGTTTTAAAACAGTGCTATCCTATGTTTTGTGAACTATGCAAAAGAAAGACAGAGGCAGAGGAGGATTAGAAGAGGATGAGAAGGAGGTGAAGGGAGAGAGAGAAGACAGTCCATGGCTGTCAACAGAGACAAACCTTTATATGCATCAGACTCTCAGCTGGTTATTATAACTTTGTAAAGAATATATTTGGAACTGTGTTCTCTTGAGGAAAAACAAACAAACAAACAAACACAAAAAAACCAACCCACTGACACTTAGGGACAAGGCCCGGCTATGGCCATAGCATGGTAGCTTCGTGGTTTCCTCCCTCATCACTCCCTATTATCCTCCAAGGTCAGGAATCACGGTAGACCGAGAATCGCCACCATTTCCAGCTACATCCACCTTAAACAACAGCTTTTCCATGGATGAATGAGAGGAACTCGAAACTCTGTGGAACATGACTGGAATGAGTCGGGAAGTTCCTTCCCTGTGGATAAAGTCTACTCTTCCTCCATGTTCGGCCATGGAGAACAGGCTTAAAATATCACTGTGTCTGAGAGAGAAAGAGAAAACAGTGACTCAAAATGCACACTAAGGTATAGAAATCTTAAACTGCTCTTTCCTTTAAGATAGATGTTCGTAAGAGAGTGGATTTCTCAGCCTCAGTACGCATGATGGGGCCTGGAGAAAACAATGTACAAGGTAATTTGGGACTGATAAAATTTAGGACATCTAGTTATATTTGAATTTCATATAAATAATAAATAATTTGTTTATAAATATTTATTATAAATAATAAATAATTTGTATACCAAAAATATATACTACACACTATGCTCAGAATTATTCATTGGTTGCATGATATTCATGCAACTTAACTGGGTGTCTTGTGTTTTTATTTTGCTAAATCCTTCAAGCTGGGCCCTGGGGACTGGCCCGCAGGAGTGGAAGCTCTGGCCTCCAAGGTTTAATGAACAGATGGGAAAGGCCTGTTTGTCCTTGTCATCTTAAGGAAATGATAAGCAAACACCCCCTCCTCCAAGAGTCAGTCAAATGCTCCTGACTCCCGGTTCCAAACATGGCGTCCGCCTCAGATTTTGTCTGCCATGTCTGGTCCTAACAGAAAAATAACATCCAGTCCTACAGTGCTGCCCCGGGTTCCACAGATGAGACACCAGTGCCTTCCTCACTACAGACAGGGGACCTGTACTGCTCTGTCATCAGAAGGACTTTGGCTTCGTGTTTTTAACAGAAAATATGGATTAGTGCTGATCTTCCAAATTTTCCCGTCTGGCCTGCCTGCTCTCATGACTCACAACTACAGAGTGACCGTGTATTAAGCTGAGTGAAGAAATCTTCTAAGAGCTGTGTATGTTCTGGGCAGCCCCTTCCAGGTGTCAGGGTTAGCCTGGAAGGTGGCAGTCGCTCGGTGAGCATGAAGCGAGGACAAAGGGGAGAGGACCCTCATGACACGGCAGAGACCACCTTTCCAGGGATGAGGTGGCAATCTCAGGGGCTATGCCCCCTGACAGAGAAAGAGAGCGAGCCTATCTTCAAAGGTAAGTCAGCTTTTAATCTGCCCTTCATGGATCTGGGGCGCAGATCATGCTCATGAAATACTGCTCAGGTTCCTTCCCTGTCGAAGAGGAAAGCCTTGCCATGGAAAGAGCGTTGCAGTGTTGGCCCTCGGGTTACATGTGGTCTCCATGTGCAGCCCTGCGATCACAGGACACACAATGACTGATGAGGCAGTGACGGAAAACACCATTTCCCAGCACCCCGCGTCCCAAGGACAAAGGGTGTGTACGCTCCACCAAGGGCAAGCCTGTTTTCTCTGAACCTTGCTCCTCCCAGATACGAGCTCTGGGTGCGTTGACTGTCTGTCTTCTGAATCATCCATAGATTGGGGGCACATTGCAAATAGAGTTCAGCTTTCTGGAAGAGCTGGACTCGTGGGAGAACAATTAAAGACAGCAGGGTGCCTGAATCAGGGCCACCGTAAAGGAATGGACTCTGGCTCTTTCCCAAAGCTGCAGCTCACTCGAGAAAAGCCAAAGGTACCCGCAGCAAGGGTTTGAGCAGAGACGGCGACCACTGAAGCCATGACTCAGAGGCACTGACTTCTCCATGTCCGCTGTGGGGGCATGGCTGGGTAGGCTGCATCACAGAGACTGATTTTAAAGTACCATGAACCCAGTTGAGGTTTGTAGGGCAGACATACAATTGCTTGCAAACAAATGGTTGACACAATGAGCCGCGTTTTATGTTTCTCTGCAGGTTTTCTTTGGGTCTCTCCAGGGAGCTGGGAGAAATTCAAGTCTGAAACTCTAACCTGCATCTCCAATCCCCCCACCGTCCCCCCACACACTAGATCTGAGCCTCAGGAGATCTACTGGAGCATTTGCTGAATTCTAATGGGAACCGAGCCCTCCACATATTCTTCTTAGGGTTTGCTAACATTTTTTTTCCCCCTGGAAACATCATATCGAGATGTCTTGCACTCTATGTTTTCCCGGACTGTTTGAAAGCTAAAGTATGTAGACACCCAACTTTGGGGCTGATCCGGGTTTTTCATGATCTCGCTGGGGTACGCAAAGCTTCCAGGGAAGACCAGGAAGTTAGACCACCTACATTAGAATCACTCGAAACCCCTGTTCAAAATCCCGATTCTTGGGACCTTTTCTAGAACTATCTACTGAGTCTGTATGGGGGAGGCCTGGGAACCTGCATTGTTCACAGCTTCTCCCTGCACCCCTCCTCCCCATTCCAGATGATTCCTGTGTGCACTAAAGTTAGAAGGCATTGGTAGAAGTGAAGTGGTCTTAGATTAGCAGCCAAAGAGCTGGAGTTCAAATCCCTTTACTACTGGGATGGTTTTGGACAAGGTACTTACTAACTGCCAGCCTCATTTCCCCATCTGTAAAAATGGATATGTTATCTTATAAGAGTTATATATTTTTCCCCTTGAGGATTAAATGACATAAGCCATAGGACAAGGCTGGCAAATGCTGAGCTCTTGCTAGATATTAGTGCAGTGTACCCTAGGAGAGAGAAAAAGGATGGTGAGCTCAAGCAGTCTTTGCAGACCTTGAGATGGATATGTTTTGCAGCCATTTTCAGAGGCTCTTGTAACTCCTTTTGGGATGGAAACAGAATAAGGAGACTTACCCACTAAGTGGCTTTACTACCTGCGAAAGCCCTTCTCACATACCCAGGACTGGTGGATATCGCGCTATCGGGAAGACAAGGTGAGACATAGACACTTTCAGGAAAGCAGCTACAGTCTAATAGAAAAGTCGAATAAGTCAGCTAAGAGCAGAGAGTGAAAGTCCTATCTATATAGGAGTGTTCCTCAGCGGGGGCCACGTGCTCTAAAGCACTGACTCACCAAGGACAGTTATGTCCCCCGGGAGACACTGGCCAATGTCTGCAGACATTTTTGATTGTCACGACTGGGAGAAACTGCTCGTTTCCGGGGGGCAGAGGCCAGGGATGTTGTTAATCCCTTCACGGTGCGTAGGACAGTTTCTTGCACAGAGAATGATCTAGCTCAAAATGTGAATAGTGCCCCAATTTAGAAATCCTGCTTAGTTAACACGGAAGACTGAGTCATAGGTGATAGAAGGAGGTCTCCAGGCAGTTAAACACCTCCTAAGTGATAGCCTCTTGCTGCTGTCTTGCTGTCTTGCAAAGTCTTGTGGATGTACGACAGGACCCAGTGTCCTGCAAGTTGGGGGGTCACTATTAACCACTTCCTGTGTTTCATGGGCAACAGAGCCAGTTTCCTACTCCTTTCAACAATGGAATGATTGGGAAGAGCATTCCTAGAGCTTTGGAGAAGGAGACGGTGTTGCTGTCTGTAGGAGAGATGGGGAGGCTGCCTCACTCCTGGCAATTTTCTCATTCCTTATCAGGAGGATAGAGCAGTGAGAAAGCCGCTGGGCGGCCACGCTGTCCCACAGGGTTTGCCCCTGTAAGCAGCCCAGTGCAGGTCCGTAAGAAACACCTCCCAGGCTTAGAGGGACGTCATGGGGGCACTCAGCATTCAGGGATGCGATCAGATCCAAATGGCCCTTGGTTTATGCTCACGCTTTGTCTGTATCTTGCTCTCCTTTGTGATCCTTGGCATCGTCCCATGGACATCTCCTGCTGCTTCCCGTGTAGCATCTTGGTTAACCAGCTCTCTGGCTTTATCCCCCGCCAACCCCCCACTTAACTCTGTCTCTTCGTGTCTCTTCTTTCCTGACATAGCTTGTGCTATAACCTCTGGGAACCAATCTCCTTGGTTGTCCTGGACTCCTCCTGTACAGGCCCCCCTCTGCACCAGCCTGGCTTCCTAATTCTGTTTTGTTTTGTTTTGTTTTCTCCTTGCTCCAGCCATGTCTCCTGGGATCTCTTTAGCACTTTTATGCATGCTGCCTTCCTGCTTTCAGGGTCATGGTCGTGGTATGGATGACCATGCTCAGAAAGACCCCAGGCTGGGTTTAAAGGCTTCGCTGTCACCATCTTGAATTTCTTTTTTTTTTTTTAGATTTTTATTTATTTGAGAGAGAGAGAGAGAGCACAAGTGGGCAAAGTGGCAGGCAGGAGAGAGAGAAGCAGCCTTCTGCTGAGCAGAGAGCCCAATGTGGGACTCGATCCCAAGACCCTGGGATCATGACCTGACCTGAAGGGAGACACTTAACCAACTGAACCATACCAAGGCACCCTTTAAAATTCTTACTAGTTTCTTCTTTGAACTTGTATTTTGTGAATGAATTCTGATGGCACAGCAGGCGTGCACAAAAGCAGAAAAGCACATACAATAGGCGTGTCTCCCTTCTCTCACCATCGCATTCTTGTAGAGCATTCGCCACGACACAGGATGCCAGTGGACCCACGAAATGTGGCAGTTCAGGGAGTTCAAAGCCAATACGAGGAAAGTGTGCTTTGTCTACCACCGGAGAAGCTGGGGCGGGGGAGGGACCCTGACGGGCCCCGGAGGCCATGCTTTCCTTATGAACCCAAACTTGCTTCAAACACAGAAAGAAAGCGATGGCATGCTAAGAAACACCAACACCAATGACCAAGAAACGCTTTGTCCTCTCCTACTCCTGTTGCTTCTCTGCACTAGCCAACCACGAGCTCCCTGCCCTCGCATCTTTCCTTACTCGTGTCTGAGCCAAAGGTGGAGACTGCCGGGACAATGTGCATGATCAAGAAATGACATAAAAGCAGCTGAGTTAGTGTTGTGCAGCTTTTCCACTATTAAAGTAAGAACAGAATATGCAAATTGTGTAATTTTGGTGATTAGCATATGAGTTAAATGCTCTCGTATTTGCATTTAAAACCAGTACAGCACAATGTAGAGATGAAAGGTAAGATTCATGCTAATAATTTAAAATTTAAATTTTCTTTTACTTAGAGTGGCACAAAATAGCAAATTAAACACACACACACACCCCCCCAAAAAACAAGCCATGACAAGTGAAGAGAGAGACTGAATGAAAGAAAAAAGCTTTTATTTTAGTACCTTTAATGGCATCTTTCTCTTGCTTTTTAAGTACAAGGGGTGGCTGTTTTCATTTTGCACTGATCTCTGCCTGTGTGCTCCTGTTTCCTCAGGCCAGAAGCGTCTCTTGGTCGGTGGACTGGGCTCAGGCTGTAGGAATCCATTTGCCTCTATGCATGGGTGCTGCCTAGGAATGGATGTTCCCTGTGAGCAGCGCTGAACCAATGGCTGGCAGATTCAGGGCTATAAATACTGCAGCTCCTGTGTTACAGGATTTGGAAAGGGGCCTGCGCTGACTCTAGGCTCCCTTGTGGGTTACCAAGCTACCCACCCTACAGTTTTGTTTGGTAGCACACCTTTGCCTGCTCCTCACCCTCATGGTGTCTCTGCCTTGCCACTTTTTTTTGGGCGGGGGGAGATTTCTGAAACAACCAGTTTTCTTCAACCTAAAGCAGCTTCTCTAGGTCTTCTGAAGCCTGGGACCTTGCCAGCTGAGACTTTTTAAAAAGATATTCTTTCTTTTTTTTTTTTTTTTTAAAGATTTTATTTATTTATTTGACAGAGAGAGAGAGAGATTGAGAGATACAAGTATGCAGAGAGGCAGGCAAAGAGAGGGAGAAGCAGGCTCCCCGCTGAACAGAGAGCCTGATGTGGGGCTCGATCCCAGGACCCTGAGATCATGACCTGAGCTGAAGGCAATGGCTTAACCCACTGAACCACCCAGGTGCCCCTTAAAGATATTCTTTATTTTTTTGAGGGGGGGAGAGAGAGAGCATGAGCAGGGAGAGGAGCAGAGGGACAAGGGGATGAGTACACTCCCCACTGAGCGCAGAGCCAGATGCGGGGCTCAATCCCAGCACCTTGAGACCATGACCCCAGCCAAAGCCAGACCCTCCACCAACTGAACCACTCAGGTGCTCCATCTGAAACATTTAAATATGCTGTGGACAAGCTCATCTGTCCTTCCCAGTTCTATGAGTATCTCTGCCAAGGCCATGGTTTTTGTGAGGTGTCAGTGGTAGCCTGTAATCAGGTTGTGGGGTAGGAAACCCAATTATGGACATGCCCAAAGGAGTCTTCTATAGAATGCTGGTTTCTGGGGTTTGTACTGAAACTTCTGATGCAAAAATCTTTCTGTGCTAGTCAGAGGGAATTTGGAAAGCACTTTGGAGAACTGGTCCATCACAGGCCACTCCAGCTACCAAGCAATGTTCTGGGCAGAGCTGGGCTGAGACCTGGATGAGAGAAGACTGGGTAGCTCAGACCTCAGGGAAATGTGCTCTTTTGACCAACTGAGCCTCTTGATGCCACAAAGTCCCTAGTTCTTCTTGCTTTGGGAGGGAGGAGAATAAAATTTACAAACAATGGGCTTAATTTTACCCCTTTAAATGAATCATAATCTACTCTGTGAAAATCAGGCTAGAACAAAAACAAGCTTATACAATGGGAAAAAGATAGTCTGTTCAACAAAAGGTGTTGGGAAAAGTGGACAACAACATGCAAAAGAATGAAACTGGACCACTTTCTTATGCCACCCACAAAAATAAACTCAAAATGGATTAAAGACCTAAAAGTGAGACTTAAAACCATAAAAATCTCTAGAAGAAAACATGGACAGTAATTTTTTTGTCATCAGTCATAGAAAATTTTTCTAGATCTGTCTCCACTGGTAAGGGAAACAAAAGCAAAAATAAACTATTGGGACTACATCAAAATTAAAAACTTTTGCATAGTGAAAGAAACCATCCACAAAACAAAAAGGTAACCTACAGAATGGGAGAAGATATTTGCAAGTGATATAAGTTATAAGGGATTATTATCCAAAATATATAAAGAACTTCTACAACTCAATACCCCAGAGCTAATAACCTGATTAAAAATAGGCAGAGGACCTGAATAGACATTTCTGCAGAGAAGACATCCTTATGACCAATGAACTTGTGAAAAGATGCTCAACATTATTCATCATCAGGGAAATGCAAATCAAAACCACAATAAGATATCAGTTCACACCTGCCAGAATGGCTAAAATCAACAACACAAGAAACAACAGGTGTTGGTGAGGATGTGGAGGAAAAGGAACCTTCATGCAAGGTTGATGGGAATGAAAACTGCTGCAGCCACTGTGGACAACAGCATGGAAGTTCCTCAAAAAATTAAAAATGGAACTGCCATATGATCCTGTAAGTCCACTAGTCGATATTTACCCAAGAAAATGAAAACCCTAATTCACTGATAGACAAAAGGATAAAGAAGATGTGGCATATATATTTAATGGAATATTATTCAGCCATAAAAAATGAAATCTTGCCATTCGCAACAACATGGATGGAGCTAGAGAGTATAATGGTAAATGAAATAAGCCGGTCAGAGAAAGACAAATACACTTTGATTTTACTCATATGTAAGTTTAAGAAACAAAACAAAGAAACCAAAAAGAGGTAAGAAACACTCTTAAATGCAGAGAACGAACTGATGTTTGCCAGAGGGGAGGTGGGGGGGGGGATGGGTGAATTAGATAAAGGGGACTAGGAGGGCACTTGTCATGATGAGCACTGAGAAATGGATACAGCTGTTGGATCACTGTACTGTACTCCTGAGACTAACATAACGCTGTATGTTAGTTCTACTTTTTAAAAAAAGTCATCACCTTTTTCGACTCATCTAGGTACATGGTGACTTGAGCAATCTTGGAATGCCTTTTCACCTTCTCTACCTGGACAATTTCTACCCATGCTTCAGAATTCAACACAAATGCAAATAGTCTCTTGTAAGTTTCTCAATGTAAGTTTCTGTGCATCTGTTCACTACCCAGCACCCTTAGATTATAAAGACCTTGAGTCAGAATCTTTATTTTATTAATTTCTGAAGTCCCACCACCTGGTCCAATACTTGGCATATGATTGACCTAAAGAATGTTTGATTTGATAACCATAAGGGTTGGTATGAGCTCCGCATTAGGCTAAGTATTTGACATGCCTTATTGTCCGCCCTCTTCACACCAACACAATTAGTGGGTACAGGTATCCTCTTTTTATAATTGGGGAAACTGAGGCCCAGGGAGTTTAAGGCACTTGCCTGAGCTCCCACAGCCTCCCTAGGAATAGAGGGGAGTCAGACCCAGGTTTGCTAGCACCAGAGCCTGCGTTGTTCACCACGGAGTGAATGAGGTCGGTCAACAGGTATTTCCAAGGCTGTCAGGAAGAGTACTCATTAGAAAGACTTGTCTGTACAACAGCCTCTTAATTAAACAGTGCGGCCAAGTTCCTTACATGAAAAGGAAGCCATTTTTACCTCCCAACTCTGTTCGGAACCGTTTTCCTTTTAACTGGCTTCTCCCAAGTCGCCCAAGCTTTGTTATGAGACGGTCTTGTTGCACAGGTCTTCAGCTCCCGTGTAAGTTAAAGGCCCTACGGAAACCAAGCACCGCTGCGGCCCTGGGCTGCTCTCAGCTCCCTGATTGTAGCTTGCTGCAGGACTTCACCAAAATTGCATCACGTGTTTCCAGCACAAAAGAAAAAATTCTTGACAGTAATACTGATATACCGATGAAAGACCCTGGCATTTCTGGCCCTCTGGGGCAAACAAGGAAAAGGGATTTATTTTGTTATGAGAAACACTTTCTTGATTCTACTTAACTTGTGTTCTTTACAAGGGTATCTCGAAGGATTGCCAAAGACTAGGAACACCATATTTGAACAATCTGAATGTGCTGGACGTGTGTAGCCTAATGGGTGGTGTTTACAGTGCATTTCTTTTCAATCCAGTGTGGAGTCCTTAAAAAAAAAAAATCACAAAAATGCACCAGCTTCCCTGCCCGCACCCTCCCCCGCTTTTGTCACTGAGAATGTGAGAGCACACCGGTAGCTGTCTATGGCTTGGTCAAGACTGCTGGCTTGACTGGGGCCCGGTTAGATCCTATTCCTGGGGTGTCTTGCTTCCTAGTCCATTCAGGAACCAAGGGTCCCCGAGTTCAGGCAGTCTGGACTTGAGGATGACTAGGTTGCAAGAACATGAGAAATGGAATCAGATAGGAGGAAAGGTTTATGAGAACCACAAAAAAAGAGAGAAAGAGGAAGGGTTGTGTAGAGGGAAAAGGAATGAATTGATGGGTAGGAGACTTGAGTTTTAGGCAGGGTGACTATCTCATTTATTATCTGAACTGGGACTTTTTTTTTCTTTTTTAAAAAAGATTTTATTTAGGGGCGCCTGGGTGGCTCAGTAGGTTAAAGCCTCTGCCTTCGGCTCAGGTCATGAGCTCAGGGTCCTGGGATGGAGCCCCGCATCGGGCTCTCTGCTCAGCGGGGAGCCTGCTTCCTCCTCAATCTCTGTCTGCCTCTCTGCCTACTTGTGATCTGTCTGTCAAATAAATAAATATAATCGTTTAAAAAAAGATTATATTTATTTACTTATTTGAGAGAAAAATCACAAAGGGAAGAGTAAGAGGGGAAAGCAGACTCCCTTCTGAGCAGACAGCCAGACAGGCAGCCCTGGGACCCTGAGATTGTAACCTTATCCGAAGGCAGATGCTTAAACAGACCTGAGCCACCAGGTGCCCCTAGAAGGATCCTTTTAAAAGTTCTAGTGATCTCTAAACCACTGTGCTAATGTGAATTATGATTATTACTATTTGCCGAATGAGAAAGTTTGAACTGGGACTTTTTTGAGAGTGAGAGGGATTATCATGGATAAGTGTGCTGAGACCACAGGCGTGGATGGAGACTGTCCTGGTGTCGTGTGGCCACTACATTTCTGGGCCACTAACTAGCTGTCTAACCTGCAGCAAGTCACCTAGTATCTCTGGGCCTCAAGTTCTTGCAACGTGCTCCGTCTTGGTCAGAGCTCCCCACCAGCTGGTGCTGGCGAATGAGTGTGTTAGGAGGTGGTTGGTTGTGACAGTGACCGAAGGCAGACAGCGCTAGCGTTTTGTGCCCAGAATCTGGGAATGCCAAATGTCTTGCTATGAGCCGTGAGGTCATTCCCTTGAGGAAGTGTCATCCCCCCTGAGAAACGCTGACCAAAAGAATGGGCCTTGAATTCTTATATATAAAGAATGATTAGACCCTGTAAGAGGGCTCCAGGCACACCAGACGAGTTTCTATGCGCCAGACCACTGGGCAGAGTTTCCACCTGGAGCAGGTTAATTTGATAGCCCCTGGATAAAAGCCAAGAGCAGAAGTCACCTCAGAAGACGTGGTACAACTCATCTTCACCCCAAGGTAAAGTATTCACAGTATTTTATGGGTGGTTTTTCTCTTCTCTCAACATTGACAGAATTGTGGATGAACTAACTGTCTTCATTTATTTGTGAGATGATTGACATTGTCCCTCAAAACAGAAAAACAACTTGAGCTAAAACTAGACGGCAAGTATGCGGCCGACACAGCGGTCCTTTGCCTCTGCCGTGCCTTCTGTGGTAAACCCGGACTTCTCCTGAGTGGGTTCCATTCACTTCAGCGAGAAATGTGTAGCAAATAAACTTCTCACCAGTCTTCCCACGGAACGGTAGACTCAGCTTCACCATGAGTTAGGGGCCCCAGAGGGAGCAGGCCAAGGGCTCCCTCTCCAGGACATGCCTCTTAAAAGGAAAGAGGTCACCGACAACACCCAGAGGAGGCTGTGGCCATAAATTTTTCAGAGTTTGGCTTCCTTAGTATCTTGAATAATGAAAAACATTTGCTTTTTTAAGACCTTTAATCCCACCAATCCTTGGTTTCCACCTCAAGCGTCTTGCTTCAGAATTCCATGGTGTAGTACAAGCGTGACGTCATGGTCAGGAGCAATGCACACCATGGAAAGCCTCGCCTGGGTCAGAGACAAGGGCCATGGTCTCAAGAGGCCCTAAGACAAATATGTACATGTGGCCTCGTGCACGTCAGAGACCCGTGAGAGGGCAAACATCTTTATGACTTTGGTCCTGGGAGGACAGACCCAGCCTGGGATTAGAATTTATAGCTGACAAGCTGCTGATGAGGCAGTAACGGCCATTTAGTGCATGAATGGCCACTTTGGGAACAGGGGGCTTAGCACACCAGGCTGAAAATCTCAGAGTGAAGCCGGGGGCAACCCCATTCACCTTTGCTGGAATAAGTTAATTCACCCACAATCTATCCCTTGGGCTTTTTCTCTGCCTTCTTTTGGATTTATAGCCCTCCCTGCAGTTCTTCAGGGCTTCGACACACATGACGATTTAGCATCCCGGGAATTCCCAAGACCAGGGAAAGAGTATCTCTCTTGGCTATAAATGTCACTCTGACATTCTTCTCATCCATAATGTTTCAAGAGCGCTTGAAATGTGCTGTGCATGGCCTGCCTGCCCCCTGCAGAGTCCCTACCCTCTAAGAGCTCACAACTTCCTGAACGTATCATGCTCACAAGAGTGCTTACAGATGTCTCCCGACCCCAAAGCATCAGCCAACTTTAGCGCAGTAATTCTCAACTGGGAGCAGTTTCGTCCTCTAGGGGACATTTGGCAATGTCTTGAGACATATTTGATGGCCACAAGTGGAAGAGGGGTGTTATTAGCATGTGGGGGGTAGCGGCCATCTAAAAAACCCTAGAATGCAAGGGATGGCCCCCCACAATAAAGGAGGATCCAGTCTACAATATCAGTAGTGTCTAGGTTGAGAAGTCCTGCATTAGGGCAGGAGTAGACCACATATGCCAAGAAAGTAATTGTCAAAACTTGAATTATCCAGTGGAACGTTTGGGATAATGGAAATGTTTAGTATCTTTTCTCTCCAATGTGGTAGCCACAAGATATAATAACCTGTGGTTATTTAACATTTGAAATGTGGCCAGTGGAATGAAGGAACTGAATTTTAAATTTTATTTAATTTTAATTATTTGAATTGTAATCATCTCACACAGTTAATGATTACTATCCTGGACAGTGCAGGTCCATAAATGGAAGCTTAGAAGCACTGAGGTAGCCTGCCCCAGCTAGTTATCTACTCTGCTGGTTTATAATTAAAATTCCACAGTTAGACACTCCCTCTTTAGCTAAGACTTTGACCCATAGTGATATGACATTACCCTGGAAGGGAGATGACCTTTCATTTATAAAAAGACCCGATGGTGATTTAATATGGCTAATAGGTCTGGAAGAAGTTCTGACTCCTGAGTGCTAAGGGGTCTGACCTGAAGGAAGGACACCATGAGACTGAACAGCAGGGTCAGGGGAAGTATCTAGAACAACCTGGAGGACATGACGTCATGAGCTAGAGGTAGAAACAGCAAGCTTTGCTTACTTTAATCATCTAAATTCTGTTGCAAACAGAAGTGAAATACTCACAGTTCCCATTCAGACACATTGGAAACCAGCGCCAAAGGGCGGCAGAAAAGACAAAGTATATGACAAAGACGAGCCTGTTTCCTGTCCTCCACGTGTCTTTATGCTTTGGCCAAGTCTCTGAGCACTGAAATATCATGGTGCCCCCTCCCATATGGAAGCCCGAATAAAAGCAATACTAAACCACAGAACACAAAATCATTTCCCCCCCTTTCATCTGATTATAAAATTCCGGATAAACCCATCAAAGCCACTTGTTCTGATTTCTGCTGGTGCCCCAAGCAAGTAAATGCCTCCTTGTTGATCTGGCACTGTTTCGGGGATGAGCTCTAAGGCCTATTTTTATATAACCCACTGAATAGCTAGCTTTTTGTACAGATTTGTGTAGAGAGGATATTGTATACTCACTGTAAACATTTTTTCTTTTTTTTTTTAAGATTTTATTTATTTATTTGACAGACAGAGATCACAAGTAGGCAGAGAGGCAGGCAGAGAGAGAGAGGAGGAAGCAGGCTCCCCGCTGAGCAGAGAGCCAGATGTGGGGCTCGATCCCAGGACTCTGGGATTATGACCCGAGCCGAAGGCAGAGGCTTTAACCCACTGAGCCACCAAGGCGCCCCCACTGTAAACATTTCTAGAGAAGTCACCGACCTCACTTGGTAAGTTACATCTATCCACATTTCTAGAGATCGGGGAAAAATAATAATTGGACCAAACCGAACTTTCTTTTCTGAAACGTTCGATAGGTCTCAAACTGGAGCTTCCTGGTGGCATCCACTTGGGTGATTCCCATGGCGAACAATGGAGATCAAAGTGAAAGAGTAAGTCCCCCAAAACTATATCCGAGGTGTGGGAATTTTGGTGTAAGGAGAGCTTTAAAAAAACTCAAGAATTCTGTTGTGCAGAAAGACAGAAGTTGAGAGAGATGCATGACTCAGAGAGCAGATGTTTTAAGCATTGACTGGTTCTCAGATCTGTAGTTGGTCTGAAGATAGCAGAGGAGAGAAGGGTGTGAGGGGAAAGGTAGGTAAATTTAGGACAGTGAAAGGAAGGGTTTTTTTGTCTTAGTTCATTCAGGTTATTATAACAAAAGTACCTGGGGTGCCTGGGTGACCCAGTCAGTTAAGCATCTGCCTTCACCTCAGGTCATGATCCCAGGGTCCTGGGATGGAGCTCCCTGTCGAGCTCCCTGCTCAGCGGAAAGCCTGCTTCCCCCCTACGTGCCCCCACTCCACTCCCGTCCGTGTTCTCTCTCTCTCTCTCTCTCAAAGAAATAAATAAAAGCTTTGAAAAAAGTAACAGAAATACCGTAGACTGGGTGTTTTCAAGCAACTGAAAAAATATTTCTCATACTTCTGGAGATTGGGAAATCCAAGATTAAGGTACTGTGTGGCATGGCAGATTTGGTGTCTGGTGAGAACCTCTTTTTGATTCATAGACATCTTCTTGCTACGTCCTTCATGGAGGAAGGGCTCTCCTTTATAAGGACACTAATCTCATCCTCGAGGGCCTCATCCCATGACTTAACAACATGGCTAAAGGCTCTACCTCCAAATACCATTACACTGGGGATTAGGTTTCAATATATGATTTGTGGTGGGGTATGAGGGAGGGGATGCAACATTCAGTCTTCAGCATTCTACCCCATCCCCCTGAAAGTTATTCATATCCTCTTGCATACAAAATGCCTTCATTTGTGACAATAGCTCTGAAGTCTTGACTTATTCCAGCAGCCATTCAGAAGCCTAAAGTCCAAAGTATTATCTAACGATCATCTAAATCAGATATGGGTGAGACTCAAAATAGAATTCATCCTGAGCCAAATTCCCCTCCAGCTGTGGATCTGTGAAATCAGATAAGTTGTGTGCCTACGAAACACGGTGGTAGGGCAGGCATAGGACAGACATTGCCATTCCTAAGGAGAAAGATGAACGAAAAAAGTAGCATCAGGTCCCAAGCAAGCCCAAAATCTAATATATTGAAATTAAACCTTGAAAAGATAATATTCTTTGGCTCAGAGTGAAAAGTTCTGCCTTTCAGCCCACTGGGATGGTAACATCACCCCATGGCTCAGTGGGAGAGCAGCCCCTCATTGGCTCGTAGCTAAGGCTCCGTGTCTGCCCCTGCCATAGTTCTCTGCCAAGTCCTGCTCCACCACGGTTCTCTTCCAGGTGACCCCATCCATGCCACATTGCACTGGACGCAGCCTAAGCAGGGGCTCTTCCTAGAGACCCCCACCATTAAAGTACTAAGTGGGGCCTTCCTGCCTCACCTGGACCAGAGAGGTGGTCCCCCCCTCTGAAATCACTCTGCCCCCCGCAGGCCTGTGGTAGGGGTGGGATCTCTGATGCCCTCTGACTTGTCTTCAGGGTCATCCTTTCATTGCCTTAGAGAACAGCACATGGCTTCTGTTGAGACGGCTGATTCTGCTAACCTCCTCAAAACATTCTCCGCCACTCAGAGGGGCTTCATCTCTTTCCCTTCAAGACCCCTGCACCATTCTCCAAAATGGAACACTGGCCCAAGCCTGCCATGAGTCTTTAGGTTTATCTCCTATGGCCATGCTTACTAAACCTCATGACAGAGTTTGCAATTAAACGATAGTTGACACAAGCAGCTTTTGTGCGTTAGTGCTGGAACAGCCCAAGAAACACAACACCTCCTGGGTAGAAGTGGGAGCGTCCCTGTGGCGGCAGCAAGCCCAGACACATGGGATGGGGGGCTGCCATCCCAATGCACTAACAGGTGGTTTTAAACTGATCCCCTCTAAGTCTTCAGAGTGTAATGGCTGATTATTGGGTCAACAAACATGAAAAGCTTTGTCATTGGCCCACGTTTGGACCAGAAGCTACATGTCTTTCATGAGCATTTAGGATGAAAGGAGATGAAAAAAGAAAATGTTGGTAACAGTCATCAGCACATGAGGCTCTTTTTAATGTGTGTTTGCCCTAAGAGAAAAAGCAGAGCAAGAAGATCTATGAAATGTCCTTGATCTTTGTTCATCCCAGGCTTGTAAGATCTGAGTTACCTCTGTGTTTCCATCACCAGACCTGAGGGGTGGTATCTCTAATCAGACTTCCAGCTCTTGCTAAGTGAGATGATGACATGTATATGGAGTGGTTCAGTGAACACTGGTTCAAGGAATACCTCACTGAGTATGACCATATCATCCCCCTTCTGAAAATCCTTCAACTCATCAGTGGCGTCTATAACCTCCAGGATGGGGAGAGGGTCTCCCTGTCCACATGTACACCTCTCACCTTTGCTCCCATCGCACTGAGGTCTTTCTGGTTCTCCAAATACTCCACGTTCTCTTATAACTTCATGCCCTCACACATGTTATTCCCTCAGAAACGTATGCATCTTCTCTGTGAAATCGACCTGGACAACCTCGAATTAGATTCTCTTGTGCACTCTGTACTTAACTTCATCATAGCACACACCATGTCTTATGGAAATTACCCATCCCCCAACTTAACCGTGAGATCCTAAAGGCCAGGGGGTGGTGCTACGGTACAGTCATCCTTGCTTTCCCAATGCCTAGCCCAGGGCCAGGCACAAAGGTAGCAGGTCAATAGATGGAATGAGGGAGTTTCAGTAAATGGTAAATGATAGAGACATTTTCGACATAAGTACACCCCATCCTGCATTTTCTCTTTGGTAGAATAGATGCTATTAAAGCAGTTAATCGTTCCCTCATATTAGCTCCACATCATTAAGGATATAGTGTAAACCCCATCGCTTCCCTTAAGACAAATGAAAAGAGAAAGTAAGAATAGAAATAATTTATACACTTCAGGCAAAGAAGGAAGGAAGGGAGGAAGGAAGGGAGGGAGGAAGGAGGAAGGAAGGAAGGAAGGGAGGGAGGGAGGGAGGGAGGGAAGAGGGAGAAGAAGAGGGAGAGAAAGCGGGAAAGGGAGAAAGAGGGAAGGTTTTCCTTGCAAAAGTTCACCTCAAATGCAAAAGAGGAGTTTATTTATATTTTGTTCTGAGGCTTGGCACATGAACCAAAAAAGAAGAAAGAAAGAAAGAAAGAGAGAGAGAGAGAGAAAGAAAGAAAAGAAAAGTGGCAGAATACATTATGTCCCATCCATGAGATTAGAAGAGGGATGTCTTTCAGCTCCCAATCCTTCCAAAGACACAAGTCATACTTCAACTAGAAACCTTTTCTAAAGCTGCTCGGGAGTGTAGGAGCTGCATTAGAGAATGGAAAACAAACGGAACCTAACATGAAGTGCCTGATTAATTAGTCTGTTTATTTCGTAACACCTCCCCTTTTCATTCCTTAGAAATGAATAAGTTTTATTATTCACCTCCATTGGACTTGGGCTGTCTCACCTATGTGGATGCCCGTCTTGGAAAGAACCGCTCCTCCTCCTCCTCCTCACCTTGCTGTGGAAAACCCAAGGGAGTGCTAGGACAAACAGACGCTCCCAGGATGTGGGGGAGACATCAGGTGAGTGACAGGTGCAGAGGTCTGGCCAGAGCCACAGAGCCGGGAGAGGTTTTCCCTCCTGGCAGAGAAGGCTGTCTCTACTTGCTCCTCTCTGAGATGGCTTATCAAGCACCGCTGGGATTTGGGCAGCCCGCAGCTGTGTTTAGGAGTGCATTTGCTTTATCTCTCACATCCTTTGAGGATTTCATGGCAGGCCATTTTATCCACTTTAATGAATGTTCTGGCAGTTTCTGAACATGGGGCTGTGTCTGCAGACCCTGAACAGTGATTATGTTCAGCATCGCTGAGACTGAATGGAACACAAAGTCACATACCCTTTCACCAGGTCTTTTTCAGATGACATACCCTTCATTTCGGGCCATAACGAGCAGACGGCCAAGGAGAGAAAGGCTTTAGCGCAGAAGCTGGGGTTGCCCAGTTTCTCTCCTTTCCCTCATTCCCCATCAGCTCATCAGTCGTCTCTGGCTGCTACCTAGAATTCTCTGGTCTTTTTCAAATCTCAATGAACAAATATAGCATATCCATTCGAAGTCAACTTGTATGAAGTTAACTTAATGGAACTATGATATATAAAGTAGAGAAAGCAGGTCACAGAATAGTTTGAGTAACTATATGTGTGTGCGTGTGTGTGTGTGTGTGTGTGTGTATTTTGAAAAGATTTTGAAAAGAACCCAGTAGGATATGTACATAAAAATAATAATGCTTATTCTTGGAGTGGAATTAAGGATCATTTTATTTAACGAATGAATTTATTTTTAAGTAGGCTCCCCGGCCGGCATGGAGCCCAGTGTGGGACTTGAGGTCACAGTCCTCAGCTTAAGACCTGAGCAGAAATCAAGAATCAGACACTTAACTGACTGAGCCACCCAGGCAGCCCATGGATCATTTTAATTTTGTTCCATGTACGTTTATGATTTTTTCTGAATCATTTACATTGAGCGTGTACTAATTTGTAATCTGAAAAATTAATATGAAATGTTAAGAAAATGAATGAATGGGGGGCGCCTGGGTGGCTCAGCAGGTTAAGCCACTGCCTTCAGCTCAGGTCATGGTCTCAGGGTCCTGGGATCGAGCCCCGCATGGGGCTCTGTGCTCCGCAGGAAGCCTGCTTCCTCCCCTCTCTCTGCCTGCCTCTCTGCCTACTTCTGATCTTTCTCTCTGTGTCAAATAAATAAAATCTTAAAAAAAAAAGAAAATGAATGAATGCATGCAAAGAGGGGAAAGTAAGTATTTGCTATATGTTCTAGTCCTGTCATCACTACCAGAGTTTATTGTTCATGTTTTTCTCACCTAGAAAATTCTCCTTGCATGGCATGCTGTCTTTAATCTCCCTGCCCTTAGTTCATTCTCTCTCCTAAAGGGCTTCTTGAAAGAAAATCTGACCAAGTGGGTCCCCTAAATCCTCCAGGGTTTCCTGTAGGACGAAGGAGTCCACATCCTCATTTTCCTGTAGGACGAAGGAGTCCACATCCTCAGGCTGAAGATGAATAAAACACTTCAGAAACCTGTCTGCCCCTGAGGTTCAAGTCCAACTTCTGCATCTCCAACCTGGTCACCCAGAGGCTGTCTGTGCCTCTCTTGTTGAGAGCATTCCAGCCGTCGGGACTCTCCTCTCCCTGCATCCACCCACATCATTTACTCTCTGACTCAACCTTCGAGAGTCAGCTCATGTCTCACTTCTCACAGGAAGCCTTCCCTGGTACTTCTGGGCTGAGTTAGAGGTTTTCTGTCTTGTTCATATCTCCACGCTAACATTTTCCCCAGCAATGTAATTATTGCATTATGGATCTCTTTTCTGCATCTGAAGGGCAGGGACATCTCTGTCCTCCTCTGTGATCAGCTCCCAGGGCAGGGTCACACACGGGTAGGTGCTTAACAGACATTATGGATCGAACACACCCTTAGCTGGTGTGGATGGAGGGAGGGAGGAAAAGGAATCTGAACTCATTTTCATGGATTTTCTTTTTTTTTTTTTTAATTTTTTTTTTTTAAGATTTCTTATTTATTTATTTGACAGAGAGAGATCACAAGTAGGCAGAGAGGCAGGCAGAGAGAGTGAGAGGGAAGCAGGCTCCCTGCCGAGCAGAGAGCCCGATGCGGGACTCGATCTCAGGACCCTGAGATCATGACCTGAGCCGAAGGCAGCGGCTTAAACCACTGAGCCACCCAGGCGCCCTTTCATGGATTTTCTGCTCTGACTGTGGAAGCTGGGATTCTTAGTTAGCTAAGTTTAGGCTCTCTCTTTCCTCAGAAGAGTGTAATACATGCTAAAATCTTAAGGTATTTGATAATTCAGCATGATCATTCATCATTCATTCATTTTCTCCATTTGGGGTACGAAGACGTGCATTCCGTTGCAAAATACTTTCTCTCTGTAAGCAATCTAATTCTGAATAAGTGAAATGTTGCTTGGTGTTGGGCGTTGAATTTTGCCCCCACAAAATTCATATGTTGAGGTCCTAACCCCCCAGTGTCTCAGAATATGATCTTATCTGGAAACAGGGTTGTTGCAGAGGTAATTAGTTAAGTTAAAGTGAGGTCATTAGGTTGGACCCCTTAATCCATTATGAGTAATCCAATACAATCCTGGTAATAAGGGGAGATTCCGACAGAGACGCGGGCACGTAAGGAGAATGCCCTGTGAAGACGAAGGTGGCGATTGAGATGGGGCTTCTGTAAGTCAAGAAATGCCAAGAATCGCTTGCAAACCCCTGGAAGTTAGAGGAGAGGCACAGCTTCTTCCTCAGAGCTCTCAGAAGGAACCAGCCCTGTGGACATCTTGATCTCAGACTTAAAGTCTCCAGAACTCTAAGATAATCAGTTCCTCTGGTCAAGCCACTCACTTTGTGATCCCCTTTTTACATAGTCATTCTGGTTAACTAATATACCCGGGGAGCCTGGTGACAACCAGAGAGGAGGGACCCAAATATCAGAGAGGAGCATTGTATCCTAAATGTCCTTCAACTCTCATTGTGGTAGCCAGCATCTGACATGATTATGGCTCCTTTTGCAGATAAGAAAAGGAAGGTCTTATTCTAGCTGTTTTGAAAATTAAATTGTGGGTATCATTTTCTTTTCCCCTATACTTTTTATCATTTTGTCAACTGAAGAAAACAACTTGTCTGTATTTAGGTACGTATAGAAGTAAATTCAAAAGACACAGAAGGATTGACTGAAAAGTAAGTTCCCTGCTTCCTGTCAGTCCCCGCCACCTCGTTCCCCTCACAGGAGGCAACCTCTTTTATGTCCGTGCACATATATACTTCACTTTTTACACACGTGATCGTATATTATAAACATTATTCTGCCTTGATTTGATCACGTAATTGTGGATGTGGGAGCTAATTCTCTAGTAGAATATACAAACATGCCTCATTCTTTTGATGACCGCATGGTGTTTTTTTGATAGATATTTTCTGTCTATTCTTAATGATTTTTTTTTAGCTGACTTTTCTCAAACAAAATAAACAGGAAGGATTCCTGAAGTTTCCTTCACAACCCAGACAGGGCTGAGCCTGCCCACTGCTCTTATCCCCTTAAAGAAATGGGTACTCTCTTTGCCACCAGAGGTTGCTTTAAACCTGTGAAAAAATAAGTGTTATAAAAATAAGTGTTATAAAAATAAGTGTTATAAAAATAAGTGTTATAAAAGTGTCTCCACAGCAAAGCAGTTTGTGTTTGGTGTGGGACTGGCCCGTGCTGGCCCACTAGGTCCTATGTCGTCAAATTTTTCTCCTCTGTGGGCTGTGCTAGGGCTCAATTGGATACATGTTGGGCCAGTTGAAATGTGAGATCACATGCATTAATCAAAATGTTTGAGTAATGTATCCATTACCTTCCTGTGACCCATGTGTCATCATTCCTTTCCCAAATGCTACTGTACTGGGAATTTAGGACTCACCTGAGTTCTCTCCGCTTGCATTTTTTTTTTTTTAACCTTTCCTAAATTCTCGCAAAGATAAATGGTAAATGCTTCTGGTTCGATAAGACTCTGCTCGTGTTTGTCACCTGATTTCCCAAAATAAGCTAATAGAATCACTCACTTGTAATAGAACTACATTCTATTTTTATTTGATTGATTTTGAGTGTGAGCTTAAAGACATAATGGCCATTCCCAACTCATTATTTTTCACATTGGATCCAAAAAGCTCTTTACACATTCATTGTGGCCAAAATTCAGGTGATTTTCAGAAGCCATAATTGCATGGAACATCATCCCCAGTGGGTCTGTGACTTTCTAATAGGCCAGGTAGCACATGTGTGTGGTGTATATCCATTCCTTTCCAGAGTTCCCATCCCGTTCACCCTTCAAAGTCTTAACTGATTGCCTCCCGGAAGTCTTCAATGATCCTCCCAATGGAATGAATATGTCCGCCCCCCCCTCCTTATTTAAGAGGTGGAAATGTATATCTCTACTTCACTCTTATTTCCTTCAGTGTTGTTTTAAGATACTGTTTCCATGCTAATTTCCTTTGCTGAGCTGTAAACAGGCCTTGAAGACAAGAATTATGCCTCTCATTCATAGAACAGGAGATCAGCCAATGTCTATTGCGAAGAAATGATCATCACAAATTCAGATTATCAGATAGTAATAATTTTCATATACGGAGCACTTACTTAGATGTGAATTATCTAATTTAATTGTCTTATATCCTTTGTGTGATATTATCATCTCCATATCATAGAAAGAGAGACATTTAAGCCACTTGCCTAAAATCATATAGCTCACCGGGCTGTAGACACTTAGGCACTAAGATGCCTATCACTTAGTGAGCCCTAAAGTCTACAAAGTAAAAAATACAGCCATCAAATTTGTATAACATAGAATTCTAATTAATTTGCAAGGTTAGTCAATTGAGTATTTCAATGACCTTCCAATTAACACTTCTTGCCTTTTCCCTTGTTCCCTTTTGTTTGTCCTAGGGGTCTCTTCCCAACAGACAGTGTGATCCTGTGCTAACTCAAATTAGTTCTTGGTCCCCAAACTTCTCAATGGCTTCCATTTCACAAGAGTAAAAGCCAGAATCCTCATAATGGATTATTAGGCTAAACAAGTTCTTTTTCCACCCCACAACATCCCCTGCCCTATTTTGTACTCTCTCCATTGCTCACTGTACTCCAGCCAATTTGCTTCCTTTCTGTTCTACTTAGTGCTTCTGTCTCACAGCCCTTCTTACTGGTTTTCCCTCTCTCTGAAACTGTCTTCTCCCAAAATATTCCTCATCTTCTTCAAATTGTTATTTAAAAGGAAATTGCTTAGGCTCCTGACCATGATCAAGTAACTGATTTCAGACTAGCTCATCTTCTGTATGTAATTAGGAAAGTGGACAAGATATGTGAAGTAAGATCATTTTGAGATAATGGAAAATAAACAGCACAAGACTTTAGCACCTGGAAGAAGGGAGCAGGAGGTGAGCTGCCAAGAGAGCTGAATATGAGCAAAGGACAGTAGGCAGGGATCAGAGTTCATGGCAACTGAAACACCTGAAATCTGTGCAGGGAGGAATCCCTGGAGGTCTATGTATATGGATGGTGAGGTCCTCCATGAGTCCATGACTAAGGGGTGGACTGTACATGTGCAAAGCACTCAAGGTTTACCAAACATCAGCTATGACAGGCTGGGGATTGAAGCAAATGTAAGAAAGGTTGAGTAGTTCTGGGGGTAAATGTGTGAGTATTTAAACTTAAATTGAAGAAAACTAAATGAAATATAAAATTCAGTTCTTTAGTCACGCTCAAGTGTTTGATAGCTGCCACCATATTGCACAGTGCAAACATAGAATATTTTCCTCGATGCAAAAAGTTCTACTGAAAAGTGCTGATCTTGAGGATCTATAGTGTAAAATCCAGAGTGTCCAGGGTCAATCATAAATTGTTAGACATGCAACGAAAACACTAGTCAGGATCGTGTCATCTACAGTAAACTAAAAGCTGTCAAAAGAAACTGATTCTAAGGTGGACCAAAGGTTGGAAGTAGTAGATAACAACTTTAAAATATATATGTTTTATAATATATATTCAAAGAACTAAAAATATACTCATTAATTTTTTTAAAGGTCCTAATAAATAAGGAGTGAATAAATAAGGAATCTTAGCAGAGAAATGGAAAGCATGAAAAGAACCACATGGAAATTTTGGAATTATGCAAGATCTAAAGTGAGGGGCTTGAGATGGTGGAAGAAAGACTCACTGAGGTTGGAGACAGATCAATAGAAATTATCAAAGAGAGAAAAAATATTAAGGAGAAATGAACAGATGGTCAAGAACCTGTGGAATAGTATCAAACAGTTTAACACATGTGATTGGTGTCCCAGAAAAAGAGAGTGAGAACAGAAACAAATATCTGAATAAAGAGTGGCCAAGAACATCCCAAAACTTTTTTTTTTTTAAGATCTTATTTATTTATTCAATAGAGAGAGATCACAAGTAGGCAGAGAGGCAGGCAGAGGGAGAAGGGGAAGCAAGCTCCCCGCTGAGCAGAGAGCTCGATGCGGGGCTTGTTCCCAGGACCCTGAGATCATGACCTGAGCCAAAGGCAGAGGCTTAACCCACTGAGCCACCCAGGTGCCCCCAAAAACTTTTCAAAAATGACATAACTCTGAGAAGTTAAAGATAAAGAAGATAAAGATAAAGACAAAGAAAGACATTATTTTTAAAGATAGAGAAACCCCCCCAACAGGTATATCATAGTCAAACCACAGAACACTAAACATAAAGACAAAATCTTAGAAGCAGTTAGAGAAAAAAGACACAGTGCATACAGGTGCACAAAATTAAGAATTGTTGATTTTTCATCAGAAATAATAGGAGGCTAGAAGACAATAAAACAGCATCTTTAAAGTGTTGGATGAAAAATTCTGTCCATCTGGAATTCCATACTGAACAAAATATTCTTCAAAATCAAAGGTCGAATAAAGACATTTTCAGATAAACAAAAGCTGAGAATATTAATCATTGGAAGACCTGAACTACAAAGGATGTCCTTTAGTCCTTAGGGAAATAATGCCAGATAGAAACTACAGAAAGAAGGAAACGTACCAGAAATAATAATAATTGAATAAGCCAGTTTTGACATTTTCATATAATGAACTGACACTCAGTAATAAAAAATAGTAACTACGAATAAGTGCAATAACATGGATTAAGGTGACTCAAAAAAGCCACGCACAAAAGATGTCATGTTGTATTATTCCTGTCATATGACATTCTAAAATAGGAAAAATCTAGCAATATAGTGACACAAATAATATCTCTGGTACCTTGCCATGGGGGTTTGACATTGAGTCTCAAAGAGTAAGTGGGAAATTTCTAGGGGGATGGAAATTTTCTATAGCTTGATTAGGTAGTAAATGAATATATTAGTCAAAAGTCATCGGTCTGCACATTTAAAATGTGTGAATTTTACAGCCAATAAATTACAGCTTAATAAGATGTGTTAAAAAAGTTTTAAATTACCTTCTCTATGAGATCTTGCCTGAGCATCCCACCCCCTTTTTTTTTTTTAAGATTTTACTCATTTATTTGACAGACAGAGATCACGAGTAGGCAGAGAGGCAGACAGAGAGAGAGGGAGAAGCAGGCTCCCTGCTGAGCAGAGAGCCCAATGCAGGGCTCAATCCCAGGACCCTGAGATCATGACCTGAGGTGAAGGCAGAGGCTTAACCCACTGAGCCACCCAGGCGCGTCCTTAGGACCCTTTTTAAAACTGCTCCCTTTCGTTAGTTTTCTCCATAGTATGAATCACTAACATAGTAGATATATTTTTAAAATTTAAATTAAATTTAATTTAATTTAGTGTTTTTATTGTATAGTTGTAAGTATAGTTTTGTTGTATAGTTGTAAGTATAGTTGAACACTATATATTTTGTTTATCTTGTTTTATCTTCCGTTCTAGAACATAGCTGCCAGGTGGGCCATGACGTTGCTTCTTTCTTTCACTTCTGTGAACATTGCTAACAACGATACTTGGTGCTACTGGCCCAGTTAATGCAACATCCATGAATAAATAAATACACATATGAACAAATGAGGGAATGAACTGACTTTCTTCACAGGTATCAAAAGTAAGACTGTGTACGTAAGCTAAAATAATGCTACGCTAGTATGTCCTGAAACTCAAGACACCAGATTTTAATCTAATCCAAAGTGAGGAGGCAAGAAACATGAGCAAGGAAAGTATTACATGTAGACTGAACACATGTGTCGGTAATTGTCATGCCATGTGACATTCTTGACCTGTGCTCTCCATAGATGAACTATGGATGTTTATAACCAGTACAACCTCAGATGTTTTTCTGTACTTTGCCCACTAGAAGATAGAGGTGTATATAACCAGGGAATGAGGATAAGAAAGGGGAGGGAAGTGGTTGTAAGAGAGAGGGAAGGGATGTGAGAGACAGGGGTGGCTGTTTATCATCCCAAAACCCACCACCTCAAGGTTTCTTTCTGGTTTTGTTTTGTTTTGTTTTCAGGGAATTCGTTAGGTGTAAAGTTTCTTTAGTGTATAGATCTTGGATATCTGGGCCTGGCCCATCTCTGGCTACCAAAAAGTGCTGAGAAGCACTTTGTTTGTTTGTTTTTTTAACACATATTTATTTATTTGAGAGAGAGGGAGCACAGAGGGGTGAGGCAGAGGGAGAAGAGCCCCAGGCAGACTCCATCCCGAGCACAGAGCCCAACTCGAGGCTCAATACCAAGACCCTGAGATCTCAACCTGGGCTAAAACCAAGAGTTGGAAGCTCAACTGAATGTGCCACCCAGGACCCCGCTGGTAGCAGGGCATAGCGGGGTATGATGGGCATAATACTGGAGTACAAATTTGATCCCAGTTCCAAAGATTTAGGCACCTCATTTAGTCTCAAATTTCAGACAAGTGAGAAAAACCCACCTAGCTCTCTTCTTATTGAAAGGTCTATTTCATGGAAGATATTTACCTTGAAGACAGAGTTCTCCTTCAAGGTAGGGAAAGTTTAGGAGGGGGTGTGCATAAAGTATCACAAGCATCCTGCACCGTTCCAAAGAAAAGAACACATTGGATTCCTAGTTCCAGGTAAGGGCATGTTAATTTCATAGTTGATGAAATAAGATTCCAACATGCAGTGCCATCTGGATGGCTCCAACAGCCATGACCTCAGTGCCGCCGCCTCCAAGGCGAACTCCAGCTTCACTCTGCTCTGACTTACACTGCGCTCAGATCGCATAGCACACATTCCAGCACCTGACCACAGTCTGCCCTGTCGTCGATCAATACTGCAGTTCCTGCACCCAGCCCAGCATGAATATCAGTCTCTCCAGCTCCAAAGTTCAGAAAACAGGTACCTTGTCTCCTACTTTATGCTTATCATTAAACAACAGCAACACATTTCCTCTCTCCCCGCTTACCCTTCGCTCCCCTTGACCGCCACTCCTATCCCTCCCCCCATTAGAGAGTTAGTGCTCAAAGAAACTGGAGATTGGGACCCAGGGTCTTGGAATAGAGGGGAATATTCATACTTCTCATCCCTTGTCCCTCTGATTACTAGAATTATAATTCCCAGCAGTCAATTCTTTCAATGGAAAGGAGAGGAATCTGAGAGCATTCTTGAGGCAGGAGTGAAGGTATGAAAGAAGGAAGATATTTTGTAAGAGATCTTCGTGTCTGAATAGGGTGATGGGGAAGGGGGCCTGGAAAGGGGAGCCAAGGTGAGGCAGAATGGAAAGAGGATGAGCGCGGGAGTGAAAATAAACATGAAGATACTGAGAAAAGGAAGAGGGAGAAGAAATTCACCTGAGGGACTATTTAAGATTTAACAGGAAGCTCCTGGGGATGGGGAGGGGGGTAGGAGGTGGAGAAGATGAGCCTATGGGTGCTTTGAACGCAAGCCAAGAAAACTGAGTAACAAGAGACCATGCATTTGTGACTATTTCGACATTGTGCAGTTTGGGGCAGCATGAGGGAATTTCAGGGTTTCGTGTTACTTGTGTATGGAGTTATCTTGATGCAGGATAGCAGTAGATGTGATGGACAAGCAATTACCAAGACAGCAGGGTGTGTGTGTGTGTGCGCGCGTGCGTACACGCGTGCTGCATTTGGAGACCTTACAGGAGGTCTTCTCTTCTCCTGCCAACTTTGGCTCTGTAAGAGAAGTGAGGATCTGTCTCCTCCCCTACTATCACAACCGCAGAAGGTGATGGTTCCACTTCCAGGTGAACCTCAGACCACCCAAGATGAATTGCTCTTAGTCCCCTGTCCCCAACTGTCAAGTTTCCAAAGAGACTTTCTGATGGAGAGATTATCTTCTTTTCAACCCCACGAACAGGTGTAGAGGATTTCTGTCTGAGTAGAAAGCACACAACGCATCATGCGTCTGTTGTTAAGACCAGTACAATACTAAGCAAAGCAGCGCTACTGAAAGCTATTTTTATCTGAGATCAAAAGGCTAAGCCACTGTGATGGAGGAGGCCATAACCAATCTCCAAGCTTATCTTGTACCACTTTCTGCAGCTCAGGCCCTCCAGCGCCACTGGCCTCTTGCTGTTTCTCAAACACAACCTCCGCATCTGCTCTCTGCTTGAAGCTTCTGACCCAGCCCTCCAGGATTCTGGCTTCTGAGACTCCTGTACCTGAAGTGTTTCCTACCCTGCATCACCTACTTTCAGCTTCCTTAAGTCGTCACCACTCTTTTTTTTTTTTCTTTTTTTTTTAAGATTTTTATTTATTTATTTGACAGACAGAGATCACAGGTAGGCAGAGAGGCAGGCAGAGAGAGAGAGAGGAAGGGAAGCAGGCTCCCCGCTGAGCAGAGAGCCCGATGCGGGGCTCGATCCCAGGACCCTGAGATCATGACCTGAGCCGAAGGCAGAGGCTTAACCCACTGAGCCACCCAGGTGCCCCCAGTCGTCACCACTCTTGATGTAATCTAGTATCTTTTTAGTTATTTGGTGTATTAGTGTCTTTATCATTAGAATATAAACTCCATGAGAACAAGGACATTGCCCATCTTTTCCAGCACTGAAAACACGGTCTGGTACGCAAAAAAGTATTCAAAAAATTCTCATGGGATAAATAAACATGCCCGTTGGTATAATATTTGTATTTTTTGTTACGTAGAGGGTATTTTTTCTGCACTGGGTACGGATTCAGCAGACTCTCCCAGGCCTACTATTCTATTCAATGATGGGGACAGTTTTTGAACGACCAAAGAATGAGGAAACAAGTTCGCTGTTAGGGATCCAGGGAAACAGCAATGGTCTTTATAAAGAAACAAATGTCTGTGGTTCACTTTTGTTGTGTGGTCATAAGACGGCTCCAAGGCCCCCACATGAGTTCAAATTCCTTTTGTTTACTGGGTAGACTGTATCTTACTATGAGACACACACTAGAATTTACAGGCAGAAAGAGCTTAGCTTTCTTTGACTTATCCCTGTAGTTTTTGTTTGTGGCCAGTATGACTCTCCTCGGGGGACAAGGTTAGGGCTGGGAGCACTGGTGCTGCAGAGGGGATCTGGCCTGTTTGCAAACAGAGCAATTACCACCTCAGCTTTTCAAGGCTCCTCCGCTTGCTTTGATTCCTTGCCCACAAGCTGCTGCAGGCAGCAGTTTGCGCTCAGTAGGGTCCCAGCTTCTCCCAGAGAAGGTGTGAAAACCTTTTTTTCTCTGTGGGGGCCCACACTTAGCCAGCTTCGAGTCAGGGCTGACCCAAAGCTGAGTTGTGAAGGGTCAACAAATCTTTTCTATCCCTCGTCTTCACAACTGCATTTCCATGCCTCAATCCCTTCCCTTGGCCCTTCACAGACCCCTGTTTAGGTTAAGAGACCCCCAGGGCATGGCTTAGCGGCCTGCCTTGCCCAGCCCAGCCCACCTCTCTCTCCACCCGCTAGCCTCCGTCCAGGGTGCACCCCTCTCCACCAAAGAGTTGGTTCTGGGAGGTACAATGGGAGGAGGGATACTGGGGTGACAAAGACAGAGATTCCTGCCCACTTCTTTTCATCTTTATGAATGGCAGTTCTGGGCAAATCACTTCTTTCTGAGACTTAGTTTATTTCTTTGTAAATCTATGGTTAATTCCCCAATTTATCTAGCTCAGAGCACCTCTAGGTTCAAAAGAGGTAACGGATGGTGTATACACTTAAAATCTTACCCGACCTTCTAAACTGAGAAGATCACACTAGAACTGTTTAGAAGTTAATAGTTCACAGCTCTTCAGGAGCTAGTCTGGAAACACAGATTGATCTACAGAATAATAAACTCAGATGATAGTCAGCCCTTAATGGCCAAAAGTGGCTTTAAGGGTTATACCAGTTAGGTAATGTATTTTCATTTACATCCAATCTCTTCAAGTAAATGCAATCTTAGGGGGAAAGCATTTAAGGTGAGGATTTCAGGTGTCAGGCTGACCTCTAGAGGCAATACCTTGAGGGAGAAGTGGCGGGTAAACACTCAAGTCCTAGTTTGGATCATTGTCCTCTTAGCCTCTACACAAAGCCGAGCATGCAGTCTCCTGTAACTTGGACAGACCAAAGATGGTCTCAGAACTTACCATCATCTTTACACAACTGGTTATTTCACAACTCTTGCCTCATCAAAACGATGTTTTTCTCTTGGCTTGCTTTCTCTGTCAAGTACCCGACTACAAATTGCAAAGACCAGGTGGACCTGGGCAACCCCCAAACAGAAGTCGCGTCATCTGGCTTTGGGGCTTTGGCAACTTCCTCTCCTCTGTGACTGTGGGAACAGAAATAAAGGCTCACAGACTCTCAGAGTAGATGGGAACTTAGAGGTCAGTGGGCCTGGCCTCTCTCAATGTTGCCAGTCAATTGAAATGCCTATAGAACACCTACTCAGTGCCAGACCCATTCTAATGTGTCCTTGCAAGGGTAGGACCAAGGTGCCAAACAGGACACTGTGGCTAACCCTGTGGAGAAAGGCAGGCAGGCAGACAAGAAGTTGGGATGGACAGATAAATACCGTGAGGTTGCTCAGATTCATGTGTGGACTGTCTCCCAAAGTGGGGGAATCAGAAAAGGCTTTTTAGGGGAGGTGGGTTTTTTGTTTGTTTTGCTTTGTTTTTGTTTTTGTTTTTGTTTTTGTTTTAAGTAAGCTCCATGCCCAGTGCAGAGCCCAGTGCAGGGCTTGAATCCAGGACCCTGAGATCAAAACCTGAATGAGCGGAGATTGAGAGTCAGATGCTCAACTGACCGAGCCACCCAGGTACCCCAGGAAAAGAGGAGTCCTGGAGGAAGAACAGGAGTAAACCAGAAGAGGATCAAAGGGTAGTGGGGGTGAAGAAGTTCCAGGGAAAGAGGTGGGAAGAAGAAAAGGAGAGATGGAAAGGGCAACATGAAGGAGTGGGAGGAGACCAGGTAGAGTCGGGGGGAGGTGACTGAGCTCGCTGCCCATTGAGGGAGCTTCCAGGAGCCCCCCTGCTGCGTCGTGAAGGACTCATAGCAGCAGAAGCAGGTGAGTCTGGAGCAATAAGCAGGATCCGGATCTGAAGGAAACGTCTGGTCCTTGTGAAGGAGGCAAGAGGGTAAGACTTTATCTCAAATGTGACAGTGTGACTCTGAAGGTCTTAAACAGCACGGTGAATTCCAAGATTTCTCCAGTGGTTCCCCGCTACCAGCAGACAGCCTATTCCACTGGGAGGTAGGTCCGCTTGTTAGTAAAATGTGTGTTCCAGTCAAGTCCAAAGACGCCATCCGCAAGAACACGGGAGAGGTGCTGCCCTCCCTAGTCCGCTGGCTCTTCTGCTTGCGGTGGTCTCAATACTGGGAGACTTTTTCTTTCCCCACCGCATCCCACATTTCCTCCTCTTCAGGGTTCACAAACCTGATCCCTTTTACCTCTGTTCACAGACACAGAAGAGCTCTCCTTGGAAGCAGGGGGCTTGGAAATCCCAACTTTTTCACTCTTGACTCTCTAGGAAAGTGAGTTGTCTACACCATAGATGTTCAAACAGCCCTCTGGGCACAGATGAAGCAGATGAGTCCTCGCCTAGTGGCGGTGGAGTGGTTGTACAGACACTGAGTGTTATCTTACAACACTCCAACTCTGCCATTGCTTCTTCGATTAGCTAGCCCTCCCACTGCTGCTCAGCTGGCCGACCACTTTCTCTTCATTCTTGTCTGTTCTCCCAGGAACATACTCTTTATACGATGCTCTGTTCTATTAAGCTTCACGTATAACTATTCAGTTTCCTCTTACAGTTCCTTTCTCTGAAGGTAGGTACATCTTAATTGAGACGCCTGAACACTCCCCGGCAGCATGGCATAATGGTAAGAACAGTCTTCAGAGTCAGAAAGACCTGAGTTTGGGGCGCCTGGGTGGCTCAGTGGGTTAAGCCTCTGCCTTCGGCTTGGGTCATGATCCCAGGGCCCTGGGATCTAACCCTGCATCGGGCTCTCTGCTCAGCAGGGAGCCTGCTTCCTCCTCTCTCTCTGCCTGCCTCTCTGCCTACTTGTGATCTCTGTCTGTCAAATAAATAAATAACATCTTAAAAAAAAAAAAGACCTGAGTTTGAAATTTGACTCAACTGATTCATAACTGTGGACTTAGGAAAGTGACCCAGCCTGTTGGAGCTTTGGTTTCCTCATCTGTATAATGCTGAGTGATGACGATCTGACTTCGTTTAGGTCATGTCCTCCATACAAACTTGGAGGGCATTGGCTTGCAAGAACCAGTGGTTATTAATGATCAAAACAACAATGGTAATGTCGATGACTGTCTGGCTCTTCTACTGCCACTTGAATGCCCGGGGTCAACTGACTTACTCAAAGTCTCAGTTTCCCGTCTCTTAGATGAGGATAACAGCAATTATTTGGTAGAGCTTTTTGAAGCTCCAATGTGATAAAAATGTGCAAAGCACACGGGAGGCCCTCCAACATGGGTATGTGCTCTTTGCCCTGGAGGGGACCACTTACTTTCCTTTCAGCCAGCCATCATTAGACACCCTTCCCTCCACCTTGGGTGTTCTAGTCAATGGCCACAGGCTCTTTCTGGGCAAACAGCCTCTGAGAAGATGAGGCTTTCCTTTCTGTTTGCCTAAAATCAGTCATTTTTCTGTCCCTTGTTTTTCTCGTGTTGTCTCTTTCTGGCCTGTTATGGATTGAATTGCGAGTTCCACACCCCTTATTAGGATCAGAATGGGGCAGGATAAAAAAGTGTTTTGTGTCCTAAAACCCAGCACCTGTGAATGTGACCTTCTTTGGAAATAGGATCTTTACAGATTTAAGCGAGTTGTTCTGATAGGAGGAGAAGAGAGCACCATTTGGAGACAAAGACACAGGATACAGTCCCTGAAGACAGAGAGAGAGACATTGGAGATTTGCTGTCATAAGCCAAAGAAGCTGCTACTACAGAAATCGGAAGAGGCAAAGAAGGGTCCTTCCCTAGGGGTTTGAATGAAGCATGGCCGACACCTTGATTTCAGACATCTGGTCTACAGAATTGCGACAGAATGTGTATTTATCATGTCCAGCCACCCGGTGTTTGTGGTCCTTTGTTACAGCGGTCATGGGAAGCTGACGCCCTGACCCCCCTGCTAGTTAGAGTCCACTTGAATGTGAGGTTTACTAATTTGTGAAACGAACATTCTTAAAGTCCACCTTTAGAACTGACAAGTTGTTTACCCAAAGTGGGGGTGATGTATTATGTGCTTATGTGTAGAATAAAATGGATAGAAAGGAGCACAGTTAGTCTGATCAAGAAGGGAAAAGAAGGGGCGCTTGGGTGTCTCAGTGGGTTAAAGCCTCTGCCTTCAGCTCAGGTCATGATCTCAGGGTCCTGGGATCAAGCCCTGCATCGGGCTCTCTGCTTAGCCGGGAGTCTGCTTCTCCCTCCCTCTCTGCCTGCCTCTCTGCCTACTTGTGATCTGTCTCTGTCAAATAAATAAATAAAATCTTTTAAAAAATAAATAAAAAGAAGAAGGAAAAAGAACCACTTAGAAGACTCAAATCTCCACTCTGTTAATGAGTAAGACAAAGCAACTTGGAAAAGTAGGGAAGGTCTGAAGTCAGGGTCAGGGTGGGAAGAGTCCTGCGGCCACCATTCACAGGTTTCAGGGGGGCTGGCATTTTTGTGCTGATTTAATCTATGATTTCAGCTTATCAAGGGATAAGGTTGACAGACTAAAAATTAGCCACAGGGTACAACTTTACTCTTGGCTTCACAGAGGACTAAAGACATAAAGTAAGGCGCCGTGTCAGAACTTGCAGGGCGGTGTGAAACACTGGTTTGAACAAAGCCGAGCTGGCCTGAGTATGAATTACAGGAAGAAAGGAAGGAAGAAAAAGAAAGAGCTCTGGGCTATTTATTCCTTTTCCATGGGACGCATTCAAGAAAAGATTTGTCACATGTCACAGACTCAGCTGGAGGACGTGGGGCCAGACAGGGCACAAGGGGCATGAGTCACAGCTCCCAAATTTCAGAAACTCTGTATGTGGGAGCCCAGCAAAAGGCTCACCACTATTCTGATGGAATGCCTTTGGTTTGGGGGCTGCATGAGCTTTAGCCAAATGTTGTGCAGGTCTTAGGACATAGAGCCAGTGACAATGACCTTGGACTCATGCAGCATGGTGTTTTTGGTTAAAATAGTACTTAGCTCTCAGCTGGGAGGGGATGGAGGAAACTGGTTGATGTTACATTGATGGGGTGATCAGATCTGATGGGGCTGGGTGGCTTTTGGCTCAGTTGAAGACTACAGTGGACTTTCAGCTGCCTAGCACGTGTTCCTCCCTTGTTTCTGGGAACCCTGTTCTGATGTTCTTTTGGAGACTCAACATTTCTCTCTCCTCAGTTCCTGCTGCTAGGGGCAGGTCCACAGCCACGTGACAGCCAATCAGCACACTCTATTGTCGTGGCCCCACAGTAACTAGTTTAAGAATGAGCACATATCAGCCCCAGTGGTCAATCCTAGGGCCTTTTACAAAAACTATTAAGGACAAGATGCAGTCCTTTGGGTCACTGAGAGAAGAGGTTGAGCCCCGGAAGCGGCCGGGGGCAATTTTCGTACCATGTTGGAAGAGCCATTCTGAGTGAGCCAAGGGATGGAAAGACAGAGTCCTGCCTGATGAGACTGAGCCCTTACATCTGGCTATGCCTAAAGCTCTTTTTTGTCACATGAACAAACGCATCCGGGCTTTTGTTTTTTTAGGCCACTAGAAGTTAGGTTTCTTGGAAACCTAAAGAATTCTGACTAGTACACAGACTAGGCACAATAGGACCACAGAAAATGCCACCAAAATTTATAGGAGACAGAATATGCAAGATATAATGTGTGGCACGTTGCACCAGAAGGCTTGTAAGCTAAAGATACGGTCTTAGGAATAGCTCGTTATTTTTTGAGTACTTTCGAGTACTTAACGAGTAATATTTTTGAGTACTTAAGAGTATTTCCAAACATAAAATGATGGTATTACTCTTTTAAATCCTTCTGGGATTAGGGAATAAAATAAAGTCCAAAAAACAGTAATCTGAATTCTTCTTGTAGTAATATGGCATCAAAATCATCATAAAAAGGGGCGCCTGGGTGGCTCAGTGGGTTAAGCCGCTGCCTTCGGCTCAGGTCATGATCTCAGGGTCCTGGGATCGAGTCCCGCATCGGGCTCTCTGCTCAGCAGGGAGCCTGCTTCTCTCTCTGCCTGCCTCTCTGTCTGCTTGTGATCTCTCTCTGTCAAATAAATAAATAAATAAAAATCTAAAAAAAAAATCATCATAAAAAGATCATCCTAAAGGCAAGAGGTGTGGGTTTCATCTGGACTCTGTTCTAGGGCTACTAACTTGTCCTGGTTTGTCTGTGGGACTGCCCCTGTTTTATAATGGAGAGTCCCCTATTCCCAGAACCATCTCTGTCCCTGGCAAACTTGGGTGGTCTGTCATGCTGTACCTTGGGGAAGCTCCAGGTTTTCATAAAGGACTACAGTGCTCACTGCAAAAGGAGAAGGCAGGCAAGTGACCTCTTCTGCTCCAGTCAGAGCAATTTCTCTTTTGTATGTTTAAAAAATCAGAGTCTCTGCCTAATATTTTTTGGGGGGGGACAGGGAAACCCTCTCTTTGAGGAACCTCCCTTTAGAATTCCATGATTTAATTTTCTTTGTTACAAGACAAATGGCTCTTATAGACCAGGGTTTCCTGCACCTGGCTGGTCACAGCAGTCACCTGGGGAATTTTAAAACAACACACATTCCTGGCTACCACACCTGGAGATTCCAACTCAGCCAGGATCAAGTGGAGTCAGAGATCTGTATTTTTTTTAAAAATCTTTGCAGGTGACATAACTATAAATTATTCACAAATGTTGGTATGTTAAGTATCATTAATAATAAATCACTTTCCACACACCTCACGAATGGCCAAGACAGACCATTGTTTGCGGTAGGTTCCATTACACCTCAAACTTTCCATGCGTCAGGAGGGCTTGTTCCAACAGCTAGAAGGACCTCACCTGCAGGCTTTTTCTGTCTCAAGGAGGGCTGGGGCAGGACAGGGAATTCGCATTTCTGAGACGCTCATTCTGCGTTAGGCATCCTCATTGTAGAACATAATAAGCTACGCGGAGTGTCTTATCTGGTCTCTTCTGTCTTTGTAATTATTATAAAACACCCATTTCACCTCCCCCTAGCATAGTCCTAAGTAAATTATTGATGAGCCAATGTGTGGATGAACGTGTTATTGGCCTCAATGATGGAGACCTTTCTACTAACTTTCTAAAGAATATTGTGACCACTATCCCTTAGCATGTAAGAAAGGTTTCTGTTGGTTATCTAAGGAATATTGTCTCAAGGGACCTCCGCTGAGGACAGGGTGGGAACAACAGGATTTCCTGCTCTGGGCTTTAGGGGCTTTGTGCTGAATACAATGAGGTAACTGCCACGTTCCGTCCGGAGGCCTCCAGACACGCACACTGGAATCTCCCCAAGACTCCATTTTGCTTGTTTGTCACTTTCTAAAGCTGGCAGATTTGCTTTTCACCCACCAATTCCTTTCTGTCTTTAGCTTGTCATTATATTTAAATTTTTGAACTGATTGGCTGGGACATTACCTAAACATATTTTGGTTGCTATGACTCTTTATTTCTGTGGAGAAATGTGTCATTATCCCTCTGGAAGCCCAAGAAGGATTGCTCCAATCTCCACTTAGGCTGTGTGGGGCCCCCCTTATCAGGCCTGCATCTTTTGGCTTGTGTCTGTCCTCTGTTGGTGCTCGGACAGCTGCGGGCACCTTGGCACCATCTTCCCACTCATCTTCATCAGTGCGAGAAATGGTTCTTGTACTCCAGAGCCCTCTGTATGGCCACAATCTGGACCTCAGCCGAGACACATCCCAAACAAAGAACAAAAAAAGAAAGCCACTGACCATTATTAGCTGCTGATACAGGGTACACTGTCCAAGTTCTGCAGGAACATACAGATGGCATTTAAGTGGCTTTGTAACTTGTATGTAACTACTTGAAATAAGAAACAGCGCCCAGAAAAACACAAATAATAATAATGATAATAATAATATTAGAATTTAAAGTTTCCCTCTCTCTATTAAAAGAGAGTGTGATGATATTTCAAACAGATGGTTCTTTAGTTGGTATACAGTTACCCCAGAAAACAAGATATGTGCCCAAATGCAAGAAACAGAGGACCATCCCAGCTCCTCCCTGGAAAGAGGGTTTGTTTTTGGTCAGAGTATATAATTATGGAGAAATAATCAGTTCTGCAACATCAGCCTCGCTAAATGGCTAAGTCTGTGGCAGCGAACGAAAGCAGGCTCCTCTGCCCATTATGAAGGCGGTCAGCGTGGTTCTCAGCTCCAAAGGTGACTACTCAGCAACTATAAGAATCGGTTTCCTAATCTACAAAGTGAACAGCATGATGGAAACGCTGACTTTCCACCCAAATCCTTGGTGGTAGAAACGCTTGCCAGTGTAGAGCTGTTCCCCAGTACAAAGCAGTCTGAGAGGCTTGGCTATGTGTGCCCTGGAAGGTTCTGAAACCCTTTGGTGTTGTAATGACACTTGTGTTTCAGGAAACACCTCTGAGGCGGGCTGACAGGAAGACATCATGTTAGGTAACAACAAATAAAATTGAGGCCTGAAAACGTTTTGACTCTCCCTTTGGAGTGTCAGGTCAGTCTCGGGGGGAGCTGGGTATTTTTTTCTTGTAGGCTTTCAGAAACACGGTGGATGGTGATGGGTAGGGGGGTGGGAGGAGGGAAGAAACATGACCTGCATGTCACTCTTAATAATTGCCTCTTGTCTTTGAATCGGATGTTGATATTTTTCCGCTTTACAGAATGTGTGTGTGTGTGTGTGTGTGTGTGTGTGAGTGTGTGTGTGTGTGTGTGTGTGTGTGTGTGTGATGCTTAGGGAAGGGTGTTGCAAGGAGAAATTGAAAACAACTCCCACCATTCACGGAGACTGAGGAGATTCAAACACTAAGAAGTCAAGTTCACACCACTGCAGGCCACAGAGTGAGAAGGCAAAAGTATCTTGGCTTAATTATGCATATGATAACACTGTCTGCTGGGAAACTAGGCAGTCCTCAAAGTCCATCTTCTTTTTTTTTATTATTATTAAAGATTTTATTTATTTATTTGACAGAAAGAGAGAGAGAGAGAGACACTGAGAACAGGGACACAAGCAGGGGGCATGGGAGAGGGAGAAGGAGGCTTCTTGCTAGGCAGGGAGCCTGATGCGGGGCTTGATCCCAGAACCCTGGGATCATGACCTGAGCCAATGGCAGTTGCTTAACGACTGAGCCACCCAGGCACCCAAAGTCTATCTTTTTTAAAATGGATCAGGATCAAGTATTTTGTAAAAGACACACGAGTTTATAAAACTTAGAGTGACTTGAATGGTCTTCTCTATATAATGGAGAGAATACCAAGCTTCCACCATATGGGAAGACAAGTCCTCAGCAATCTAATTCAGATAATTTACAGGAAGAGAGCCAGCAAGGGTTTCATTTGGGATGGGGGAGAAGGAGCAAGAGAGAAGGATGTATACATGGCTCTGTAGGGAGATGGTTAAAGAAGCAGACTGGAGTTTCCATGCCTTCCTGTTTATCCTTGCAATCTAGAAGTGAATGAGCCTTTGCTCAGGAGTCCAAGAAGTCATTGGCCATGCTCGAATTTCTCTGAGGAAGAGGGTGGAGGAAGTTTCTGCTTTATGGTCTGGCATCATGAAGACATACCTCACAGACTTTACAAAACATGCCCCTGGCTATCTGTATTTCACAACAGCCCATATTGGTGAGTCAATTTTTGGTAAATTCATGTTAAAGAGGTAACTACATGTAAGCCAGTTCAAAGTTATCTGTGAGTTCCCCTCATTCTCCTGTATAAACTTGATTTTTACCTCATGTCCTTCTGGACATATTCCTTCATATTGACGCTTGGTTGTCATTACAGAAGTTTCTCAAGGGCTGCTTCAACCATTGTTAGAGAGAGCTAAAACATTTTCTCTTTTATAATATCCCATATGAATTGCCATGTGTTGTCAATCCCAGGCTTTGGAGAGAAAGATCTACCCCATAAAGTTGGCATCCAGTCCATTGAATACCACTTTTGTCATGAAGATCTTCTCTAGCTGAGAGAGCTTGCCATGTTTGTGCACCATCTTGTTTCCAGATACCCATTCCCTTGAGGCTTGTCTCATGCCACTGAGGGACAAACCACTGAAGCAATGTGGAAGAAATAGGCCTTATCAGATAATTTTCTGAAATTCCTGCCTGTACCATGACAAAAGGAGGATGTTCTTCCATCAGCAGAGGTTGATGTGGAATTCATAACGAAACTATCCATTGTTGCTAGAATTCTGCAGGCTGCAGTTGTCAGTGTGTCACAGGGCAGGGTGACAATTGTCCTTTCCAGCTCCAAATTCTGTGTTTCCAGGGAACTGCTGTTGGAAGAAGGCTCAGTCTTGAGTGCCACCCAAGAGGCAAGTATGGATAAATTAAAGAGACATCAAGCAAAAAAAAAACAAAAAAAAACAAAAAACAAACCCTTCGCTCAGGATGAAGAGGGCATGCCATGTGAGAAAGGGTTGGGCTACAAAGTACAGCAGAGAGCAGCAAAATAACCAAAAGAGAACATGATCAAGAGTCAGCTAATAATTTAAAGAGTCCAAAGAAGAGGAGGAAATGAAATAATCCCCACAAATAAGAATGGTGTGGTCATTGCTTCGCCAGGGAAGGGTACCGCCCCTTACCTGAATGGCCCTCTCGTGAGAGGCTGACGGATCTTCACAAGAGGAGAGCACTATGGTAGCAACAGAAAGGGTACGCAGCACAGGTTCCCATTCAACCTCCAGACACAGGCCAAATCCTACCTATGTGTAAGCATTTTTTGTGTATATGCACACGAGGCACTTTTTTTTTTTTACTGCCATTTACTTTTGGGTACTCAAGCTTTATTAAAGAGTGGAGGCTGGTCTCCAGAATTAAGCTGTTTGATCTGGAAATAAGAAAACTGCTTTTAGCAAACTTGGTTTGGGGTTTTTCTACAGGAAACTTTTGTGCTTAGACAGCAGTACCATTGGGGTAGGAATCGGAGGAAAGGGGACCATGGTTAAAGTCTGATCAAACCCTAAAAGTCACCCTCTCTTTACCATATTCACAGTAAATGGTTAAGAAATGCTTGTTACTGGGGTGCCTGGGTGGCTCAGTGGGTTAAAGCCTCTGCCTTCGGCTCAGGTCATGATCCCAGGGTCCTGGGATTGAACCCCACAACAGGCTCCCTGCTTAGCTGGGAGCCTGCTCTTCCTCTCTCCCTCTACCTGTCTCTCTGCCTACTTGTGATCTCTGTCTGTCAAATAAATAATTAAAATCTTTTAAAAAATTATTAAAAAAAAAAAAGAAATGCTTGTTGCTGATAAAAGAACAAAAGACACTTCAGTTCAGTGAAGAAAAGTAGAGGAACATTGTGTATCAACTATAACTCAATTAAAAAAAAATTCCAAACCTAAAGAAAAAGAAAGTAAAGGAAAACCCATCACGTAGATTTCAATCATTTCAAACAATTAATGATGTAAAAATGTTTGTTTATTATGTGATAATTAAATGTTCTAATCAAAGATTCATAATGTCAATTACATGAAGAGCTTTCATAAAGAATCTTTTGTTGCTGTTAAAAAAAGAAACTTAAAAGAATGCAAAAAATTATATATATAATCTCCTTTGATAATTATATATGATCTAAGCATATATGCATATGTATGTGTGTGTATATATATATAAAATCTAAATGTGACCTTAAGAAACAATATTTGACATTAATAAGTGAAGCTATACATTTGGAAGAAGGAGAAAGCACTAGGGCATGGAACATTCAAGAGAAGATGTCAAGAAGAAAAGACGTCAAGTGAAGTCTGGTATATGGGTAGAAAGGGGAAATTAGTCTGGGCAATGGTGAAGGCACAAATATTCAAGGAATAGTTGAGACATTATAAAGGAAGAAAAATGAAGTGTTAACGCATGGTGTATGCTGGCAGTCTTCTGTCTCATCTCTCCTCCTGTTTTGTGTGTGTTCTACCTCTCATTTCTCCTCTGCATGTCTTAAATCCTACAGTAGTACTCCTGGGTCCAGCTAATACCAACCAGAGATACAACGAATGCTTTGACCTCCATATTCTAGGAGCTTCATTTCTTATTTTTTTCTAGATCCCATGAGTTATTCTTCAAATTATGATCTCGAACAGCCCTAGTCACATTATTCTTTCCCTTTAGTTTCTTTCTCTTGCTTGCTTTTCTCACTAGAGGGAGAGATTGTGTAGGTGTCAAAATTTGGCACTGGGTTGACTCTCGTCATCCAGTAAATACACACCTACACACTTGGGATATGTCATAAACCACCAAGTCAAAGGTGAATCTCTTTTATTAAATGACAATACATCAGGAATTGAATGTGAAAGGAACAGACCTTTATTGACCATTCACCATATGTAAATCCTATGCAAATCTTTATAGGGGATGGAAATGATTATGAAGTTTACAAAAGCTTCATTTATTGGACAAGACAGATGGGTAACCACTAACTATGCTATTGTTGAAATAAACTATTGAGCCAAGACTCTGTTTCATCATACTCTATGACGATATGGCAATCTCCATTGAGAGTGTATTTTTTTAACTTAAAATTTTTTCCTTCTGAAATTTCTCTCATAGGACCTAACTACTGAGGCAAAATTCAAAGGATTCTCTTAGCCCTGTCCAATTTCCAAATCCCTTTTTTTTTTTTTTTTTACTCAATGATGATGCCTCTCAATTAAAGGAATTCCTCTCAATGCAGAGACTCCTCTGGTTCAGCTGAATTAATGTGTGCCACAACTATCTACTTGGCATTCACAGCCAGCTACGGGATAGTCATCCCCCTGACAGAACCAAAGACACAGAAACCCAGTGAACGATGAAGTAGAGGGAATTCTGTCATGTAAAATCATGATTAACAGGTTAACACTGGGAGGGGATGCCCAGGAGAAATTTCTTTGCCAGAAGTTGTGTAAACCTAAAAATGATTTACAATTGGATGACTTCAATTATCGTGTGAAGATTCACCATCTAGATTTCATAAAAGAAAATTCTTAGAGTGTTATGGATACATATCTGTTCCCCCCCCACAAAATGAGAGACATCCACAAAGCATGCCTAATTGAGTAGGATGGAAAGACTGTGGTAAGTCCAAACTGTGCTCATTTGCGACATTAAAGTACTAGACTCCAAGAGTATGATTGGCCAAGGAAGATTCTGCATCATAGTGTGATTTTGTGCGTGGTTCGAAAAAGTTGTGTCTTCAAAAACAGTCGGCTACACTTCCAGGCTCCAGCTTCTGTGAACCTGAGAAGGGAGGAACCCACCACTTCCATTCTTAGCTGGGGTTTGAAGGGTACTATTTTGCTTATGCTAAAATTAAGTGAATAAGTGCATGGATGTTTTCTAGTCTGGTAGATGTGAATTCAGATTCCAGGTATGGCAATCTTGAGTTTTGTTTTTGTTTTTAAAGATTTTATTTATTTGACAGAGACAGGCACAGCGAGAGAAGGAACACAAGCAGGGAAGCAGCAGAGGGAGAGGGAGAAGCAGGCTTTTCGCTGAGCAGGGAACCCGATGCAGGGCTCGATCCCAGGAACCTGGGATCATGACCTGAGCCGAAGGCAGCCGCTAAGACTGAGCCACCCAGGTGCCCCGACAATCTTGAGTTTGTAGTCTTTGTAAACCTTAGCTATTTTTCCTACTTGATGGTAATGGCTAAACAAATTTTTAGGGTTTCTCAAGTATAAGACATTATTGTTGTAAGTGATGGATATATATTACTTAATCTAAATTCACAATAATCCAATGAACTGGTGTACAGAAATGAGTTAACACAGTAGAGCTGAGGCCTTAGAAAGCCCTGCTTGCAAGGTTGGCCCTTGTCTGGCATCTGGGAACTTGGATTTCAGGAGGGTTTCCACTCTTCCCTGAAAGAAAATTTGTATGAACGATGTACGAACAGTGTGGTTTATGCTAACACCTGCTCCCCTTCTGGGAGTTTGAAATTTTGGTATGTGGCAGACAGAGGGTGCCTAAGTGAGCAGCCTGCAATGAAAACTCTAGCCCCGAGTCTCTGATGAGCTTCTCTGGTAGACACCATTTCACATCTGTCATAACTTGTTGGAGGAATTAAGCATATCCTGTGTGACTCCTTGGGAGAGGATTCTCAGTAGCTTGTGTCTGGTTTCCTCTGGACTTTGCCCCGTGTGCTTTTCCCTTTGCTGATTTCGATTTGATTCTGTTGGGCGTAATAGATCATAGCTCTGGGTACGATTATATCTTGAGTCCTCTGGGTCCCCCTGGTGAGTCATCAAACTGAGGGTGGGCTTAGGGACCCATGACACAGCTGTGCGGAAGTTTTAAAGGTGAGGAAGTGGCTTCCGGGAGAGGTTACCCCATGAGAAGTAACCATCTTAAGGTCACACAGCAAGCATGCATTACCAGCAGGACTTGAACCCAGGCAGGCTAGCTCCAGGGCCCTTGTTTCCCTCCGTGGAGGTTCTAAGCTTATAACACCTCCCCCAATGTGTGACTGTGAGGCAAAGGAGGTGTGTTTGTTCAGAACATACTAAGTGCTCAGTGAAACTATTACATAATTATGCACCGGTCCTCTATTCCTTCTATCTGCTAACCAGGAAATCTGCCATACATTTCCTAGGCCGATGATAGATCAGTACAATGTCTCCAAGAAGTTGAAACTTGCATGAAGAGGGAAATGGAATTGAATGGTATGCAACTCAATGACTTTTTTTTTTTTTTTAAACAATAATATCTATCTCAAGACCTTCTCTTTAAGCCAAATGGAGCTTCTACGATTCCTCTCCTCTTTCCTTGCCTCTTCTGCCTCTTTGGGCCCAGGTTGGAGGGGCTGGACACTGCGGTGATGGTGATGAAATCTGCAGAGCTGGCTGGGTGTTTCGGAGAACTGAGGCAGAAGCAGGCTAGAGGGGCCAGGCAGTTTGGGTTGAGCCCCTTTCATTATGGTAACCCTATTTTCTACCACCCATTCTCCAGATGGGAACACACTGTCTTGCAACAGAATACTTTTTTTTTTTTTTGTAGAAACCATCTTTTTAAAAAATTCAGGTTAATTAACATATAGTGTCTTTTTAGTTTTAGAGGTAGACTTTAGTATTCCTCGGTTGCGTGTAACAGTGCTCCTTTATCAAGTGCTCTCCTTAATGTCCATCACTCAGTTACTCCATGCCCCCTCTGATCTCCTCTCCAGCAACCCGCCGCTTGTTTCCTATAGTTAAGAGTCTCTAATGGTTTGTCTCCCTTTCTGATGTCATCTTATTTTTTTTTTTTTTTACTTTCCCTTCTCCTATGTTCACCTGTTTTGTTTCTTAAATTCTACGTATAGGCGAAATTATCTGATATTTGTCTTTCTCTGACTTTTTTTTTTTTTTTTTTTTTGCTGAGCATAATACCCTCTAGTTTCTTCCATGTTGTTGCAAATGGCAAGATTTCATTCTTTTTTTTTTTTTTTTTTTTTTCCTGTAATCACAATCTAATCAAAGGATATTGGGTTTAGGGGAGGAAAAAGATGAAGGGGATTTTCCCCAAATGCATTGTCATCAATTGCAAAAAGACTTCTAGATTTCATTCTTTTTGATGGCCAAGTAATGTTGCATTATATATACCACATCTTCTTTATCCATTCATCAGTCAATGGAGAGCCTGGCTCTTTCCATAGTTTGGCTATTGTGGACATTGCTGCTATAAACATTGGGGTGCACGTGCCCCTTCGGATCACTACATTCATATCTTCGGGGTAAATACTTAGTAGTGCAATTGCTGTGTCATGGGGTAACACTATTTTTACTTTTTGAGGAAACCCCATGCTGTTTTCCAGAGTGGCTGCACCAGTTTGCAACAGAATACTTGATACTCTGCTTCCTAAAATCATTTCTCAATCACCCTCACCTCTTTCTTACCTTTCAAACCTTCTAATTAATGTAGAAACATCCAGTTTCTTTCCACTGAGGAAACTAAATGACTCTAGCATTTCACAGACTTAGTCTTACACTGCTTTCAAATAAAAACAGCTCTTCCTGCCAAACACCTATTTGGAATATGTCAAAGCAAATGTATGGCAAGTTGCTTGTTGTCTTGATTAGTAGAACAAGATGTTCTCCTTAAAGCCGAGCTGGCTAATGCACAGGACATCTACGTGGCAGAATCTGGACAATAAAGGCAGATGTCCTTTGATGCAAAACCTCATCTCCTCCATCTACTCCCCTAAATACCTCTACTAGAGAAAAAACTTATTTCAGAGTAAGAAATATGACTTCAGATGTAAATGGCAGGTGAGGAGTAGCTTGACGATGCCAAAACCCAAATCAATGAGCTCAAATCCTTCCCTATGAGCACATTTTGAGAAGTCAGATTGGAAGGAGTCCATGCTTTCCATGGATATCAGATAGTTGGAAAGAGGACTTGGTCAGCACGAGTGCCAAAAGAAGGAGCTGAGACTTGGGAAGGGAAGCTGAAAGGCTACTTCACCCGTACAGTAGATTTTCTCATGGGAAGTCTTGACCTTTGGTGGGCAGCATGATGAAAGCAATATGGAAGAGGTGGAAATTAAAACAAAAACTTCCCATCTTGCAATAAAATCCACTTTTATCAAAGAAAAATCAATGTCCTCACACCAAAGTTGTGTGTGTGGTGTCAGGATCCACTGGGAGGAGTTGCCTGGTTATTGGATAAACTCCTTTAAGGCAATGACTCAGATTCATTGAGTCAGGTCTTTTTCTCAGTTGCCCAATTTTACATGAGTGACCTCATCTCTCCTACCCCGATCTCCTCAGTTTCGTTATCTGTAGTGCAGGGGTTATAATAATGCCCCCAGGACCCCTGTGGACATTGGATAAAGTGATGTGGTCAACGCGCTGACTGAATTGTACATCAGTACCTAAATGTTAGCCGTGAATATCTTGTTCCAAGAATGGTAGCTATCACCAAGATTGAAGAGGAAGAGCAAATGTAAAATAAAAACCTAGTTTTTACTGTATTGAACCTTTAGAAAGGAGGGTTACCTCAAGAGGAGAGCCTTGTAAAGCTACAGTACAAATGGAACGGGCTTTGCAATAAACTCACTTCTACGATAAGTCAAAATGTTAATGTCCCATTGCAGCAGCTGAATCCCTCTTCTTGGGCTGGTCTAATAAATGGTCTAAAAAGGTGATGGGCATCCGCAAAGACTTAGTTCAGAGGCTCCGAAGCAGCCAGTGATTCAGTTTCTGGGATTAAGGAAAACAAAAATCTTACCAATGGCTGGATAAAAATAACATTCCTTTCTATTGTGATCATCCGACATCAAGGAAATGTTTGAAATTTGGGCAGCGTAATATGGCGTGCCTGCTGTGAAAAACACAGCAGCACCCGTGTGTCTTATCAGTCTTTGCTGTTGGTAAGAATCGTGGGGAAAGCCAAGTTGAGTCACTCCCCAGTGCAGTTCACTCTAAAAATGGATCACTATTCTAAGGGACTTGTCACGTCTGTTTGGTTCAGATCCATCTGCTCGGAGCCCCCCCACTCCAACCCCCACCCCGCCCCCCACTCTCCTCCCCATCATTCAAACGCTCTGCGCTTTCTTCACAAATGCCGCACACAGACTGTCATTAGGTGCAGAGTAAGCTGCAATTAACAAGTCTGTCAGCTTCTCTTACAAGGAACTTATTTTTCAGTGGAAATTTTTGCAATGGTTCCTGTCTGACCTTTAACTCTTCCCCGGAGACCAAACTCCCCAGCCCAATTCTTGGCAACGCAACTCCAAGAGTGAATGATACCCCTTTGGACCGATTAATTACTGTAATTTCTTAAATTTAGCTACTAGCTGTTTTGGCACCTTCCACATAGCATGCCTTGCAAATAAATCCTGTAGAGCTCTGAAATGTCTGGCCTCCCAGTCTGAGCCCTCAGAGACTTGCAAGACTGGGTCTTGGTTCTCACAAGGCCTCTTCAGTGTGGTCACGGGTAGTAGGCAAAAGCCTCAGTGTTTCAGGGACTCACTTGAGTTTCATTTACTGGGTGAAGGTGATAAGGTGTTTGCCAGCGTCGCCCAGCTCAGTGACCAAGGGGCTGCCTAGAACTTATGGTCTACTGCTGGGAAGCTGCTTCTGCCTTCTCCTCCAGGCCCACGGGGGCCCCCTTGCAAGTTGAGAAGGAGAGCTAGGGTTGGAGCATAACTAGGAATCCGAACAGAGGGAGAAAGATTGTAAACTTAAAGGACAAAACAATGAAGATCTCTTAAACTTACAGGTAAAAGATACATAATTTATCAAATATAGGTATTCCTGTAATTCCTCATGAGTGCGGAAAATCGAGGTGTCCATGTCTCTCAAGAGGTCATACAGTGATTTTCTCTTTTCTATTTGTTTGAGTGACACTGAGGTAACTACTATAGCTACAAATCAACATACAGTGAAAGAAATCATTCCAATAGTTCGGCCTGGATTCCAGAAATACTTGTTAACAGGTGACAGGCGTGATAGTCAACATGAGGACAAAGGATATCCTCCTTATATTTCATCTCCATACTTAAACGTATGACCTCATGGTTATCACTGAGGTAATGAAATGCCATTTTGACCTTCTTTACAGAGGCTGAGATGAATTCAATTGGGTATTTCGTCCATCCTAGAGCCTTTGGGTTTTGTCTTTTCAAGCTCTTCTCTTCTGGAATTCTCTTCTGGTCAAACCCTATTCATTCTTGAGGGCATTTCTCTTTTCTGAAAACGTATGCTCTGTCTTCCTCTTCTTCCTCATAGCTAGTATGTACTGAGCTTTGCAAGCATCAGATATGGCTCTAAGTGTTTTGCATATATTAACTCATAGAACACTCAGATCTGTGTACTGAGTCATAAAAACCACTGAGTGAGGTATTACCACTCTTGGCTCCCTTCTGCAGAGGAGAAACTGAGAAACGGAAAGGTAAAGTGGTAACCTACTCAAGACCACACAGCAGGAAGGGGGTCGAGGTGGGACTCAGATCCAGTCCATTGGCTCCAAAGTTGCCCTCTGAAATATTTCACCGGTTATTCAGCCCTATCGAATCTGCCCATTTCCTGAACTCTGATGGTCCTTTTGGCTTTTATTTATTTATTTTTTTCCCAAGGAGATAGATACTAGTCCTCATTTTATTAAAAATAGGCATAATACTTTATGTTCTATTGTATTTATTGCTTTGGATTTAGTTCACATCTTTTCATATCTTTGCATATAGATCACCTTTATTCTTTAATTTTTTTTTAATAGTGGCATGGAATTCCAAAGTGTGCGTTCCCAAATTATAAAAAGGATCCTTCTGATGGACATTCGGACTCTGTTCACATTTTCAAGATTCTACACAACTACATTTCGAATCACCATGGAAGAAAGAAATACACACTGGGTTGAAGTCAAGTAGAGAGTGTGGGGTCGGGTAGCTGTTCTCTGTTATTAAGAAATAAATTATTCAGCCGGGAGAAAATAGGACATGGACAAGACCAGTATTGCTGCTTGCTGGAGCATTAACTCACGGATATAAAAACTTCTCTCTACCCAACATTTTGTTTAACTGTGAAATAGACACATTCTGCCGCTCAGTCTTCCCAGCAGGAACCTGGGAGGGCCTACAGTGCACTAGCTTAGGGGTAAGGTATTATGTGAAAACATTCCTGACGTTTCCCTATGGCTCAAACAAGCAGCCGGCCACCTTTCTCTGCAAAATATTCGGGCCAAAAATATTCTTTGCTCGGCTATATTGACTTAAACCGTGTTTTTCAATCAGGCTGTTATTCGAATAATAGAGGAGATCCAAATTTGCTTTCCTGGGGTGAAATCTGTCTCTGTCCACAGCATGTGCAGGCCAAGAGGGTGGGCTTCTGGCCTCTCATGGGGGACAATGGGCCAGAGGGGTGCCTCCGCGTCTGCCCTCCAACGACCTCGTAAGTCAACGGGAGCAGCTCACAGGTCCCTGGAAGTCTGCTGGGGCACAGCCACCTTGCGTCTCGGCTCAGACCACCTGTTTTTCCCTTCACAATCTCCTCATGCTTCTCTGTTTCTTCTTCTTCCATATGGGCCATCTGAGCCTCAGCCCTCCTGAGAGGGCTTCCTGACTTAAAGAGCTCTTCTCCTACACAGTAATGGCACTGGCCTCTAACACTCACTTGATGAGTCCCTCACCTATCATTTGTTTATCCACTCCACAAATATTTATTATGCACCTACCGAAGGCCAGAGATGCAGCACTGAACAGAACTAAGTCCTTCCCCGACCGATCTGGCCTTTCAGGGGGAAGGAAAGAGAAAATCAAGCAAATGCACCGGTATTTACTATGCCGGGTGGTGGTAAGTGCAGGTAACAGAGTGGGTGTCCGAGGCGGGGATGTGGCTATTTTACATAACGTGGAAAGGGAGGGCAGCGTGATAAGGTAACCCATGACCTGAGAGCTGAGGGAGGGGAGGAGCCCCGCAGGTAAGCCTTGACATGTCCTTCCAGTGCACAAGTCATGAACTGGGGGCACGCTTGTCCATTTAGGGGAACATCAAGGAAGCCACTTAGCGGCTTTGCAGATGTGATTTTTGTTTTGCAAATGTATATTTTCTCCTCAACTCAGGTGTAAGCTTCTTGAGAGTGGGGGGTCCATGGTAGAGATGACAGGTGATGCGATCTTTAGTAAAATTCCATTCTCTGAAGTACACCCATCTGTAGTATGTATCCTTGTGCCTTTTCCACAGCCCTTACCGCGAACTTTGATTGGATTATCAGCCCTTAGCACGAACTTTGATTGGATTATTAGCCCTCGCCACAAACTTTGATTGGATTATTAGCCCTTACCGTGAACTTTGATTGGATTACTAGCCCTTACCACGAACTTTGATTGGATTATTAGCCCTCACCACAAACTTTGATTGGATTATTAGCCCTTACCGCAAACTTTGATTGGATTATTAGCCCTAGCTTGTGGCACTTGGATATCCTAGGAAAATACTAATGCTCTCCTAGAGCGTAAGTTGTGCACGTGACCTTCACATGCCCAGGGCTGCATATCACACTGAGCAAGCTGGCTCGGATAACCTCATCATTAAAAAAAAGATGGATTCTCGGTTCCAAACAGTATGAACTAATGCCTTTTTCTATAATGCCTGCCCTTGCATCAGACAAGACTCTAAAAACACAATGAAATCAGAGGCCAATAAAGTAAATAAAGCAACCAAAGAAACAAGCACCATCAAACAGTCCTGTCTTTCCAATCAATGCTTCTCAAATCAGAACATGCTGATGAAGCAGTTCTTTTATCCATCTTGCCATAAAAATAAAGAAATTATGAAAAAATCAAATAAGAGCATACAACATGCCTTGGTCATTTTATTTTAAATACATCGGTATGCAATTTGTCACTCCTTACTGAACTGGACGTGCTTTTGAAAGCTGTATAATGGATAGTGTGTTGTGTATAATTGTGGAAATGTGTTTAAGGTCATTGTGTAATTTATATCTGAGGTCCCTTGTCAACCATGAGGTGCATGAAGACACAACCTCATTATATCCTGATATCATATTATCAAGGAAAATTCCATTTGATTGATTTGTGTTGTGTTTGCATTGCTTCTTGAGTGCATAAAACCTACAAGTGTTTTTAATTACTAAGACATCTTTTATATATAAATTCCTTAGAGATGGGGATTTTGTCCACTTAACTTCACTGCTAAATCCTCAAAACCTAGCACAGCACCAGCCCATAGGGGTCCCTTAACAAATGCTGAGTAAATAACTAACATACTTTCTGAAATGAGATATGGTACCTGTGATGGTTAATTTTATGTGTCAACTTGGCAAGACCAAGAGACCCAGATATTTGGTCAAAACTTACATTTTTTAAAATTATTTTCAAACCTTATTTTAGATGTTACTATGAAGTTATTTGTCAGGTAAGATTAACATTAAATTAGTTAACTCTGAGTAAAACAGATAACCTTCTATAATGTGGGTGAGCCTCATCTAATCAGTTGAAAGTCTTCAGAGAAAAAGTCTGGTCCCCCTCGGTGAGAATTCTGCCAGCGGACTGACTTTGCACTCAGCTGCGACAGCAGCTCTTCCCCAGGTCTCCAGGCTACTCTGCAGATTTTGAACTTGCCAGCTTTCATAAATGCATAAGCCAAACTCTTAAAATAAAACTCTCTGTATACAAACATATATGCTCACCTGCTACGGGTCCTGTTTCTCTAAAGAACATTGACTCATTCAGTATGCCCTAATCTTTTATTCTTTCAATGAATCAATCACTATATGTTATTTACCGAGAATCATTCTCACCCACCAAGACCCCGCAGCCACCAAAGCCAGACCAGCGATACAACCTTGGAGAGCTTTTGGCCTCAACTTTTCCACTCTGGGGGAGGGCCAGAGAGCATTAGCTTCTCAACGTTTCATTTCTCTTGTGATGCAAAGCACCTGTACACAGCTTCTCTCTAGAGAAACAGGTGCCAAGAGAACCCTGTACTTGCTAAAGCCATTTTGTGATGGTGTTATGGGAGGTACCAACTTACTACTGTGGTTTTAGGGGAAAATACTTCCCATGGTGATGTGGAGCCATTAATAGTATCACTTCCTCTAAATATTTCCACTCTTTACGAGTGAAGCTGGGGGTGGGGAATTTCCATCGTGGAAACCAGCTAAAGGTTACAAAAGGTTCGCGGACACTCTACCATTTGATGATTATGTAGTCGCTAACGGGTCCCCTATACATTAAGGGAAAATGATTCTAAAAATATATCAGCGGGAAGCCTCTAGGGGAGCGTGGTATGAAATTTGGTTCTCTTCGGGATCTAGCAAAGTGATTAGCAGTCACAGAGTCCGTTTGCTGACCTGGGGAAGGATGCGTTTACAGAGTAAGTATTCAAATAGAGCCTCCCACCAAGGGTTTCTGCGGTAGGAGAAGCGGACATGGAGAAGAGAAGCCTCCTAACTGTGCCCACAGCAAGCACAGTTCTTGTGGGGAGTACATTTTATCTTTGAGTGATTTTTATCTCTTTCTTCCCTCCGCTTAAGGCCCCTTTCCTCCTTTGATGTCTTTTTCCTTCTGGCTCTCAGTTCTCTACTTCATTTACCACTTATCCCCAGTTAAACCCTGTTTCTAATATGCAGCAAAGCTGCACACCTCTGCTGGGTAGTTTTGTTTTTTTTTTTAAGATTTTATTCATTTGTTTGACATGGAGAGAGCCAGAGAGCTCAAGTGGGGGAGCGGCAGAGGGAGAAGGAGAAGCAGGCTCCCTGCTGAGCAGCGAGCCTGATGTGGGGCTCCATCCCAGGACCCTGGGATCATGACCTGAGCAGAAGGCAGAGGCTTAACCGACTGAGCCACCCAGGTGCCCCTGCTGGTAGCATTTTGTGTGTGTGAGAGAGAGAGAGAGAGAGAGAGGAGGGAAAGAGAGAGAGAGAAATTTGGGGAGCGTGTGCCTTGCTGAAATTATACTCTGAGCCTTCATCTTTGGCAATTGCCCAGCTTTGTCAATGGATAGAATGATAGATGGTCATATCTTTACACAGAATGCTGTACAGCTATCAAAATAACTCAATGCCTATTTGAATCGACATGGATAACCCTCAGAAACAATGCTGAGCCAAAGAGCCAGACATGGAAGGACATGTATGGTTGGATTGTATTTGTTTCAAGTTTCCAAACAGAACACAAATAAACTGCATATACAGTATGCATAAATTATATGTGTTAATTTTTATGGAAATATATTTATGCATAAATTACACATACACCAATGATATTTGTATACATATGAGGCCAGATCCAAAAAGAAAAGTAAGGGAATGTGATTAACACAAAATTTAAGACAGCAGGTCTCTTGCGGGGGGACGTGGATAGAAACAGGTACAACTGATAAGGGGCATAGATCGGGTTTCAAGGGTCAGTAAGGTGAGCAACAGGTAAACAGGCATTTGTTTTATTTCTATTATGATTTAGAATACATGTCTACATAACACGTACTTCTTTGTGGTAGGAAACGTTCCGCAATATTTTAAAATTTTTCTAAAGTGAAATTTACCTGGGTTATTAATCCTCATTTATCTTCCTTGGGAAAGGAAGGGAGAGGCTCAGGGAATAACTGCTGCTTATAAAAATTAAAGAGAGAGGGTGCCTGAGTGGCTCAGTGGGTTAAGCCTCTGCCTTTGGCTCGGGTCATGATCTCAGGGTCCTGGGATCGAGCCCCACATCGGGCTCTCTGCTCAGCGGGGAGCCTGCTTCCTCCTCAATCTCTGCCTGCCTCTCTGCCTACTTGTGATCTCTGTCTGTCAAATAAATAAATAAAATATTTTTAAAAAATCAGAGAGTTCTTTGAGTTATTGACCTCCGTGAGCCAATGCTTCTGATCTGAAGCGAATGTGAAGAAGAACATGGAGGCACCGACCCTCCTTTCGCCATCGCTGAGTGACTTCTGAGCCCCTGGTTTGCTTCCTCAGGGCAGAACCGCCATGTTTGTAATGGAGCCTTGCAGTGGGTCAGTTTCATGCTGTCTCCCATCACCGCCTGGATATTTGGGAGCCATTGTGGGCTCACTAAAGTTGTTTATTGGAATGATCAAAAATCAGCAGGCGGCGCCTAGGTGGCTTAGCTGGGTAAGTGACGGGACTCTTCATTTCGGTTCAGGTCATGATCTCAGGGTCTTGAGGTCATCCATCAATCCCCGCCTGTCGGGCTCTGTGCTGGGTGTGGATTCTCTCTCTCCCTTTCCTTCTGCACCCACTTTCTGCTCGCACCCCTACTCAATCTCTCTTAAAAAAAAAAAAATGTACAGCTAAGGATGGTGTGTTACCACCTATCTAGGATGTCCCCGTGCTTCCTGGCCATGCAGCACTCACAGGGCAGGTGCTGGGTGGAATGAGACACAGCTGTGACCCAGCCGGAGGAGCATCTGCTCTAGAGAAGCTCTGCCAGTCTTCTCTCGAAGTCCTACCTTCCAGCATCTGCTATCGGGTGTGTTGCCAGTGCAATTAGTAACATGATTCTTTTTTTAATTTTATTAATATATAATGTATTATTTGCTTCAGGGGTACAGGTCTGTGAATCATCAGTCTTACACAATCCACAGCTCTCACTAAAGCACATACCCTTCCCAATGTCCATCACCCAGCCAGCCTCTCCCTCCCCCCCACCCCCCAGCAACCCTCAGTTTGCTCAACTCAGTGTTTTTTTTAACTTAAATATGTTTATAGTAGAAGATAATTTATACCACTCCTGCAGATAAATAACCAGTGCCATTAAGATTCATAGAAGGTAATCATGAAAAATAGATGTGGGAAAGCAAAACCAAACTGTTAAATTTTAGTTCACGAGCATTGCCTGCCGATGGCTCATAGCCCAAGGCCCACTTTCTTTTTGTTGAAAATGATACATGGTCAATGGTTAGAGAATGTTAAGATCAGACCAAAATCAGAGGCTCAGAAGAGTGAAAATGGAAATGTTTTCCATGACAAAGTCTAGTGACTTAGCATGATTTTAGGCCATATCTCCATATCGTGTACCATGTAAAATTATCATATGGTGCCCCACAGTTTGGAAATTTTGATCAGATGAATTGCAAGGAGACTGATGAGCAGAAAGCCAATGGAGGGGGCTTGTGGTAAGACGCGGCACAGCTCTGTAGAGGACATGTGAAGTCTAAAGGCGCTCTTCCTGCGGCGCCTGGCTGACTCAGTCGTTGGAGCATGCGACTCTTGATCTCAGGGTCATCAGTTCGAGCCCCATGTTAGATATAGAGATACTTAAAAACAAAAACGGAGTTCTCCCTGTGGTCCTTTGGCTAAGCGGGATCTCAGAAGGGGATGAGGAGACCTTGAATGGATATGAGAGAGATCAAAATGCAGATGTCTAAGATTAAATAGGGAACAGGGGATGACATGGCCCGAGTGTCCACAGTGCTGTGTAGCAGGTTGTCTCAGCTTCAATTTCACCAGAATCAGACCCTGACTCAGATTCAAATGCATTAACAAATGATCCCAGGACACCTTGACAGGGAGCAGGGGTGGGGGAGAAGCAGCGAGAAGGGAAGGGCACACTAAAGGCGCGTTATCGAGCCAGCTGCCACTGTGGGCAACTGAGCTGGAGCTCACGTGGAAACTTTGGGACAAAGGTAAGAGGCTTGTCTTAGAGTTATTCCACTCGGGCCTGAGGGAGCTGAGATATTTATGGCCCATTGGAGAATGAGTTTCTGAGCATTTCCGTTCACTTTTAGGCAATTACAGGGGCTCTGACTGGCTTACAGAAAGCTCTCAGGTCTTGAGATAGAGATTCCGGCTGTTAGAAGGTAGTCCAGTCCTGGCAAACCATAAGAGACTCTCAGCTCTAGGGAACAAACTGAGAGTTGCTGGAGGGGAGGTGGGCAAGGACTGGGTGACGGGCGTGAAGGAGGGCACGTGATGGAATGAGCACTGGGTGTTGTATGCAACCGATGAATCACTAAAGTCTACCTCTGAAAGTAATAATACAGTATATATAAACTAAACTGAATTTAAATAAAGAAACAAAGGGATGTCCGTCCGGAAGAGGTGAGCAGCTTTTAAGGAAGAAGAATTAAAGGAGTTAGCATCCCCTTAACTATGAGAAGAAGGAGGAGGGGGAGGTGGGAGGAGAAGAAGGGGAGGGGAGAGGGGAAGGGGGAAGAGAAGTTAGTTCAGTCCTGATGAGGCTAAACTACAGAGATCTAGATAGGAAACTGACTGCTTTTACTATACATTCCCTCTGCTAGAAACTTAAAAAAAAAAAACAACAACCCTGTCCTGTTTAATCCTTACCAGAGAATTCCAAGAGAGTTCGTTCCCCTCATTTACATACAGAGAAAGAAGAAACCGAGCTGCTTCACTTGCCCAAAGTCACACACAGCCTGTGTTCTATGCCTCCGGTTACACCTGCCTCGTCTTCTCTTTGAGCATCCAGGTGAAATTTACATAGCATCTACTAGATATTTTAGAGGACCATTCAGCGACATTCAGTATTTCACAGTACTGTGCAGTCACCCCCTCTACCTAGATCCAAAGCTTTTTTTTCACCCCAAAAGGCAATCGCAGACGCAGAAACCCTTGCTCCGCATTTCCCCCTCCCCCAGCCCCCGGCAGCCACCAATCAGCATCCTGTCTCTACAGATTGACCCATTCTGGATATTTCACACAAACGGAATCATGTACTTGTTGTGCCTGGCTTCTTTCACTTTAGCATAGTGTTTTGTTTTATTTTTTAAGGTAGATTTGTTTGTTTGTTTGACAGAAAGAAAGCACAAGCAGGGGGAGCTGCAGGCAGAGGAAGAAGCAGGCTCCCTGCTGAGCAGGGAGCTCCACAGGGGACTTGATTCTGGGACTCTGGGATCATGACCTGAGCCAAAGGCAGATGCTTAACCTACTGAGTTGCCCAGGTGCCCTCACTTTAGCGTAGTGTTTTTGAGACTTACCCATGCTATAGCAGGTATTTGTATTTCTTTCTTTCTTTCTTTCTCTCTCTCTCTCTCTCTTTTTTTTTTTTTTTTTGTGGCTGAATCATATTCCATTGTATGGAGGTACCACAATTTGCCTCCCCACTCACCTGCTGATGGACAGGCAAGCTGTTTCCTCTCCTAGGCTGTTGTAACTAGTGCTGCTATGAAAGTATGTGTGCATGTATTTATTTGAGTCCCCGTTTTTAGTTCTTTCGGATGGAAGCACTGGGTCATATGGTAATTTTGCATTTGACTTTTCACGGAACCCTCCCAGTCTTCATGAAGGGACCCTTCTCCTCTATCTCTATTTAAATGTTAGAATTTCTTGAGATTCAATTCGCTTTTTTAAAGACTATATTTATTTATTTGAGTGAGAGAGAGAGAGCACAAGCAGTAGGGAAGGGGAGGGAGAGAGAGAGAGCCGAGAGAGAATCTGGGGCAGACTCCAAGCTGAGTGAGGGCCCGACACTGGGCTCGATCTCACAAACCTGAGATCATGACCAGAGCTGAAATCAAGAGCTGGAGGCACAACCAACTAAGCCACCCAGCACTTCTTCCTTGGGATTTAATTCTAAGCCACCCTCCTGCTTTGTCATTCGATACCCTCCCTCAGGTGTGTATCACCCATACCCATGGCGGCAATTACAAACTGCACGCCAAGGATCCCAGACCTCTGTTTGGAGCTCTAGATATTGGTCAGTGTTGACTGCCGGGCTGACGTCTGCTTCTGGATCAGTTCTAGAACTCAACTAACCTGGGCCTGGTCCCCACCCACTTCACCAGTCTCTGTGATGGACAAGCAACGTCAACATCCATTTGGATGTGCAAACCAGGAGACTGGGGGTCACCTTTGACACATCCCCCCTCCCCTGCTCTTCTTTTCTGTCCACCACCAAGTGCCATCGATTTTCCTTTCTAGATGACTTTTAAATCTGTGTGATCCTCTCTCTGCTGCCACCACTCTTGGCTGTACTCACACAGATAGGCTTGCTTGGCCGAATTCACCCACCTTCTCACTGGTCTCCCCGATAGCTGTGGAAAATGGATGGGAGGGGGCCACACCATCCATTCTCCACACCGATGGAAAGGAATTTCTGAGAAATGCAAATCAGACCACGGCCCCTCTACCTTCTGCATAGCTCTTAGAATCAGCAGCATGTTTTATGCGGAAACTCTGGGCTCATTTGGAGCCACTCCCCACTTCCCTCCTGTTGCCCTGGCCTTTTTTGCCAGGTAATTCTGCAGTCTCCTACCTCAGGAAATGGTCTCCGCTGTTCCCTCTGCCTGGAGCGTAGACTTGTGAACTCCTACGCCTTTTTTCAGTTCTAGTCTCACCTTCCTTCTAGAAACCTTCCCAGATGAGATCAGCTTCCCCCACAATATGTTCTGATCCTTATCACATTCCTGTAATTAGTAATTAGCATCTGCTTCTCCCCTGGACTGTAACCTTTTTGGAAGCAGGACAACATACAATTTTGCTTCATCTTGTGTAAGGTTTGACCTAAAAGTAGCTGCCACACAGTGCAAACTCATGAGATAGGTGTTAAATACATGAATTAACCAATTAATGAGAAATAGAGCACCACCTCAAAGCTGATTTCTTTTTTTCCCCCCAGAGCCAGCTGTATTTATTTGAATTTATTTTTTTTTCAAAGCTAATTTCACCTCCTTTCCTCTCCACTGCTCGCCTTTGACCCATTCTTAAAACAGGAATGTCCTTGAAAATGGGGAGGAATTTCCTGCCAAACTTGGAAGGAAGCAGAAACAAGGAGGAAAGCCACTTGGTTGGTTCCCAGAGTCCTGTCATGGGCAACTGCTTTTTGCACCCACTTCTGGTGGGAACCAGCTTCTGGGGGAAGAGGAGGGGACTCCTGAAGCAGGAGTTGAGGAGACCAGAGCACCCACTCTCAACTCTCATCACTGGCATAGGGGAAAAATTAAAATAAAATAAATAATAAATAAATAAATACAAAAATAAAAAATAAAAAAAATAGGGGGAAGGCTTTCAAGTTGTATATGTTCTTCATTTTGAAATAATTTCAGCAAGATAAAAACCCTTTGTTGAAGAAAAGCAATCGAATGAATGAATGAGTGACGTGACTTAGTAAATATTGAGAAAAGGAAGGATGACAAAGTTATTGGGGTGGCCCTGTTTGACTCAGTAGAATGCTCCCAACCCCTTAGAGATTATGCTAAGGACGAGGTCTGCAGGGCTGGACACAATGAGTCCAATACTCAATTATGGTTTCTTGCCCCGTCAGGGGTCATTCCCAGAGGACCTGAAAATGACATTATAAATGACTTGAATCCGCCATCAAGTATAAATGATAGCCGACATTTGGGAAGTACTGAAATCATTTAGGGAAAGCCAAGGCACAAGGTTCTCACAGGTAAGCTCTCCGAGGAGGGCAGCAAGGGAGGAGCCATGCAGCTTCTACACCAGGAAGCACCTACCAAGATGATTCAAAAACCAGAAGCATGCAGCATTTAGCTTGCATTAAAGCCTGTGCCTACAGATCAACTTGGAGGAAACCCGGGGTCCCTGTTTTCTCCTTTGGGGCATGCTAAGTCCCTCTTGGCTCCAGTTAAGGGGTATCAACAGTGGGGAACACTAACGGATGTCTGACACCATCTCAGGAAGTAGAGTCTGACTGAGTCTCCCCACACCCTCAGGCCCCAGCAAGTGTCTGGGAACTCACCCGGGGCAGGACCACTGTTGCTGGCTCATCGGGTGGTCCCTGGTGTTCTCCCCCTCTCTCTGACCAGGCAGGTGGGAGGCGGTAGCTCAGTCTTGCCTCATGATTATGCTTCTGTCTTGCTGCAGCCACCAGACTTGCTTCTCAAGGCAGCTGCAAGCATTTCCCTACTGGGCAACCACACACGTAGAATGTGAGTGGCGTCTGTATGTGTGTTTTCCTTCCGGTTGCTGTAAGTGATGTTGTCTCGGTTCATTTCCTCCCTGTGCCACATTTTTTTTTCCTCTGATACACTGGGGGCGATTTGTAGTTTAGGGACAGGTGGGGAATCTAGCTCTACTCCGGACTGCTTGTTATTTTGAGAAAGAGAGGTGATCTTTAAATTATTTTCGCAATGAAATGTAGGGGAGTGGCGTAAGTGCCTTTCCAGGCTGCATGCACGCAAACATCAGGGTATCGCAAAGCTAACCAGATTAGGATGTTGTGGTTTTATGGACTTAAAATATTCTAAAGATTTCCGCTATAAATGGACGTGAAACATCTTTTCATTTAACCAGTCTTTATTGAGTCTGTGCATGGCCAGAGCACCCTGCTAGGTACCGGGTACCCACATGGAGAATTCCTATTTCCAGTGTGGTATAGAAACAGAGGCTGAGCATGCAGAAGGGAATTTGGAAGTCACTTAGTCCCAAGTCCTTTGTCTTCTCGCTGTGCTTTCGGGTAGCAGCTGAGGGGTGCGGTCTGAGGCTAACCACCTGATGGTTGCCCTTTAAACGCTTTTGATCTTTCTGTGACTCCGCTTCCTCATCTGTAAAATGGGAGTAGTCGTAGGATTGTTGTGGGAATTCAATGAGTTGTTCTATGTAAAGCATTCAAGGGATGGCTGCCATGAGTATATGAATGTTTGCTATTATCACTAGCGGTAAATTTCATGAGTATGAGGTCAAACCTTTGCTTTTCGCCGTCTCTTTCCACTTCTCGTCCCATGCTGGTGCCTAGAAATGCCTGCGGAACAGGGAGGGTGGAGAAGAGAGGGAGATGGTTGGAGGAATTGATACTCCCCAGCGATCAGGTGGCATGGAACCCTCCTACTCTTGCTTGCTCTATCATTAAGACAAGCAAAGCACGGTCCTTGGCCCTCCCTTCATCCTTGTGCCCTGTCCACGCTGCATATTACATTCTTGTGACTTCTAGTTTGTTGTTGTTGTTTTGTTTTTCTTGAATTTCCTGTAATAGTTTTCTGATATTCGGATCCAAGGCATTTATTTTTAAACGTCGAGCTGGTCTGAATCATATTAAGGAAATACTTGGCCCATGAGCAGGTGCCACATTTAAACAAAGAAAGAAACACTCAGCTCAATGCCTTGTGTAATCAGGATGAAAATAAATCAATAACAAGAACATCTATGGCAATCTTCATACCCGTATTGCATCCATAGGTATAATGAGCCATTTTTATGGTTAAAAAAATCATCTATTTTGTCTTTCTCTCTTCTTTTCCTTAAAAAAACACACCACTCTTGTGTACATGCTTGATATCAGGAACTGTTCCAGATGAGGGGTAGAGCTTTCCTAGTTCCAAGCTTTATTTCATAAGGCAGCATATCCATAATAAATCAAGTGAAGCAGAATCCTGAAGAATACGTATTTTTTCCAAAATGTCCCTCCATGCATTTGCCATGATCCCATATTGTGTGTTATTTTCTCCATTCGCTATTTAAGCAATCTAAGTTTAAATGTGTCCATTTCAGAAAAAGTAACTTACAGTTGTACATAATACCTCGAAGGCCAATGCCATCGCGTGGCCTCCCTGTCAATGACACGCTAGACATACACAAGAAGCCAGAGCTTAGCCTTCCTCTACAGAAAGCACACGGGGTTGTCAACATGATTATCCTCAACTCTGTTCTTTTGCCTATATCCTCATGGCTTCCTTTCCCACTTGGAGCTGCCGGCACGTCCCAAACCTGAGGGCTTCAGAGTAGAGAGAGAGAGAGAGAGAGAGAATGTCTGTCAAGGCAAACTGAGGAGCCCAGACTTTGTCCAAATACAGATCACACTTGTTCTAGAAAAACAAGTGGAATTTTTTTTTCCCACTTGGAAAGACGAAGATTTTCTATGTCTGTTTTCCTACTTAGATTTTTCTTCTTCTTTTTCTTTTTTGGGTCTGTTTTCTTCTTTTTTTTGATTAGTGGGAGGTTATGCCACATGTCAGGGTTTTGACAAAGCCCAGACAGTTCTGACAACAAACAAACAACTGTAGTTTCTAATCCCTCTATCCAATGAAGACCGTGTTTACATTTTCATTTTTATATAAACGATCTTCCTGACTGCTTTAATTAGCTTCTTCATGCCGGCTCAGTTAGCGCCATGGAATGGTTTGAACTACCTGTTACGCAGTAGCCAAATCCCAGGCAACTGTTCTGAATTTGTCATGGGTGTTTGGTCCAAGGAGCGACTATTGTATGGAGTAGAGTCTAAGGCGGTGGTTGGGGGCGAAGAGGCAGAAGTGAGGAGCATTTGAGAAGATACAAAGTTACCAAAAAAAATCTATGGCTAAGTTGTTTGTGTGTGTGTGTGTATTTATGATTCCATCTGCGTGACTCATTTCCCTCCACGACTGAATACAGTATTAGCCATAAGGAATCAGCTACCCACTGAGGAATTTAAATGAATATACCCAAGAGTTGGTTTGGCAAATTTTAAGAGCGAACTTGTCTGGTATTATAATGTGTGCCTCATCCTTTCTTGGGAATGGGAGTCAGTCTTGTGGTTTTCATTTTTAGATGAAGAAATCAGAGCTCAGAAAGGCCCAGTTCATTTGTCCAGTCGGTAGCTCTTGCATACCTGTAGACTTCTTCAACCTTTCCCGGGCATGTTTGGGGCATTAGTTCCCAGGACACAGAGCCTGGCCTCAAGAGAATCTGGTGACGTAACTGTTCCCATGAATTGGTTCACTCAGATACTAAAAGCATTTATGGAGCAAATGTGGTGATAAGTAAAAAAATGAATGAGAATCAGCTCCTCCCCTCAGGGACACGATAGGCTAGGAGGCGAACCTTGTCTACCTTCCTGTTCTGCTCTCTTTCCACCAACAACACTCTTCTCTCATTGCAAGACATATTTGTCTTCTTCCTCAACTGTCCTCCCAGTTCTTCAGCCAAGTCCCTAGTCCCCGGTCCCAGAACCTCATGACCACGTATTTTGGCAATGTGTTAATGTGCATTTCCTTGTTCTTCTTCTGGGTGTTCATGCGTTTCCAGCCATGAGTGAAAGCTCAGTCTACTTTCCTGCTCCAGAGCTACCCAGCAGGTTCCCAACAGGGGAAGTTAAGAAAGGCTGATCTGCCTCCTTGCAAATTCTCCCCCAGTAAGCTCCACTGAGGTCCTTCTGTTGCCCAGGAATCTTCCTGTGTGTCTCCCATGGACTATCTGTCAAGTCTTCTTCTTTTCTTTTTTTGTTTTTTCAAGCTTTTTCCAGTTTATTGCTACCAAATTCACATATATAACTTCAACATTCCAAAACCTTTAATTTTCAACAATTAACAGATTAATCCTGTCATATATTTAATAGGAAGTAGTAGATCACATTTTCAAGTATCCGTAAGACATTTGGAGTTCCATTCTTTCCCCCATCCCGCAGCGGCTCTGTGCCCGGCCCTCACCTGTTACCACCTGGAGGGTAAGCGCAGATGCGAGCTCTTCTGGTCACCACGTGGTCTCTGCAGACCTTGGCTCTGACATCCTCCTGTTCCTCATTCTCTGCACATTCTCCAACCTTTGGAGTTACAGCTTCTAGCATTGTCACTTGACTAATAATAAGGGTCAGAACTACCATTTTTGATGTTTGTTATTAGGAGGTAAAGGACATTTGCAAAGATGAAGCCATCTTTCTAGTTCACAGAACAGCTGTTTGAAGAAATATGGGCACCTCAAAGGCAAAGGAATAAAGACTAAATTATTCTTAAGACAGCCCTGACAGCCAACTTAAAATATTCCAATTTATTGGAAGCATTCATTGTATTTAAGCATCTGGTAAATACCAAGCACTCATCTCTCCATTACTTGTATCCTGTCTGCCTACCCCTCTTCTGGATGGTAACCATTTTGGGGTCTCCCCCAGAATAATTAGGAACATCTTGTTGGGGTTGATTTTTCCATAATTTTTAAAATTAATGTTTTAAATCTAAAAGTAATACATTTATATGGTAAAAAACTAACATTGCAGGTAAAACTGAAGTGCCTTTTGAGCTTCAGCCTTAATTTCAGTTCCCTCCCCTGCTTGGCCCACAGTGAAGCTCTGCTCTCTCTCTGTCTGGCATGAATTCTTCCGAGTCGTTTTCTAAGCACTTAGAGCTTATGTAACCACCATCAGTTTGCAGTTGGGTACATGGGCCATCTCCTCCTTGAGACTGCATGTGCATGCACACCCAGGACACGAGATTGAAACAATTTTATTACGCTCAGTTTCTGAGGGAACTGTCTAAACTGCTATTCTGGTTTCATATGCAAAGAGCAGTTTGAAAACAACATCTTATTCATGAAAATATAAAAAATAAAATGACGTTGCTGTCCTGGATGGTTGAAGAGACTGGACTGCTCTGTTTGTCTGACTCTTGCTCCTTTGTTTTCTAAATATAGAAAACGTGGATGTGTGTCCGGCTGGTTGGTCTCTGAGTAGAGATTCCAGGATCAAATACCAAAGGTCCAGTTGTCATTGGATAAAGTGAATTTCTGGACTTTCCTTTTTGCCTACATGATCACGTAGCCAAAACTCAAGTCAAATCATGCTTCTCCCTAGATAGGTAAGCTGCTCCTGACCATCACCCCAGCCCTAGGGAGGGGTACTACATGCTGTTTGATCATTTCTAGCCACTTTTCTGTCTACACTGGCTGGCTCTTTAGCTTTCCTCTTCCTTGAACATTTTCTGCCTTCTCACCTGTCAGAACAGCCTCCACGTACAACCACATATGGAGGGACAACTACCTCAAAGATTGAGAAATATTTTTTCCCTGATTCCCGGTACTTAAAACCCCAGCACTGTTTTATTTTCCCTCTAGATTTTGAACAATTATTTTCCACTCATACAATACAACTTAAAGGGAACTCCAATTTATTCCTTCTCTATTTTCACCACAACTTCCTGTTATACAAGCAAAGGCCTTGTGTCCACATGTTCACGAAAGCCCTAAACCTCAGTCCTTCAGTTCTATCTAGCCTCTTGCTTTGCATATAAAACAACTGGTCACCTCTTTCATCTCAGACCCCTTCATTCTTTCTTTGAACCCTAGTTCAGCTCCTTCATGGCTACTGCACCTCCTCCACTGACCGTCCCCCACGTCACACCATTGGATTGCATACACTTTCACTCTCCTGCTCCCTCTGGATGGGCTCATCGACTCCCATTTGGGCGGGGGCATCCTTTGCCCCCTGCACTCTCCAGTAGAATCATCATCCACCAGTCTCTGTCTTAGTCAGTGCTGGCTGCTTTCACAAAGTACCAGAGGGGCTGGGGTAGCTTAAACAAGAAATGGTTATGTCTCACAGTTCTGGAGGCTGGAAGTCCACAATCAGGGTGCCCATATGGTCTGTTTCTGGCTATAAACCTCCTTCTATTTTGTAGATGGATACCTTCTTTCTGTATTCTTACATGAGGGAGAGACAGTCTCTTCTGTGTCTCTTCTTATAAGGTAGTGACCTTATAGGAGTAATATAATCCTATTATGAGGCTCTATCTTCATGACCTAATGACCTCCCAAAAGCCTCATGTCCTAATAACATCCCATTGGGGATTAAGCTCCAACATATGAATTCGGGGAGGAGGGGGACACAAACATCCCATCCCTAACAGTCTCTCTGCTCCCAAACATTGCAAATTTCTTTTTCCTTGCATCTTCAATCTAACATGTCACCAAATTCTTGGGTTTTTGTTTTGTTTTGTTTTAATCTCAAATCTTGTTGACCAGTTATTTCTGTACACATTCACTGGTTACCACCTTACTTTTATCTTTCACTGCTTAGACCGTCACAATTCTTAACTGTGACAATCCTTTTTTAGCACACTGCTGGGCACAGGCTGGGTCCTCAGGAAATATTATTTGAATAAGCATCTGCCCAATACTAGATATTCTCAAAGGTATATTTCAAAGTTTCCACCAGTTCCCTGTTGCCTATGAAATAATGTTGAAATGACTTAGTGACAAATCAAGATCCATGCTATCCTGTTATATTCCCTCCTGCTTGTCCATACCTGGAGTGCTTTTCACCTTCCCATACTGTAAACACTCACTGGTCCCTAATGGTTCACATCTTCTCATCACTCTGGCCTTGTAAAGGCTCTTCCTCTGCTTAGAATGCCCTTCCCTTTTCTCCTTGTGATGGCCTCCTTTAAGACTGTACTCCCCTGGACAGAGTATCTTTCTTCCTTTCTCTGTTACCCTGGACTTTGAGGTTTCTTATGGCCAGGAATTGTTGCTTACTTATTTTGGGGACTAAATGTTTTACAAAGTGGTGTATAGAGTTCTTACATCAAAATCACCCATGAAGCTGGTTAGACATAGAATCCCCCAAGCACCACCCTTGAATTGCTGAATCAGTTTGCTGGGGAGTGAACCCTCCCAGGTAATTCTTTTTTTTTTTTTTAATTTAAAAAAAATTTTTTTTTAAATATTTTATTTATTTGACAGAGAAATCACAACTAGGCAGAGAGGCAGGCAGAGAGAGAGGAGGAAGCAGGCTCCCTGCGGAGCAGAGAGCCCCATGTGGGGCTCGATCCCAGGACCCTGGGATCATGACCTGAGCCGAAGGCAGAGGCTTTAACCCACTGAGCCACCCAGGCGCCCCCTCCCAGGTAATTCTTAACGCATATGAACATTTGAGAATACAGTTACAGTCCAACAAATATTTGATGAATAAAGACATGATGAAAAGTACTGAGATCACTATTTCTAAAAAATCTGCTCTATATCCTTCATTTATCTGGGGGTCTATTTTGGCTGGAGAGAGGTCCAGGGAATTTGGCTCAGCCATGGATCAAAATGACCTAGTGGGAAACAGCCTTGCATTATTTTCTAATCAGGTCATGCAAAGTACCTATTGTCCTGTCCAAATGTTAAATGAAGTTTAGGGTCATTCAAAGTCCTGAAGATGGTTGGCTGTGATAAGAACTAGCAAATTCTTGCTCAAGTGAGAACTGGTACTGCGGGCATGTTTTACATTTTTAACTCACCAAAGCCAAGTTCTTGGGTTTCAGTGGTTCATAAGTACATTTAAGGAGTCTCATGGTCTCATCTGCTGTGCTTCTCACCAGTATTAATAACTTTAGTGTCAGTTAATAGCCATCCCTGTTGACAGTGGGTGGACTGCAAATGCATTCTAAGGATTTTTAGACTTTAGGTAAGACCAATGGATTCGTGAAGATAGGCAAGTCTTGTGTGGGCCAAAAGGTCTCTAAATGTTCTTTTTAAAATTCTTCAGTAGATTTTGAGCTCTACCAACATGATCTTGAAACTGTCATAAAGCACCATACCAGGCCTAATGAAGACTAATATGCCTCATCTAAATGACTTCATGACTACTCAAAGTATCCTCCATAAATTTTTGTTGGATTCATTATTAACCAAATAATTAAATATCTCCAAAAGTACATATAACAAATTTGTAGAAACACACTGATACCATCAGGTGGTTGAATACAAACATATGTACCTGAGACGTGGAAGAGAAATGAGAGACATCAAGACTGCTATGAAATTGGTGGCTTGTTGTGGAGGAATTGAGACATGGGGATAGCACCCAAGAAGAAGAGGGAAGATAAAGGTTGACAACTGAGCCATCTCCTGGGCTGTTCATATGATGTCACAACTGGGCTGAGCCTTGGAAGGTAATTTTTAAATTATTACTTATTCTTTAATATTTCCATTACTTCTTTACTACATAACATATATTCATTGCCTAAAAAAATAAGTAATTCATAAAGATGACATAACCAATGTTACATTAATAGCATATACTCTTTTTTTAAAATTTTTATTTATTTATTTGACAGAGAGAGACATCACAAGTAGGCAGAGAGGCAGGCAGAGAGAGAGAGAGGAGGAAGCAGGCTCCCCGCTGAGCAGAGAGCCTGATGCAGGGCTCGATCCCAGGACTCTGAGATCATGACCTGGGCCGAAGGCAGAGGCTTAACCCACTGAGCCACCCAGACGCCCCAATAGCATATACTCTTTTAAACATTTTCTTGTGTGTATGTATTGTAATATTATACTGGATTGATTTCCTATTGTTGCTATCACAAAGTATCATCGACTGAATGGCTAAAAGCAAGCACATTTATTATCTTACAGTTCTCTAAGTTAGAGGTCTAGCAGAGGTCTCACTGGGCTAGAGATAACATGCTGGTGAGGGCTGTATTCTTCTGGAGGCTTCAGGTGAGAATCTGTTCCCTTACTTTTCCCAGCGTCTAGACGCCACCCACATTCCTTGGCTCATGATCCCTTCTTCCTCCACCTTCAAAGCCAGCAATGTTGAATCTTTACAACCGTTCTTCTATAGTCGCATCCCCCCACCACAGCTGGGATGTTTCCTCTCTGATTTTCAGGGTCCATGTAATTAGACTGGACTCTCATCTCAAGGTCACTAACTTAAAAACATCTGAAAAATCCCTCTTGCTGTATAAAGTAGCATATTTATATGTTCCTAGAATTAGGACGTGAACAAGTTTGGGGCCATTATTCTACCTATTGCATACAGAAAGTTAACAAGTAAAGTGCATGGAAGTTAAGTGATTTACCTAAGACCGCAACTCTGGTAGGTAATTGGATCCATTAAACTCAGAGTGCAAGAATCTGATGCAATCAGATTCTCAACTAATGGAGATTTATGATAAAAGGATGTAGGGAAGAGCCGAAAAAAGTTTGAATAAACATAGGACCAATCTTTTCAGAAACTGGCACCTCCTTCTCAGTCTATAGGTGCTATGATTTTGTTAATTTCTCAACACGAGGCACCCATGGCATCCATAAAGACACTACCTGCTTCTGCGGCCACACTTGAAACTTCTCAAACCCCTTCTAGCTCCTTCCAATGGCCTTCCTTTACTACTTAGCTTCCTAGTTTGTACTGACTTATGGTTTCTGCCCACTGCCTCCCCTCCATGGGTGTCTCAGTTCCTGGACTGTTCTGACACTTGTATTTCTGTCTTTATGTCAAGTTCCCTAAAAGAAAGGATCTGAAAGAGTCTGAGATTGGCTGCCAGCCAGCTTATGGGTAGCTGTCTTCAAAAACAATGGACACTTCCCGGTTCCGACAGCCAGGGTCACAAGGTAAGTCACCACAATCCGTATGTAAGGAATCATGTAGGGTCACACCCCTCAGAATAGGGCCACAAGCAAGTAGGTGCAAAGAGATTTGTCTCCAGATGCTAAGCCAGAATATTTTCCCCGCATGTACACCCTTGCATCATACATAGTAGTTGAACCATATCTTGGAACCACAACTAGAATAATCTAGGTGAATGAAAGCATAAGCCAGTGATGAACAAGAGGAAGACAATGGTGCTCAGAACTAATACTGAGTATGGACCTTCTGAAAAGGTTTAGGTAATTGTTTTCAGTACTTGAAGACTCTAATTGCTGATCTTTAACAAAGAGGCCACACAGGCTTCTGAAAGTTCTAAAATTATATCATCTTTATCAGTAACCAGGACCTCAAATTGCTTCCACAAACCACATAGGGCCTTATGAAATAAGGCCTTGGAAAGGGGACTCTGATGTTTCTAAATTCTGCGCTCATTCGTTTCTCCAGCTACATTTGCTCTAAAAGGGGAACAGTGGTCTCAACAACTTGGAAAAAATGAGTCTCAACAAGTTTCAGAAGGAGAAAAGCTCTCTTGGGCATGTTGAACCCTGCACACCACCCACCCCCTTCCTAGTGGAAGAATGTTTCATCTGATATTTCCCACAAAAATGCGCGCTGTGGTCACAGCTCAGCGATGCCAACACAAATCTCAAACACAGCCACCTCCTGACTGAGAATACAATCTGGGCTGTTTTCGGTCTGGACCACAGTGACCGGGGACAAAATTTGATGTCAAATTTCAATTAATTACATGGGAGGAGAAGGCCTTCTGAAAGACAGGGTCTTAGCATGAATGTTTTTTCCTTGGTGTCAGAGTATTGGGGTGTTGCCATTTTACATAGAACCAAGGCTTTTTCTATGTGGTATGATATTTTTCTCCCTTGCTTGTGCTTTTAGAGAGAATGTCAGTGGCATGTTGCTGTCTCAACTTTCTACACCCTGCAATAATTCATTTAATTCATTCATTTTTTTTTTTTACTTTGAAATACAGAACATTCTTTATGCAGTCAACCAAAATCTTGATTTTGAGCCATGACTGCTGTGCTAGGAGATGGTGATAAACTATTGGGGAAAAATATACATAGTATGTTGTGCACATTGAATACTTTGGCTACAAAGAGGCCAAACATAGAACTTATAAAGGCCTAAACAACAGTTTCTTGCCTTACCAAGCAAGAAGATTAAGGTTGGTTAATTCAGTAGATCAATAAAGGTCTCATGTCAGCTTTGTCACTGAGTTTTTGGTCCCCTCATGTTTGCAAGTGTCTGCTATAGCTCTAAACAGTGCGTTTTCAGTTACATCCATGTGTAAATAAAGAAATAAATAAAGCCAAAATAAAGACACTCCTTACTTTGGGTCTCTGCCTCTTTTTGAGAATGATCCATTTCCAAGGAGGGTGTTCTTCCTTCTCCCCATGCCCCAGGAGAAATATCCTTAAGTCTTAGGAGGCAGAATTGTGTCCCAACTAAGCCAATCAGCAGCAAGGCAAATGAAATGGTCATAATTGTCTTAGACCAAAATGACATTTTGCCTCCCGAGGTTAGGAAGAGGCTTGGTCTTTCCTGAAGAACAAGGCTGCCCCTCGCCCAATACAATCCAGCTCCATTAGCAGGAGGAAGGGATTAGCTATAGGACACCAGCAAGTCTACCTCTGTATGGTACTTCCAGATGACCCAGGAGGACAGGGAAAACACTCCCTCTATACAGATTTTTCACATGGCGTCCAAAATACTCGTGCTTCAGTACCTGCTTTGCTCCTTAGAAGTTGCAAGATCTTCAGTTAGTTTAACGTCAATTCCTGCATATTTTAAAACAGGGAATGATATATATCTCACTGGGTTGCTATGAGGATCAAATATATTAGTATATGAAGAATACCTAGCACCATACCTGGCCCATAGGAATCCCTTCCTCAAATCCCCCAGGCTGTTTAGAATAAAAATTGCTGGGTAATTGACAAGTCAGTCAGCTTGTATTCTGATGGATGGTTAAGAGTCTGACTCTTGATTTCACTTCAGGTCATGATCTCAGGGTCAAGAGATCAAGCCCTGCATCAGGCTCTGCACTGAGTATGGAGCCTGTTTAAGATCCTCTTTGCCCCTCTCCCCAACTTGCACTCCCTCTCAGAAAGAAAGAAAGAAAGAAAGAAAGAAAGAAAGAAAGAAATCCTCACATGGCTAGAATGAAGTGATCCCAGAGAAGGAAGAAGGAGCAGGGGGCAGCAGGGGTAGGTCAGGTAGTCCCTGGTCAATGTTAGGGCTTTGGAGAAATGGGGAACCTTAGATGGTTTCAAAGACAGAAGTGTTATAATCTAGCTACATTCTTAGAGGATAGCTCTGACTGCTGTGTTAAGACACCTAGAAAGCCAGAGTAGAGGTAGGAGCTCTGCTAGGAGACAACTGCAATAATCAAGGCCAGAGGTGATGAGGGCTTGGCTCCAGATGACAGTAATGCAGTGGCAAAAAATGGTTGAACTTCCGTTGTAATCTGAGGTGAGACTGATAGGATTTTCTACTGGATGTGGGCAGAGAAGGAAATAAGGTTAGGCCCAAAGATTTGGCTCTGTCAAGAAGAAGGAGTTGTCATTTTCAGAGATGAGGAAGACTGAGGGAGCTAGTGGGGATGGGGATGAGGAGTTAGATTGGAGGCTGGTAAGCTCTGTGCTGCTGTTTGACATTGAGGCAGCTGTTAGAAAGAAGTTAGATCAGGCGAGAAGTCTGGGCACGCAGGTAACATTTAAAGCAGTGATGTGGGATAAAATCAAGAGGGTGTACATGTGGGAAACGGAAGTAAACTGAGGCCTGAGCATGGAGCACACCAACATGGAGAGGTTGGGAGAGGAGGGAAATCAACAAAGGAGGCTGAGAAGGGGTGACCCTAGGAGGGAGAACAACTTCCAGTGTGTGGTGTCCCAGAAGGCCAGTGAAGAATGTCCAGGGGGAGTTGACAAGTGTGTCAGTTACTGGTAGGGGAAGTTCAATGGGGATTGAGAACTGCTTCATGGATTTGATGTTGTAGAAGTCATCAGTGAGCTTGACAAAGCATCTTTGGTTGTGGGTGCAAGTGAGAATGGGAAGGGAAGTTGGAGGGAGCAGTGTAGACAATTTCTTCAAGATGCTCTGCTGTAGAGCAGAATAGGGTGAGAGCAGCAGGAGGGGCCAAAGTCAATGGAAGCTCCTTTTTTTTTTTAAAATTAAGATTTATTTATTTATTTGAGAGAGAGAGAGCACAATTGTGAGCAGGGGTAGTTGCAGAAGAAGAGAGAGAGAGGTTCTCAAGCAGTCTCCTCTGAGAGAGGAGAGCCCAACACAGGGCTTGATCTCATGACCCTGATCATAGCCCTGACCTAAAATCAAGAGTCAGATGCTCAACAGACTGAGCCACCCAGGTGCCCTGTTTTTAAGACAGGAGATGTAATGTGCATAAATGACAGTCAAAAAATCCAATAGAAAGGGGCAATTTTATGACACAGAAAAGAGAGGAGGAACTGTTGGAATGAGGTCTTTGAGGAGGATAAAGGGATGGGAACTAGGACATAGTGAAGAAGCTGGCTTCCACTGGGGTCACTGCCCAAGGATGAGGGATGAGTATGGCTGCCTCGACAATTGCCTTTTTTTTTTTTTTTTTAAGTAAGTTCTGCGAGGGGCTTGAACTCATGACCCTGAGATCAAGAGTAGCATGCTTTCCTGACTGAGCCAGCCAGGTACCCAATGGCATTCATTTTGTTTGGCCAAACAGCCTGGATGGTCCTTGAACTGATACTCGCCCCCTCATACAAGCACATACCCTAGCTAGCAGCCTGCAAAGTCACAAGCAAATTTAAGTTCCTGATATGACTTTCCCAACAGCCCTTGTGATCAAGTCCCTGCCCACCCCCATCCCCACCTCCCAGGGCCTTCCTCTTGCGTGCTCCCTAGATTAGACCCTCTGGAGCTTACCCAAACCCTATCCATTGTGATTTGGACTGGCCAATCTGCTCCCAGCTTGAGAAACCCAAAGCATTCCACCCTTGACCCTAATAAAGGCAGTGCCCTAGATTCTGTCACTCTCTCTGCCTTGACCTCCCTGCCATTTACTTCCTCCAGGACCAATGAGTCATCAACTTCTCTACTTCAGTTTCTCTTGAGGTCTTCTACTGAACCGTGGCTCACCATCCCGCATCCTGTGTTCCACATTAACAAATGTTACTTTAACAAAGTCGTAAAAGTTTCTCATGAAGAAGGCAGACCATGGGTACAGGGTCTGAGCGGATACAAGACCTCCGCTGCCTACTTCTGTTTTCTCTGTGGAATAGGAAATAAGCTTGTCAGTTGAGACGGAAGTATGAAGAGGAGGTGATGGGGTTTAAAGAGAGAGGATAGGATGAGAGATAATCATCTTGAAAGGTGAATGAACTTGGGAGATAAGGTAGGACCACTGATCAATAAACCAGTATGAATCAAGGCTGTGGCTAATGTATGTTGGCTCCAGAATCCATTTTTGGACCGTAATATCTCTCCTGAGTTCCAAACTCACATATCCAACCACTTGTTGTTATCTATCCCCTGCCTTCTCATGGGAAAATTAAAGCTATTCTCTCTCCGCCCACCTCTACCCAGTGCTCTTCTACCCACCATTTCCAAAGCAGAATAATAAAACCTTTGAAGAGCTCATGATCTAGTGTAGGACAACATATATATTTTTATTTTCTGAGATTGACAATACGGGAAAAGAATCATGGTTTTTAGAGGACACTCTATGGACACTACTATCAAGATGTTTGTGAGTGTTCCCAGTGGGAGTGGTGAGTAGTTTAGCTGATAGACATTGGGTGACAGAGTTCCTGGTCTGATATGATTCCTCTGGTAATCACGAGGCCATATGCCTCTGATGCCCCTGGGGCTTTTATTAAAATATAGATGATGATTTAATAGGTCTAATATCAGGCTTCAGTTCTGTAGTTCTGTAGTATCTGTAGTATCCCAGATGATACCAATGATACTGGTCCATAAACCTCACTTTGGGGTTTAAAGATCAGAAGACAGAAACCCATGCAGGTGATTTCAATTTAATGTGTTAATAACAAGAGAGCGTTAGGAACGTAAGTTAGCAAACAGATGAAGGCAAAACTATGGAGATTGTTCACTTGCAAACCAAGGAATGTGTGCTTCATTCTGAGAAGATTATAGAACCATGGAAGCATTTGGACATCAGGGTGATGTTGCTTGAGCATTTGTCATTTGAGCATGGGGTGCAAAAATGCATATTGAACATCAACCATGTGTCGACCACTATTCTGGCAGCAGACATAAAGAGTGAACAGTGAATAGGACAAACAAGTTCTGGTCTTCAGAGGGCTTACATTCTGGAGGGTTTAGACAGGTCATAGTAAGAAAACAAATAAGTGGGGGTGCCCGGGTAGTTCAGTCGGTTAAGCGTCTGCCTCCAGTTCAGGTCATGATCCCAGGGTCCTGGGATCGAGTCCCGCATAGGGCTTTCTGCTCGGCATGGAGTCTGCTTCTCCCTCTCCCTCTGCCTGCCATTCCCCCTGCTTGTGCTGTCTTGCTCACTCTTGCTCTCTCAATTAAATAAATAAAATCTTTAAAAAAAAAAAGAAACCCAATAAGTAAGGTAATTTTAGTTCGAAGAAGGGCTGTAAAAATAAGAGTGAGGATTAATGTGACTGAGCCTCAGGGGACTGCTCTAGCAGGAAGTAGTTGCTGAGCCCAGAACTAAGTGTGCAACAGAGCCTGTCCTGCAGGGATCTGGGGAAGAGCATTCTGGCTGGAGGGAAGAGCAGGATGGTAGCCTTGGGCAGGGGTGGGCAGGAAGGCAGGAGGATCAATCGCACTGATTTGATTAGAGCCTAGTGAGCAGGGGGAGATGGTAGGAGACAGGTGAGAAAGATGAACAGGGGCCTATAGGGGCATTGAAAGCTGTGATGGAGAATTTGCATTTCGCTTTAAATGTGGGAGGAACAGAATCCACTTTTTAAAAGGTAACTCTTGTTGTCATGTGAAGATGGGATGGTGAGTAGGCCTGGGAGTCAGGTACAGTGTAGATTCCTTGGACAGGCTCAGAACCATGCTGTAGAGCGAGGACTCTGACCGCAACATGTAAAGTAGCTCAGGGAGGAAAGAGTAGCTCTTCAGAAATGTCTGCCCTTGACATTGGGCATTGACAGTTAAGGAGAGCATGAACGGGGAAGTCAGACTCATGCTTCCAAGTGAGGCTATGGGAAGTGAGATGAGAAATTCAAGTAATACTCAACTCTCTTAAGGCAGGCGCAGAGGCTAGGACTTTCTCACTAACACCCTCATTTAATCCTTTCCACACCCCCGCCATGCTGGCAACGGAAATCAGTTCCTAGGGTTTCAACCCAGACCTATGGAAACAATGATCCAAGGGCATCTGGTTGTCAATGCAATAATGTTTCAGGTGATTTTTAAATTCAAGGGCAGTTGGATTCGCTGTGTGGGGCACCATCTTTCTGCTCAAAGGAATGAAAATAGCTCTCCTTAAGCCTTCCTGCTTTTCTTAAATCCTGCCACTTAATTTACAACCCAAGGAGTGACACAGCAGGAATTCCAGGATGAATCCACCTTGAAAATACCAACCAGGAGCCTAAGTACCAACTTAGGGAGCTTAAGGAGGAAGCCGCTGTGCTCTCTGCTGGGGTTGGTGTGAAATGTTGCTGGGGGTGTTAAGATACAAGCCAATCTTGGGGCTTGAAGCTGCAATCTGCATTTGTATTTTAATGTAAATGAGTTTCAGATCCTTCTTGAAAGAATCTCTGGGCTAGGAAGCTATGGATGGTTCTGGGCCCAAAATGAGGGGCAAAAGCTTGAGGGAGTAGAAGGGAGAAGGGGAAAGGGGAAGGAGGTGGCAACAGGGCACTGAACTTGACTTCCTTCCCACGTTTGCGGGGAGCCCACCCCTCTTCCTGAGCAGAAGCTCTTAAAATGCTGAATGAAGAAGAAAAATCCGGTTTCATAACTTTGCATTATTTGTGCTTCATTAGATTCTAATGTAGCCTGTGTCTGGTTGGTTGCCTTCAAATAAGCATTTTTTTTTTTTTTAAGGGAAACTCTGGAGGTCTGGGTGGCTCAGTCCGTTATGTGTTCAAATCTTGATTTCAACTCAGGTCATGATCTTGGGGTTGGGGGTGGGATTGAGCCCATGTTGGGTTCCATGCTAAGCTGGGAGTCTGCTTGAAGGTTCTCTCCCTCTGTCCCTCCCCCCATCTCTAAAATAAATAAATAAGTCTTTTAAAAAATGGGGGGTGGGAAATGAGCTACATTTTAACCACTTTTCCTTATAGCTGCTGGGCTCTGTTCAGTCTTCTCCAGACGGGAAAATGTTCTGTGGGCACAGGGGAGCTCTAAGATAGAGCAGGGATGGTGCACTGACATTTCATTTCACAGAAATAGGGAGATGGCAGAAGAGGAAGGCAGGAAAGCCATCACTTATTGAGTACCAACTGTGTGCCTGGGTCTGCTTGGACATTTCTCATGAATGGTATGTTAGAGGCTCTTCCTTTTCCTCTGCTTCTCCTTAAATCTCCAGTCCTGGAGATTGGCCCCAATGTTGAACACACCTGCTGCTGAGTCATTTGTGTGAGTATTAGTAATAAGAATATCTATCAAGCACTTAACACATGCCAGGTGTTTTACGGCATCCCATCATTTAATGCTCCCAAGAGGTGGGTCACATGTGTAACTTCTTTTTTAGATAAAGTAACTGAACCCTGGAGATGTTAAGAGATTTGTCCAGAACCAACAGTGTACCATTTAAACCCAGGCCGCTGGAGTCTAGGGATCCGATGTTTTGCCATTATGTGATACTGCCTTTTTCTTAGACAGGGAATGGCCAAAATTACACCTGCTCTGGACATAGTTTCACTTGAGGCTTGAGGTCTTCAGCCTCCTTGAAGGTCTTCAGCCTTCTTTTTTTTTTTTTTAAGATTTTATTTATTTAACAGAGAGAGATCACAAGTAGGCAGAGAGGCAGGCAGAGACAGAAGGGGAAGCAGGTTCCCTGCTGAGCCAAGAGCCCAAGGACCCTGAGATCATGACCTGAGCCAAAGGCAGAGACTTAACTCACTGAGTCACCCAAGTCCCCTGGCCTCCTTAATTTTTGCCTCCATTTTCTCCCTAAAGACATCCCCTCTTTACTTTAGGTTCCCCTCGGCCCTCCTATACTGTGTATGTCTCACTATGACTACCACCTTTTTTCTGAGTAAATTACTCAATATAGTTTGCTCATTCATATTACTACTACTATCATGGCTTCTAGGCATAAAGAGATCGGTTTTTTTGTTTTTTGGGTTTTTTTCCTAAGAATTTTCAACTATCAACTCAGAGGTAAAGGATCTATTTGTCTCTTAACTGCGGTTTGGGGATGTCTTGGACTAGTGACTGGTTGACATATCTGGGTGTGAGAACTTACTTTTGAGGGCTTCCTGCTTATCAGGAGAGGGTGAGCTCCAGAGCCAGCTACCAGAAGTGCGTCTTTGGCAGATGTAAGATATAGGAACTGGTGTCCTGGCCTCCTTAGCTTCTTGGAGCTGTGATTCTGAGACCTGTGCCTGAGCACATACTTATTCATTCACTGATCATGTAAGCTTGGTTATTTGAACTGGCCCTAGAGACACTCTGATAATCATGACTGACATTGTTCCTGTGCCCACGGGGCTCACAATGAGGAGAAGAAGACAGACATTGGTAAGAAGCTTCAAGAAAAATGGGCAAATCTCATCTCCTATTCTTTTCTTTTCTCTTACTTCCTTGCTCCATTGATACTATAGTTTCTCTCCCATCCCTTTGTCCCAAGGTCCTCAGATGCTGTGTATCTAGAACGTCCCTTTTTTAATTTAATTTAATTTTTTTTAAGATTTTATTTATTTATTTATTTGACAGAGAGAAATCACAAGCAGGCAGAGAGGCAAGCAGAGAGAGAGGAAGGGAAGCAGGCTTCCCGCTGAGCAGAGAACCCGATGTGGGGCTCGATCCCAGGACCCTGAGATCATGACCTGAGCCGAAGGCAGAGGCTTAACCCACTGAGCCACCCAGGTGCCCCTAGAACTTCCCTTCTTCTCTTGTTCCAATATGGCATCCTGGATCTCTCTAGATCTCTTCTGCCTGGTGGGTGATGATTTTTTTTGGCCCAGCTCACTGCCAGCCAGGAAATCCATGGCTCATGGTCCGTTTTTCTCTCTGTCATGAGCCTTTTGGTTATTCCAGCACACAGAACTAAAAACAGCTATAACAACAGGGACTAGTGGGGGAGGAGTCAAGATGGCGGAGGAGCGGCAGGCTGAGATGACATCAGGTCACAGGAGTTCAGCTCGATAGTTATCAAACCATTCCAAACACCTACAAATCCAACAGGAGATTGAAGAGAAGATGAGCAGCAATTCTAGAAACAGAAAATCGACCACTTTCTGAAAGGTAGGACATGCGGACTTTTGGGGGAAGGACGAGCTCCCGGCAAGCAGTAGAGCAGCATAGCACAAAATCGGGACTTTTAGAAGTCTGCTCTGCTGAGGGACATCGCTCCAGAGGCTAAGCAGGGATGGAGCCCTCGTGGGGACAGTGTGGTCTCAGGACCCATGGGGTCACAGAAGGATCGGGGGTGTCTGGATGCAGCTGAGCTCCCAGGTATTGGAGCAGGGAAGCTGGCTACAGAGACAGAGCCAAGCAGTGAACTCTCAGCTCGGGGTTACCTTAAAAGGTGATCTGTGGCATAGTCAGACCCCTGCTCTTTGAGCAGGGACCCCACAAGTGGCAGATCTGGGGATACTCACCTTCCTTTTCTGGAGGCAGGAATCTGCCGGGTTTGGAGACTCCAAATGGGACTGTGTGCCAGAGACAGAAACTCTTGGTCACAGGCCAGGTGAGCTCAGAGCAAGGCCAGAGACCAGGGAGGTGGGAGAGACTGAAGACTTTTCTCTGAGAGTGCACTGAGGAGTGGGGCCCCAAGCTCTTGGCTTCTCTGGGCTGGAGACTGGGAGGCCACCATTTTCATTCCCATCCTCCAGAGCTCTACGGAAAGCAAGCGTTCAGGGAACAAAAGCTCCAAGAGAGCGAACTGGAGTAGATTACTTAGCCTGGCCCCTGGCAAGGGTGGTGCAATTCCACCTCAGGCAAAGACATTTGAGAATCACGACAACAGGCCCCTCCCCCAGAATATCAGCAAGAACATCCAGCCAAGACCAAGTTCACTGATCAAGGAGAACAGTGGAATTCCAGGGAGGGGAAAGCAAAGCATGGAATTCATGGCTTTCTCCCCATGATTCTTTTGTCTTGCAAAGTTAATTAAATTTTTAAAAATTTATTTTTTCTTATTCTAATCTTTTAAACATTTACTCTTTCCTCTTTCAATGTTTTTAAATTAGTTTATCTTAACAATACCTTTCTTTAAAAAAATCTTGGGCGCCTGGGTGGCTCAGTGGGTTAAAGCCTCTGCCTTCAGCTCAGGTCATGATCCCAGGGTCCCAGGATCGAGCCCCACATCGGGCTCTCTGCCCAGCAGGGAGCCTGATTCCCCCCTCTCACTCTGCCTGCCTCTCTGCCTACTCGTGATTTTTCTCTGTCAAATAAATAAATAAAATCTTTAAAAAAACAAAAAAAGAAATCTTTTTGAGCCTTCATTATTATAGCCATATTTTATCCTTCATTGTATTTAACTTTATTTTTTGTATACGTATAGGGTTTTTTCTTCTAAAATATTTTGGGATACAACTTCTTCTAATAGATCAAAATATACCCTAAATCTAGTACAGGGCTTTGTTCTAGTCTCCAACCAGAGCTAATCCTCTCCACTTTCTGTTTCTTTCTTTTCCCAACCAAATTATCTTATCAACTCCTTTTTTAGAATTTTTTAACATTTTCTTTTTTACAGTCATATTATATCCCTTCATCATGTTTTCTCTTATGTGTGTGTGTGTGTGTATATATATATATATTTATATTTTTTTCTTTAAAATTTTGTGAGGTAGTTTCTTCTAAGAGACCAAAATACACCCAAAATCAAATGGGGGTGACTCTGTTCTATTCACCAGTCTAATGTATATATATATATAGAAGAAGTTAAATATATATATATATTTATATATATAAGTTATATATATATATAAAAGAAGTTAAAAAAATTTTTTAATTAAAAAAATTATATATATATGTATACATATGTATATATATATATATAAAAGAAGTTAAAAAAATTTTTTTTAAATATACATATATATATATATACATGTATATATATACATGTATATATATATATAATTTTTTTTAATTAAAAAAATTTTTTTAACTTCTTTTTACCAGCTTTCTTCTCCCCACAATTTGGGGTCTCTTCTGATTTGGTTAACACACATTTTTCTGTGGTCTTTGCCACCCTTTTAGTATTATATTCTCTCATTCATATATTCTTATCTGGATAAAATTACAAGGCAGAAAAAACTCACCACAAAAAAAGAACAAGAGGCAGGGCCAAAGGCTAAGGACCTAATCAATGCGGACACTGGTAATATGTCAGTTCTAGAGTTCAGAATGGTGATTCTCAAGGTGCTAGCTGAGCTTGATAAAGGCATGGAAGATATTAGAGAAACACTGTCTGGAGAAATAAAAGCCCTTTCTGGAGAAATAAAAGAACTAAAATCTAATCAAGCTGAAATCAAAAAAGCTATTAATGAGGTACAATAAAAAATGGAGGCTCTTACTGCTAGGACAAATGAAGCAGAAGAGAAAATTAGTGATATAGAAGACCAAATGATGGAGAATAAAGAAGTTGAGCAAAAGAGAGACAAACAACTACTGGACCACGAGGGGAGAATTTGAGAGATAAGTGATATCATAAGATGAAACAATATTAGAATAATTGGGATTCCAGAAGGGGGGGGCAGAAGGCATATTGGAGTGAATTATTGTAGAGAATTTCCCTAATATGGCAAAGGGAACAAGCATCAAAATCCAGGAGGTGCAGAGAAGAATGAAATGAGAGAAGAAGGAAATGAGAGATGCTGGCGAAGATGTGGAGAAAGGGGAACCCTCCTACACTGTTGGTGGGAATGCAAGCTGGTGCAACCACTCTGGAAAACAGCATGGAGCTTCCTCAAAATGTTGAAAATAGAACTACCCTATAACCCAGCAATTGCACTACTGGGTATTTACCCTAAAGATACAAATGTAGTGATCCGAAGGGGCACGTGCACCCAAATGTTTATAGCAGCAATGTCTACAATAGCCAAACTATGGAAAGAACCTAGATGTCCATCAACAGATGAATGGATAAAGAAGATATGGTATATATACACAATGCAATACTATGTAGCCATCAAAAGAAATGAAATCTTGCCATTTCCGACAATGTGGATGGAACTAGAGGGTATCATGCTTAGTGAAATAAGTCAATCGGAGAAAGACAACTATCATATGATCTCCCTGATATGAGGACGTGGAGATGCAACATGGGGGGTTAGGGGGATAGGAGAAGAATAAATGAAACAAGATGGGATTGGGAGGGAGACAAACCATAAGTGACTCTTAATCTCACAAAACAAACCGGGGCTTGCTGGGGGGAGGTGGGGTTGGGAGAGGGGAAGGGGGTTATGGACATTGGGGAGGGTATGTGCTATGGTGAGTGCTGTGAAGTGTGTAAACCTGGCGCTTCACAGACCTGTACCCCTGGGGATAAAAATACATTATATGTTTATAAAAAAATAAGAAATAAATAAAAATTTTAAAAAGAGAGAATTACAGACCAATATCCTTGATGAACACAGATGCAAAAATTTTCACCAAAATATTAGCCAGTAGGATCCAACAGTACATTAAGAGGATTATTCACAACAACCAAGTGGGATTTATTCCAGGGCTGCAAGGTTGGCTCAACATCCACAAATCAATCATTGTGATACAATACATTAATAAAAGAAAGAACAAGAACCATATGATACTCTCAATAGATGCTGAAAAAGCATTTGACAAAGTACAGCATCCTTTTTTGATCAAAACTCTTCAAAGTGTAGGAATAGAGGGCACATACCTCAATATCATCAAAGCCATCTTTGAAAAACCCACAGCAAATATCATTCTCAGTGGAGAAAAACTGAGAGCTTTTTCGCTAAGGTCAGAAACACAGCAGGGATGTCCCTTATCACCACTGCTATTCAATGTAGTACCATAAGTCCTAGCCTCAGCAATCAGACAACAAAAAGAAATTAAAGGCATCCAAGTTGGCAAAGAAGAAGTCAAACTATCACTCTTCCCAGATGATATGATACTTTATGTGGAAAACCCAAAAGACTCCACTCCAAATCTGTTAGAACTCATACAGGAAGTCAGTATAGTGTAGGATATAGAATCAATGCACAGAAATCAGTTGCATTTCTATACAGCAACAAGACAGAAGAAACGAAATTAAGGAGTCAATCCATTTACAATTGCACCCAAAACCTTAAGATACCTAGGAATAAACCTAACCAAAGAGGCAAAGAATCTATATGCAGAAAACTATAAAGTACTCATGAAAGAAACTGAGGAAGACACAAAGAAATGGAAAAATGTTCCATGCTCATGGATTGGAAGAACAAATATTGTGAAAATGTCTATGATACCTAAAGCAATCTACATGTTTAATGCAATTCCTATCAAAATACCATCAAATTTTTTCAAAGAAATGGAACAAATAATCCTAAAATTTATATGGAACCAGAAAAGACCTCGAATAGCCAGTGGAATATTGAAAAAGGAAGCCAAAGTTGGTGGCATCCCAATTCCAGACTTCAAGCGCTATTACAAAGCTGTCATCATCAAGACAGCATGGTACTGGCAGAAAAACAGACACATAGATCAATGGAAGAGAATAGAGAGCCCAGAAATGGACCCTCAACTCTATGGTCAACTAATCTTTGATAAAGCAGGAAAGAATGTCCAATGGAAAACAGACAGCCTCTTCAACAAATGTTGTTGGGAAAATTGGAGAGCCACATGCAGAAAAATGAAACGGACCATTTCCTTACACCATACACAAAAATAGACTCCAAATAGATGAAAGACCTAAGTGTGTGAGAAAGGAATCCATCAAAATTCTTGAGGAGAACAACAGAAGCAACCTCTTCCGCCTCAGTCTCAGCAACTTCTTCCTATTAACATCGCCAAAGGCAAGGGAAGCAAGGGCAAAAAGGAACTATTGGGCCTTCATCAAGATCAAAAGCTTTTGCATAGCAAAGGAAACAGTCAACAAAACCAAAAGACAACTGACAGAATGGGAGAAGATATTTGCTAAGGACATATTAGATAAAGGGCTAGTATCCAAAATCTATAAAGAATTTATCAAACTCAACACCCAAAGAACAAACAATCCAATCAAGAAATGGGCAGAGGACATGAACAGACATTTCTGCAAAGAAGACATCCAGATGGCCAACAGACACATGAAAAAGTGCTCCACATTAAAAAGTGCTCCACGTCACTTGGCATCAGGGAAATACAAATCAAAACCACAATGAGATACCACCTCACACCAGTCAGAATGGCTAAAATTAACAAGTCAGGAAATGAGAGATGCTGGTGAGGATGTGGAGAAAGGGGAACCCTCCTACACTGTTGGTGGGAATGCAAGCAAGCTGGTGCAGCCACTCTGGAAAACAGCATGGAGCTTCCTCAAAAAGTTGAAAATAGAGCCACCCTATGACACAGCAATCACACTACTGGATAATTACCCTAGAGATACAAATGTAGTGATCCGAAGGGGCCTGTGCACCCAAAGGTTTATAGCAACAAAGTCCACGATAGCCAAACTATGGAAAGAACCTAGACGTCTGTCAACAGATGAATAGATAAAGAAGATGTGGTGTATATATACAATGGAATACTATGCAGCCATCAAAAGAAATGAAATCTTGCCATTTGCAACAACATGGATGGAACTAGAGGGTATTATGCTGAGCGAAATAAGTCAATCACAGAAAGACAATTATCATATGACCTCCCTGATATGAGGAATTTGAGAGGCAACGTGTGGGGCTTGAGGGGTAGGGAAGGAGAAAATGAAAGAAGATGGGACTGACTGAGCCACCCAGGCATCCCTCTCCTCTACTCTTCTCTGGTTGTATATTACCTTCATACTTAAAGACACCATGATTCCCCTACAAGGGCCATATTCATCAGCAGCGCTGAAATTAGCTTCAGAGCTCTACTACCAGAGTGTAGAACTCACTCTTCTGCCCACTCAGATTAAGAGAAGGAATTTAACTGCTCTGGTGAGGCTTACCTGGCTTTTCCATGAATCAGTCATGTGACCTGGGAGTCAAGACATGATGATTGATTTAGATTGGGTCACATGCACACCTCCTAATTACTAGAGAGGTAATGTTGGGCTCGGCAGTCACGCAATGTGTACCAGTTAAACTATTCAACATTTCCATTTGGATCTCTCATGGGCATCTCGAGGTGACAGCATCCAAATCTTAATTAATAATGTTTTTTCAGAATACATGGTTCTCCTCCCATATTTTCAATCTCAGAAAATAATACCAACATTTACGGGTTAGCTCAGGCAAGGAACATAAAAGTTATGCTTGACAATCACCCTTACTATCATCATTACCCCATCCTCAATCCAGTGATCATAGCCTATTGATTCTACAACCAAGATATATTTCGGATCCATCCACTTTTTTCTACCTCCAAAATCACCTTCCTAGTTCAAGTGGATATCATCTCAGACCTTTATTACTGCAATATCATCCTAATTGGCCTACCATCCACTCCTGATCTCCTCCTGTTCTTTATCCTCAAAGTAGGGACATTTCCTTAAAAATTAAAACTCACCATATTTTGCTCCTGCTTAAATTCATAGAAAATCTTCTCATTGCTCTTCAGATAAGCCCTGACACCTTAGCTTGCCCCCTGGGATCCTGGGGTCCTGGGATCGAGTCCCGCATTGGGCTCCTTGTCCAGTGGAGGCCATTCTCAGGCTTCTCTCTCAGCCTCTGCCTGCCACTCTGCCTGCTTGTGCTCTCTCTCTGACAAATAAATAAATAAAATCTTTAAAAAAAAAGAGTAGAGGAGAAAGAATCCCGAGGATACCAAAGTCTTTCTGCTTCTGCCTCTAGTGTGCCCCTTGCTTTTGCCCCTAGTATGAGTTAATACTCTCATATCTGTCATATCTGTTTACTAACTAGTGTTCCTGACTCTGTCTCTTTCTCTCTCTGCCTTTTTCTATGTTTTTTTTTGTCTCTTTTGTTTTATCTTAGCCTGTTTTTGGTGTGATTTTATCGCTTATAAATCTTGACAATGCTAGTAAAGTAAGTAAGCAGTAGAATTTACAATCTAGAGCTCAGTGAAGGAGATCTTCTTTCCATACTTTTTAAGATACTTCTAAACATATTGTTGAGGGGTCTTATTGTTATAGATCCAGAATTTGAAGACAGGGAGTAGACAAATTTACCAAGGAAGATAGGAAAGAGAGAAAAGAGTGTTAGGATCTCAGCTCTGAGGAACTCGTAACACAAAAGATCCAGGAGAGGTGGGTCAACTCCCAAGGAGGTTGAGATAAATGGCTTAAGTCATTAGAGGAAAACCAGTGGTGTGGTGTCCCAGAAGCCCAGGCAGTTTCAAGACATGGTGGTCGACTGTGTAAAATGTTCAAGAGAGGACAAATATGTTAAAACCTGAAAAGCAGCCATGGACAACACAGAAGTCATTGGTGCCTTTACCACAAATAACCTCTGTGAAGTGGAGAGAGGTCAGGAGCCAGCTGGAGCAATTGAGAAGTGAATGGAGGTAAAGAAGCAAAGTCTGAGAATGGAAATCAGACTTTTGAGACCCATAACTGCGAAGGGGAGGAAATAGAGAGGATGGCCCTGGAAAGGGAGATCAGAAAGGGACATTGTTTATTTTACTTTATTTTATTTTGTTTTATTTTAAGATGAGAGAGACTAAAGCAAAATTATAATTAAAGACCTATTAGAACACAGAAAAGAAAACACTAACTCTACCTGGGTGAGTAGAGAAAGGTCTCCCCAAGGAGATGGTTTTGAGCTCGGTCTTGAGTAGGGAGTACAACTTTTCCAAAGGACGAAGGCATTGTGTGTGAAAGGAAGATTGCAAGCAAACATGCAATGGTGCATTTGGAGAATGGTCAGTAGGTCAGTGCGTGGAAAATGCTAACCCTGGATTCTGTTGGGAAGAAAGGAAAACCCACCCAAGACCTTTCTCTACCTTTTGTCTTTGTTCTCTATTTCATCTTTAAAATAATAGGTCAGGCCAGATTATCTCTAAAGTCTGTTCCAATATTAAAATCCATAGTGAATGGGGATCTGTCTTCAATGTTGTGTTAGATTGATAGTAATATCCCCTCAAATGAATATTGCACCACGTCTGTTTCCTATAACTATGCTTTATATTGTATGGTGAGGGACTTTCAGGAGATTGAGGGCTCCACTAAAGTGACCCACTTAGAAAAAAAAATCATGAAATACCTTTGAAGTCTACTATGCTTTACCTTAAAAGTTCATGTGCATCCTATTCCTTAATATAGTTGACATGGTTTAATCATTAAGGCGTTTTATGGTTATTCATGGATGCCCAAAGTGGATAGGCCAGCTTCACCGTTTAGATTTTCATATCTGCTGGTAGTTACTTCTGTAAGCTCTGAGCAAGGATGAGAGTCCCTGGCTGGCCCCTTATGCCTGGTCTAGTTTCATTTGCCCATTCACAGCCAGCTTCATAGAGGCAGAGAGTCTGAGCCCCAGCTGTCTATGCAAGTGTAACATGGTGGGGCCTGGAGCAGAGAGGAAGGCCTCATTAAGACCAGTTTAGCTGGGTTAATTGATCTTTATAAATGCCCTGGGCCACAGAGGCTCAAGTAATAGCTTTATGAGCCTAAGTATCTTAACTACTCACATAACATATTATTCACCTCCGCTTGGCCATAAGAATCTTCTTTATAAAAGAATACAAAATATAAGAGCCACATGAAATTGCCTGAAGGGAAAAAAAGAAACACAACACACATAAATTGGATTCTTGGCAAACGACTGCAAAAATGTCCCAGAACTGACGAAACAAGTTATTTTTAGACAACTTTGCCCTAAAATATGTTGGTGCCTCTGTGAGTGAGTTCATCACACATGCTACAAACTCCTTTGGCCCGATCCTTTTAAAAAAAAAAAAAACACAACCAAAACTTCATTTTTCCTTTTTATTATATAATAAAATAAAATGAGCTATCTCCCAGTATCGTCTCCTGGCTGCCTTCCTCAATTGGAAGTTCTTTTTTTCTGCTTTTACCTTCATGTTCGCCTCCCTTTGTATGAGCCCTTTTATGCACATGCCCCATTTTTATAACCTAAAGATATGAAGAGACATTTAAGTTCTTTCCACCATTCATTTATGATTTTAGTCGTCCCCATTTTTAGCCCATGAGCTCACTCTTACCGTTCGTCAGGTGTCCTGTACTACATACAACCCTCAGCTCGTTCTCCAACAATGACAAAGTTGAGGACAAACACTTTCTATGTCACTGCAGGGAGGGCTAAAGCCACACTGGTGGTTACCGAGATCAGACTTCGTGATAAGAGACCTGATTAGAAGACATCACCTCGTTGGTCTTAAAATGGAATTAGCCCAGATGGTGCCAATGGGAATTAAGGCTCTGCATGGTCCCAGAGCAAACACAATACTTGTCGTTTGGATGCTCTTAATCTCAGAGTCAATGAGGGAAATAAGGCTTTCTGACGCCTAGCCACACATTCCCCAGTGATTATAGTACCAAATACTCATGATTCGAAGTGACTGGTTATCAGATACTAGAATCGCCTTCTCAATCATTAAAGGATTTAAAGGTCTGCTTGAGGGTTCCATGTTATTGACATTAATGAGTTTTAAAGCCATTTATACACATTTCTGAAGCTGTATCTACAGAGGTTTTCAATAATGTTGGCCATCTGTATCCTTGGAAGGAAAAACAAATTTACTTCTAGAAAGTCCAACCTGGATATAGATGTATTTCCTTAGTCTGTGTCCTGTTTACTTTGCTTACAGAATCTCTCTCTGTATATCCTGGACAAATTTCAGAAACTCTATGTGAACGGGCATACTTACAGTGCTTACTTCTTTCTTTCTAGCAGCCTAGACTTTGACATAAGAGTTCCAGTGGATTCTCGGTGTATGTGCAGTTTTTAAGGGCTAGGAAAATCCAGAGCCCCTGTGTACTCACAAGATTTTGCCCTGTAAATTATTACCTATAAAACTGTCTGATGACAGAAATGAACAATTTCTGGGCTTCCGGCTTAAGATTGAATCTCTAGGAAAATGCATAGTCCGATTAAAACTTTCTGGTTACTGTTATCATTCATTTTGACCTTAATGGGAATGAAGATTCTGAAGATCTCGGTGCAGGGTGGAGAAAAGAGCTGTTTATTGGGTTGCTAGGGGTGATAATGAGGAAATATTCTCTGAAGGCAAAAATGTATAAGTCCTAATTTTGCTTAATTCCATAGTTGGGCATGGCCTTGCTCTCAGGATGAAACTAGGAGGAGCTTCCAAACCTTGAGTATTTTTTCTGCAGATAGGAATGGATGTCACAGAATCTAAGAGCAGCTCAGCTCTCATTTCTGGCGGCCCCCATCTGTGGGCAGGCACCAGTGAATGTCAATGTGGGCAAACCAATATGGCTTCCGTTCAAAGGTCTTAAGCATTTGTTTCTCTCACACACACGCTTCACGGCTAACTTTCTTGCTGCTGGTTACAGATTTGACTTTTGAGGTTAGTAATGCAAACGCTCCCACACAGAGCTTTATTTTCTTGTGAAGTCTTTATCTGGATTTTCTATCATCAGGGTAAGAATTGCTTAATACAGTGAGTTGGAAAGTAAACCCTCATCTTTTATTTTTTGGAGAAGCTTATGAAGGATAGGTATTTCTTCTTTAAACATTTGGTAAATGCACCAGCAAAGCCACTGGACCTGGACTTTTTCTTCTGGAGTTTTTTTGAGGACTGTGTGTGTAGAGAAGAAGAAAATAGTTTGGCAGTTGTCTGATGACCGCTAGGCAGTGACTGATTGCCTCGTGGCAGTGTGGGGGCAGAGGGCTTCTTTTTAGGATGATGAAAATATTCTTAAATTAGATTGTGGTGATGGTTACACAACTGTGTGAAACTAAAACTAAAAACATTGAATTGTTCGTTGTAAGCGAGAGAGAGTAAAGTTGTTTAAAAGGTAGGTATGGACTCTGTTCATCATCTCAACTCTTTCTCCTGTATACTATGAATTTCTGCTTTCTTTCCTTATTTTTAATTTCTCTGGGTCTGCTCTCCTTTTCCTAGCTTATTAAGTTGCCTCCATCTGGCTCCTTGGGGCTTGCTGGCCAAAGAATGTTGCAGGACTGGAGCTCACAGACCTTAAAGATTATGGCCTCAAGGATTAAGGTTTATTGCCAGTCTGGTCCTGGAACCAGCAGTTAGTGTCTTTCAGACCCTGGGGATGAGGCTGTGTTTATGTCTTTCTGATTCAAGGAGGCAAAATTCCCAGGCAGCACTTAGCAGGGATTTTCTCAGCCCCGTCCCTTCCCTGTTTGTTGTTGTTGTTGTTGTTGTTGTTGTTTGCTTGTTTTTTCAAAATCAGAGGGAGTCCCACCCAATTTCCTCCTCGATTCCTATTGCCACTTTATATAAAATAATTTTAGGTACCTTTAACTCAGATCGGCCAATCTGCCATATGCTGTTGCCTGCTTCCTGCTCCAGAAGCAAGCCTGGATCTTTGTGCTGTGTGCTACCAATCACATTGCTTTTCTGGACCATGTATCTGGTCCGTGTACGTATTTTTTTTTTTTTTTTAGATTTTATTTATTTATTTGACAGACAGAGATCACATGTAGGCAGAGAGGCAGGCAGAGAGAGAAGGAGAAGCAGGCTCCCCGCTGAGCAGAGAGAGCCCGATGCAGGGCTCGATCCCAGGACCCTGGGACCATGACCTGAGCCGAAGGCAGAGGCTTTAACCCCCTGAGCCACCCAGATGCCCCCGTGTAGGTATTTTTCATGGTTTGAACCTGCTTATGCTGTTTTACTTATTTATTTATACTGTGCTGGTCATCATTCTTGTTTGAAGTGGGGGATGGACACACAAATCATGTACTTAATGAACTAATCTTGATGCCTCCTTAGGGCGGTTATTGCTTAAATACAATCTCCAAATTGTCTTAAGAATAACTTCAGGCCGACTGAAATAAACCCTCTCTTTGTGTTTTCTTAAACTTAGAGCAGTGTTGTCCAACAGAAATAAAATGCAAACCACCTATAAACTTTTAAATTTTCTAGTAGCGACACTAAAAATACAAAATGAAACAGGTAGAATTAATTCTCATATGTTTTATTTAATCCAATACAGATCTTCCTCACCTGATAAACACATCTAAGTTGAAAACATCACAAGTTGAAAATTCATTTAATACGACTAACCTACAGAACATCGTAGGATCCCTGGGACCCAGGATTGAGTCCCTCATCACTCTCCTTCTTCTGCCTGCTGTTTCCCCTGCTTGTGCTCTCTGTCTCCCTGTCCCTCTCTCCCTGACAAATAAATAAAATCTAAAAAAATAAAATAAAATAAAAATAAAAAAAACATTGTAACTCAGCGTAACTTGCCTCAGATGTGCTCAGAACACTTAGTTAGCCTACGGTCGGACAGAGTCCTCTGACACAAAGCCTAATTTATGATAAAGTGACCATCTCCTGTAAATTATCGAATATTGTCCTAAAAACAGCATGGCTGTATGGGTGTTGAATGGTTGTTAGTCTATCAGTTGTTTGCTCTCCTGACTGGGGGGCTGACTGGGTGCTGTGGCGGCTGCCCATGCCAGACGGTCACGCTGCAAATCGCCAGCATGGGGAAAGATCAAGACTGAAAACGCAAAGTACAGTTTCTATTGAATGTGTACCATTTTCACGCCGTCATAAAATCGAAGACAGTAAGTTGACCCATCATAGGTCAGGGACTATCTGTATATCCAGCATCCTCTCATTTCAAAATAAAATCAATATAAAAATCATTAATAAGATATTTTCATCCTAAGTCTTTGAAATCTGGCATGTATCTTGTACTCAAAGCACATCTCAATTCAGAGTAGCCACATTTCAAATGCTCCATAGTCATGTGTGGCTACTGGCTTCCATATTGGATGGTAGAGATTTATAGGATGCATAAAAGGATAGTAAATTTCACCAGCACCGCTACCACTTCGGTTTTGTTTGTATATTTTTCTTCCAAGAATTTCATTAAGTAATTAAAACACACAAAGCAAAATCGAGATGGCCTCAAAAGTTGTGTGTTGGGGCGCCTGGGTAGCTCAGTGGTTAAGCCTCTGCCTTTGGCTCAGGTCATGATCTCAGGGTCCTGGGATCGAGCCCCACATCGGGCTCTCTGTTTGGCGGGGAGCCTGCTTCCTCCTCTCTCTCTCTGCCTGCCTCTGCCTACTTGTGATCTCTATCAAATAAATAAATAAAATCTTTAAAAAAAAAAAAGCAGTGTGTTCTTCTCCGATGCTTGTTGTCACAAAGCTACTTTATTTGGAGAACTCCCCCTATTTTCTCTTTTTGAATTGAAGGAAGAGAACAAAAAAGCCTTATGTGTACAAACTTACAGTACAAACAAGACCGTTTATGCTCTCAATCTTGGAAAACTGGCTTCTGAAACATCAAAGTTTTCGTTTTTCTGAGTTACATGAAATGGCAATATATGTAAGGTTTGAAATGGTCATCACATGAATTACCTATTTGTCAATTAAGGAATTAAACTTCATTTAATGCCAAAAAGCACTTGAGGGTGCTGGAAAGGATTGGAAAGACGTTAGAAGTATAAAATATGATGGAGTTGTATGGGTTAATATGGAATTTTTTCAGTTGAGATTAATTGTGAATCCCCTCTGGGCAAAGATACTTGGTTTTATGAGTGTAGCAATGACTTTTTAAAAAATATTTTATTTATTTATTTGACAGAGAGAGAGAGAGAGAGATCACAAGTAGGCAGAGAAGCAGGCAGAGAGAGAGAGAGAAAGAGGAGGAAGCAGGCTCCCCGCAGAGGAGAGAGCTCGATGCAGGGCTTGATCCCAGGACCCTGAGATCATAACCTGAGCTGAAAGCAGAGGCTCAACCCACTGAGCCACCCAGACACCCCAGCAATGACTTTGATAGGCTGTTTGCAGTCTGACGTCCCAAGTATCTCAAGCAGATGGGTAGATCTGTTTAAAGGCAAGAACTCCTTGCCTCAGTGTGCAGGTTATCAACTCTTGCTACTTCCAGGGAAAATAATCCTTTTAAAATACATTGTTACATTATTAAATCGCTTTCTTCCTGAAGCATGGGACCACCCTTTCTCAAGATCTCTAAATAAATCACATTACTTTATCAAATTGCTTATTGACACAGCTTAGAAACACTAATAGTCCATCGACCTCCTGATTTTATGGCCAATCTTCAGACACGCTAATCTGTCACATCTTTTGAAACCCCTTCCTTCATGGGTAGGAGTTTTCCCCGGGAATTCCCAATCATGTCATATTTAATGAAAACAATACCAGTAATCACACTGATACATAGCCCCTTCCTCTTGGGAATCTCCAAATGGTTTCCAGATTGGTGGGGGTCAGTTTTCAAAAGCTGCTAGTAAAGGAAGAGGGGGAAGGGCTTAGATCTCTATCAAGTTTGGGGGAGGAAGGCTGGCAAGGAGACTGAATCATTACCCATGTCATTCAGTCCATCTGGACTATTTCATTTCCATTCGGACCCAATGTTCCAATAAGCTGAAACGCACCTCTTTGGCAAGGATTCCTCTTACCCTGGCCGGGGAACCATCATCCTGTCATCACAGCCGGCTATGACAGGTTCCAGGAGTTTAGAAATTGTTCCTGACATGGCGGGAAGCATTTTCATGTCCTAGCATCAGGAACGCATCATCTCCTCTGTAAGTGGAGCCGCCGCACCCCCAGCCCTTTCTATCTAGTTCTCGAGGCTTTTGTCCCCCACGGCGCTCATCACCACACAGCATGTCACGTATCTGTCCATTTCCCGTCCGTACCCACTAGCATGCAACCTCTGTGAAATCCCCAGCATTGCCTGGTTTTGTTTGCAGGTGTGTTTATGGTGCCAGGCACTTAGGAGGAGCTGCTTTGATAGTCAGTCATATTTGCTCTTTTGAACGAATGTACGTGCAAAAACCCCACCTCTTTGCAAAGAGTTCGATGGAGTCGGAAGCCTAGGTTAACAGCACAGCGCGGTAGATTATAGGCTGTCAGATCTTGAGAGAGCCGCGGCAGCTCTCTGTTTTCGGGTTTCTCAGGGATGAAATGGGGTAATAATATGTACCTTACGGCTTGGTTGAGGTGTAGATGATGGAAAATGCTCCTTTAAGCATGGGGCGGGGCTTGCAGTGAGCACTCCGGAAAGAGGGGCCATTCAGGGAAAAAAATGCGTGAGTCTTGTAGGTTACTTCCTCACATGGAAGGTGGTTAGATCTCAGTCCTAACTTCAGCCGTAGAGGCTTAAGCCTCAGGGCTAAGTTCTATTCCTTCACCGACTGGGAACCAAGACTTGGGCTTGGTTAGGGATCCCGGGGGCTCCAGGGCTGCAGGAACGTGCCGAGGGGTTTTCCAGCAAATCTCAACTCGGTCTTTAAGGATGCCTAGTTCTATACACAGGGGCTGCAAGCCTGCTTCATATCCCAGCCCAGAGGGCGCCGTGTCTGAGAAGGGGAGGGGCTCGTGGTACCCCACAGAAGGGAAATACTTGGTTCAGCCCTCAGTGACTGGGGGTTATCATAGTTGTCTGCTGAATGGGGTTTTTTTCTTATTTGGGCAAGGAAGGAAGGAGGGGCAAGTAGGTAGGGGTTTTAAGCCTACACCCCTGATTCCTAGCTCCTTCCCAGCCCTACTGCGGTAAGAGCAGAGTGAGAGCAACTGCTGACTCATCCAGCCCGAGCCCTCACCTTCTGGGGAAAAAGATAGGAGCATTCTTGCCTCTCCTCCAGAGGCCCGCCTTGAAGGATGCATACCTCTGAAAGCAAGTGAGTGGGAAGTACGGAATCTTATCTGCTTCTCAAAGCCCAGAAAGTATATTTTATCCATCACTTTAAAGAAGTGGCACAGCAAAAATGCAATATTACACGGACAGGCATTCCTGACGCCTCCAGGAGTGGGTAGGAAGCACTTCAATGAGTTAATAACATAATGTAACAAAGGAGACAAAGGAGAAGCCCTGTTGAAGCTGTTTGCCCTTTTACACATCTGAGATACGGTTATCGCTCAGACATTTTTCTCCGATTAAGAAAAGGAAGGTAAAAAAATGTCAGAGACAGAGCACGCGGATAAAGAATTCTATTAAAGCCCTTGTGTGCACGCGTGGGTGTGCTTGCACACGTGTGTAGTACGCCCATGTACATACACATCCACTGCCTTTGCGAGGCTCTCATGTTCTTGCCTCCTCTCTCTGGACTCCCTCCCCGACCCTACACACTCTGCCCATTCCAGCTCCCAGCACAGCTGACCCTCCACGCAGGAACGCTAGGAATGCCCTCCCCTCCCTTTCCCTGCTCCCCCTGCTCTCCCACCTACCCAAATCACCTTCAACTCATCTGGGCTCTGAGCCCAGAGCTTGGAGAATTCTTCCCTCCAGATGTCACAGTGATCCACGTTCTGCGTTCTCTAAACATCTGCGGCATGTGGTGCTATCCCATTTTTTAGAATCGGAAGTTTGTTCTTGTCATGCAAGAGTGGAATCAATAATCTCTTCACCCTGCTGCCCTCATGGCTCCCACCCTAACAAGGTCCGGGCAGCTGCGTGTGGTTCTTGCACGGAAGGGTCATAAATCCTCTCAGCCCCTTTTCCTCGAATGGAAAGTCTCTGACATGCCTCCCGGTCCGCGGGGCTCCCTGTAGCACACGCCCCCCTCCACCCCGGGATCAGATGGTCCTGTCCGATTTGGAGTTTCATTCTTTCTTTCTTTCTCTCTCTTTTAAAGTATTTTTATTTATTTTTGTGAGAGAAAGAGAGAGAGGGAGGGAGAGAGAACGAGCAGGGGGAGAGGCAGAGGGAGAAGCAGGCACCCCCAAAGAGCAAGGAGGCTAATGTGGGACTCGATCCCAAGACTCTGGGATCATGACCTGAGCCAAAGGCAGACGCTTAACCCATGGTGCCACCCAGGTGCCGGCGATTCGGGGTTCCTTAAACAGAGGTCAGGTGCCCAGAGGGCAGACTGGAGTCCATCTGAGGGGACCAGAAGGGGGAGACTGAGGTAGGAGGGTTGGATGACACTTCATACCTCTCAGTACGTTGGTGGAAGGCACCAAGTTCATAAAATACGATTATACTGTATTAGCATGGAATGGATTACGCCGTATTCAGAAAACAAGCTTACTCGTGGATATCGAAATAGATCAAACGACTTTAAAAAGTAATGATTGTTTTGGAAGAGAGAGAGAGTGTGTGTGTGTGTGTGTGTGTGTGTGTATGCACGTGCACGCTTGCAATTGATTCCGGAGTTATCTGCAGGATAATCAGCCCTCCTTCTGTGGCTTATGCTGCTTTAGAGCCCCTCTTGGATCCCATTCAGTCAAAACACCCTGTGAGCACCTACTCTGTGCCAAGTCATGTTCTATGGAAGTGAATCGGTTCCTACCATCCGGGAGGTCGCAGCCTTCCAGGAAGCCGGAGAAGCAAGGGCCGAGGGAAGCACGGTGTGCCGTGGCGGGGGTGGAGATGGGGGCCGATGGCTCCAAGTTAGATGAATAAGATGATTACAACACTGACATGAACGCTAATTATAGAAAAATTCATCTCTCCTGGAATATAAACAATTTCCTGTAACTATTTTATTGAGAAATCTAATCTCATGAGGATTTATTTATTTTTGTGGGTCCCTTTCCTAATTTAATTAGGAAAATTAAGAAAATTAGGAAAGTTTCTGGTGTGTGTGTGTGTGTGTGTCTGTGTTTAACTGCCATTGGGATTAATATGCACAGAGCCTGCTGGGAGAAACTTAGTACTGCCTGAGTCCCATGTCACTTTTCCTCTTCCCCAAACCCCGTCAGTGCTGACACCCCTGCACAGCCCCCCTTACCCACCCATGCACACCTTATCAGGGGCACGCATATGCACACACACGCACATACATGCACGCATGCGTACACACCCTTTGTGTTGGGAGTTCCTAAAATGCCATGACCTGCCTGACCAGGCACCTTCCATCCCATAACACGACTGTGGGAAGAAGGGACACGGGAGGCTGTTTCTCTGACCGAAGACATTCTATGGTGGAGAGCAGCCTCCCGGGGGTTCTGGGATCTGTTCTCATTCCCATTCCTATCTTTTCATCAAAATTGGCTATGAACTTAATAATCTTTATGACTCACTTGCAAAAGTACATAGGAAGTCAGCTTTTTGTTTTGTTTTGCTTTGCTTTTTTTTTTTTAAATTCTCTTTTTCTAAAGATCAACATTAAAGCAGGGAGGAGCAGAACGTTACTCTTCTGGGCCTAGTGATACTGTGTGTTTCTCCCTCGCTGTAGCTCTCTGTGATGTATCCAATGTATCCATGATGGCCTTTCTCAACTACATGGGGAAGTCGATCTGGAAGTGATTCCAGGCGCCCTCCTCACCTGGCAGGTTTTCTTCCCACCACCCTGCCTCTGGCTCTCCAGCCATTCCCCCTGCTAAAAATGCTTGGTGTCTCCCCACCTCTTGGTTTGACTCACCTTTGTCCCCTTACCTACAAGAGAGACCCCTTTCTGTCAAGGCTCCCCCAGTGCATTGCATCCTACCCCTTCTAGAAAGCATTGCTGAAATTCCATCTCCTGTAGCCTGCCCTCATCACCTTAGCCAGGAATGCTCCCTTCTCAACCTGGAAAGGACTCACTCCCTTCCTGGAGTGTTGATCTCATTCATTTATTTAACAAATATTCGTTAAGCACCTAGAATGCCCTAAAGAAACACTGCACTGTGGGAAATAAAGAAAATGAACACAGAGAACAAGCTTTCTGTCCTGTGATTGGTTCCTAGACTGGTCGTGGGTTCTTTGTAGAGAGGACTGGGTCTAATAGTACCTCGTAGCCCCCAGAACATAGTAAGAATTCAATGGAAAGTACTGAACTGATTAATGAAGTCGCTCATTCTTTCATGCAATACCATACAGTGTCTGAATCAACACTGTAGAATGTGGAAAGAAGAGAAATACATTCCATTCTTATTAAAAACATAGAGTAATTGTTTTCTGTATCAAATGCAAAATTCCAGTTTTATCAAACACGTCTCAGAGAAACACCCCAGCCCCCAAAGCAGACAGCAGTTGTAAACATCTCTTCCCGCTGAGGGGCTGCCAAATTCCAGGGCCCAATCTGTGAAATACCAGTTCTCTGCTCCCTCCCGTGGAACGGAAGCTAAGCCCCAAGGGTATTTGTGTGTTTAGACCCTCTGCGTGATGCCTAGTGCTGGACCAGGAGTTAGCTGAACCCACAAACCACCAGCAAAGGGGATGGAAAAAGACAGGACCCAGCGGAAGGGAACATAATTGCTCAATGGTCCAGAATCTGGATCTTGGAAGCCAAATTATGGTTAGCCACATGGCTTCGTTATTGACCTTCTTCTCTGGCACACAGAAAACACACTTATGTGCACGCTGTGTCTTTCACTTTTTCTAACCAGTCTCCTCCTTCCCACCAAAGCTGTTTATACCAAAAGATGGCAAATGGCACGTATCCTGGCATTTTTCTATGGCTTAAGACACAGTCAAGACTGTTGATGATGTAAAAGAAAAACAAATGATGTCGTCGATTTCCTTCCTGATTACTAGATGACGTTAAAGGAATGCTGAGGTTTTGTTTATAAAAATACACTGATGATTACGCAGCCAGTGAGACCTACATTTCTACCTTACATTATTCAGCGCAGGCTCAATTAAACTTCCCAGCCCTCATATAATCTTCTTAAATCTTTGTGGTTTATTTGACAATCTGGTGAACTCCTATCACATCCTGAGGTTAGATGTGCATTGTAAGGCACCAGGGAATGATGAGCTCTGTTCTTAGGTGAAGGAGGCAATGTGGGATAGGTTTTCCACCTTAAATTAGCATGGATCAGAGGCATGGGGGGGCGGGGTCCATGACATCAGGTGACCCAGGTGAGGGGCAGTAGCCACCCATGCATCACGTGACGGTGGGGGAGGAAACGCTGAGACTGTTAATGCATGGACTGGAGAAGAGTGGGGTCACCTTTCTGTAGCACCGAGCTGGGCGAGTCAGTGGGTTTCTGGAGAAGCTTCTGTTTGCATGGCTAAAAAAAGACGGTCTTGATAGGTCTATTCTTATATTGTGTGATGAACGGTTATCAGAGCTCTGCTCACTGATCAGACATTTGATCCACTAAAGCGCACTCTTGGGGCCAATCAAGTCCATGGGCATCAGGGTGGGGGAGCAAAAGAACTGGTCAGTCAGTTCTCCTGTACTGTGCATTCATTTCTCCTCTTGATTTCAGCAGAACTTGTATTATGGCCCGAATGTGCCCCACCCCCACATTTGTATGCTGAAGCCCTAATTCCCAATGTGATGGTATCCGGAGGTAGGGCCCTTAGGAGGTAATCTGATTCAGAGAGGTCATGAGGGCTCGCCCCCGAGATGGGATTAGTGCCCTTGTAAGTGGAGGAGCCCAGAGCTTGCCCTCTCTCTACCATGTGAGGACACAGTGATGAGGCAATCATCTATAAGCCAGGAAGAGAGCTCTCGCCAGACGATAAATCTCCTAGAACGGTGATCTTAGACTTCCCAGCTTCCAGAACTCTGAGAAATAAATGTCTATGGTTTAAGCTGTATTTGTATTTGTTGAACAGGAAACTACTCATACTCAACTCTAAACATACCACCCTCTCTTTTCCATTCTTACTTAATATTTCTAATATTTAATTAGCATCTTTTAGTGTACAGTTGACCGTTGAACAACATGGTCGAACTGTACAAGTCAACTTGTGTGTGGGTTTTTCTGATAAAAACAGTACAGTACTGTAAATGTATTTTCTCTTCTTTATGATTTTCTTAATAACACTTTCTTCCCCCTGGCTTGCTTTGTTTTAAGAATAGAGTATACGATACATACAGCATATGAAATATGTGTTAACTGACTGTTTATGTTCTTGATAAGGCTTCCAGTCAGCAGGAGGCTGTTAGTATTAAGTTTTGGGGGAGCCAAAAGTTATGCTCTTCAACCACACAGGACGGTCGGCGCCCCTAAGCTTTACACCGTAGAGAGGTCGGCTGCGTTCTCCTTTTATTTGACCCAATATCCTTTCCCATGCCACTGCCCACCTTTTCCACTTTTACATCATTGCCTGAATAAATCCTCCTACCTATATGTCAAGACTCAGCACAGGTGACCCTTCTCCATGAAGCCTTCCCTGCTCTCCTGTCCTTCACGGACGGTTCTATGCCCTCCCACTGGTGGCTTCTACCAAGGCCTCTATTCCTTTCCTTTGTTCCTTGTACTCAGTCCCTCACTAGACTGAGTTTCTCACTGAAGACAAGAGTGTGTGCTGAGCACAAGGAGTTGAACCTGGAGTAGAGCGGTAGGCATCAAACTCCTTGTTGCGGGGCACCTGGGTGGCTCGGTGGTTTAAAGCCTCTGCCTCTGGCTCGGGTCATGATCCCAGGGTTCTGGGATCGAGTCCCGCATCAGGCTCTTTGCTCAGCAGGGAGCCTGCTTCCCCCCCCCCCCCGCCTGCCTCTCTGCCTACTTGTGATCTCTGTCTGTCAAATAAATAAATAAATAAATCTAAAAAAAATATTAAAAGCTCCTTGTTGAGTGAAATATGTTTTTCAGTGAAATTTTGACTAGAGATTTTAACTTGTGCGTGTCAAGTAATGTCTGTTTGCAGGAACGTGTGAGGGAAGGCGTGCTGGCCAACATGAGGTTGCAGCCTGGAATTTACTGCGGATTTTCAAATCAGAACAGAGCCTTGGATGTGGCTGGCATCGCTGAAGACAAAGCCAGTGCAGTGACAGAGGGGTTTGGAATGGAAATGAGTTGTAGAAGTCTAGAATTCAGGGTGCCTGGGTGGCTCAGTTGGTGGGGCAGCTGCCTTCGGCTCAGGCCATGATCCCAGAGTCCCAGGATCGAGTCCTTCATCAGGGTCCCAGCTCTACAGGGAGTCTGCCTCTCCCTCTGACCTTCTTCCCTCTTGCGCGCTCTCTCTTTCTCTCTCAAATAAATAAATAAAATCTTAAAAAAAAAAAAAGAAGAAGTTTAGAATTCAGTATCTCGGAAGTAGATGAAGTTCAATATGGAAAGTCAGAGACTGTAGAACTCTTGTTCATTTGAACACCAACTCTGTGATGGGCTGAATTGTGTCCTCCCAAAAGATGTTGACGTTCTAATTCCCAGCACCTATGATTGTGACCTTATTTAGAAATGGGGTCTTTGCAGATGATCAAGTTAAGGTGAGGTCCTTAGGGTGGGTTCTGATCCAATATGACTGGAGTCCTTATAAAAAGGCAGAATTCGAACACAGAAACAGATAGACAGAAAGACAATGTGAGAAGCCAGGAGAAGGTCATCAGCAAACCGATGAATGCCCAAGGCTGACAGAAAACTAGGAGAACAGAGTAGAACAGATTTTCCCCTCCCAGCCCTGGGAGGGAACCCACCCTGCCAATACAGGGTCTCAACCTTCTCACCTCTAGAACTGTGAGAGAATAAAGTTCTGTTGCATAGGCTACCCAGCTGTGGTGCTTTCGTCCTGAAAATGGTGGGGAACTTGGACTAACTGCTCCACATAATCTCTAGATTACCTGAAGACAGGGACTTGCGGTCCTTCATCCCCAAATCTCTAGCAGCTGGCATACCCACGAAATGTTTGCAGAAATCTCGAGCTGCCTTCTCAAACCGAGCTTTCTTTGGACTTTAAGTTGGAGGGTAGGAGCTAAAAAGGATAGAAAAATGAGAGTCTGGAATTGGTATGCATCAGAATTTTGCCCAAGCTTTTACTGTCCCCACTCACCACCAGCCCTGCCCCCACTGCACTCCTAAACCATGAGGTCTCCTTCTCCGTATGCATGGAGGAAAGACTCCCAGATGCCAAGATCCAGGGCCTTGGTCTTTAAAGTCATCTGCTAAGAGGCATAAGTAAGAACACGATGTCTTCACCCCATGTCCCGCCCCCTCCCTACCCTGGGGTTTAGCTACCCCACAATTTCCTAGGGAACTCTTGTTTCTTATTATTTAAAGGTTAGCTTGAAATTCATTTCTGATGAGAAAAGTAAGAAAACTTTGGAAAAGCTGGGCTTGGATAAGTGTTTTACCCTAAGTTCGCTTTTAATTCCAGAATCTTTGAAAACTATAAAACTCAGTGAGGGATTTATGTGGTTCCCTGACCAATACAGATATTTGTAATAATAATAATAATAGAGAAAAATAGCACAACCTCAGATTTTTTTTTCCCTTTGCTCAGCTGAAAATTAAACCAGACAGGCAATTGCCGTAATATATAATATGTGTCCGCAGCCTTTATGGCACATTACATATTACATGGTTATTATTCTGCATTTTCATCCAATCATCTTATTAGCTCTGGTATTTTTATGTGGTGAAGGACTGCAAGCTGAAAGTCAAGCGGGAAAGTCACTGGGGGAGAAACGAAACACAGACTCAGTGAAGCAGGACCCATTAAAATGCGACCACCACCAGGGGCGCCTGGGTGGCTCAGTGGTTTAGGCCTCTGCCTTCGGCTCAGGTCATGGTCTCAGGGTCCTGGGATGGAGCCCCACATTGGTCTCAGGGTCCTGGGATCGAGCCCCACATCGGGCTCTCTGCTCAGCAGGGAGCCTGCTTCCTCCTGCCTCTCTGCCTAGTTGTGATTTCTCTCTGTCAAATAAATAAAATTAAAAGAAAAAATGCGACCACCACCATAGCAGACCTAAGTCGGGGTGTTGACAATGAACTCTGGAAAAATACTAAGGGCCTACGATGAGGAGGACCATCTGTGATACCATCTTTACCGCGTAACTGAACCTGTGGTTTATTCTACTATCAAACCACAATTATACCTCCCTCCTCTTTTCTCAAGCACCACGGTTAGATAGCTTTTTGAATGCTTTTGTAATGTTCTCTGCACTTAATGGAAAAAAAAAAAGAAATCAAAAGAGGAGAGTGCTGTGTTAAAATAGAGTTCATGAGATCTTTAAATATATTTTTCAGACCCTGGAGAATGCCATTGTATATATATTCTGACGTACTATTAAAAGAAAATAAAACCGCCTCATGAAATTCTAAAAATAAACTTGGACCCATTTTTATAGCTCATTCAACTGATTTTCTAAGATATGAGTCATTTGTTGCTTTTGGTGTTTGATGTCATTTGCCTGGAGCTGCATTGAATCCTATTTCGGGTCTATGAGCAAAGATATGATGGATTATAATAAATCAGGCTGCTGTTCACAATGTTTTTTTCCTAATAGTGTTCTATCTGTTCTTTTCAATTTCTAAATTCCCTAACCTCCTCTGTCTTTTCTTCTGGAGCTAAAGTTTTGTTTTCTTTTATTTCTTTCTCATTTGTTCCAATGTGGCCTCCTCTTCCTTAGAGTTAATGTAAACCATCCCCCCCTGCGAAGTCCAGAATTTTCCATCCTAAAGATAACATAATGTGGCTTAGTCAAGCAGCTCTGAGGGTAAAATTCAACTTCTTACCTCATATTCTAAAGAGTAGGGTCTGTAGAAAAAAGGCTTTTTCCCCCCCAACATAGGAAAAAATGACCATGTGAATTGTATTAAAACTGAAGGGGCTAAACACCCCTTATTAGCACAGTAACTGAGACGTAAGTTGTCATTGATTATAATTACATGCTCGACCACATATTCTGACTTTGCGATCTAAAAAGTACAATGCCTATGTTGGGACCAATTATATTTGGACCCAATGAAGAGTAGTAAATGAGAAAGCAATATGCTGGGACATGTAGCCTCTTTTTAAATAAAGATTTTATTTATTTATTTGAAAGGAGAGAGAAAGCATGAGTGAGAGACAACAAGCAAGAGGAACAGCAGGCCCTGGGAGGGAGAAGCAGACTCTTCATTGAACAAGGAGCCCAATGTGGGGCTTCATCCCAAGACCTTGGGATCATGACCTGAGTCAAAGGCAGACACTTAATGGGCTGAGCCACCCAGGAGCCCCAAAATATGTAATTTCTTGTCTATAATCACTAGGTGCGGTGAGCTAGTTAAAATCGGGATGTAGAACCATTTATTTCTGCTCTGTAGCATAACATCTAGTTCACAAGGAGGCTTCAAAAGTTGAACTGAATCAAAGTGAAGGAGTAAGCCCTTGATCAAAATCAAATATGTAATTGCCTGTTGGAATCGACTTCTCCCTTCCACATGCTTCCCTTGAATTTCAGAAATGATCTGAGGGCAGGACCTGGCCTCCGTGGAGAAAGATTATGAAAAAGTGGGCACAGAGTCAATGGATAGTGAGGAAAAGAGCGGGGAATCGTAGGGGGTCCTGGCATCTGCAACGTTCAGTCTTTCTCTGCAATTTTATATCTATCATTCCACCGTTCCCCTAATCCTCTACAAATACAATCAGTGTCTTAAGTGGAAACAAAAACAGACAAAGACCAAAAAAACCAAAAAAAAAAAAAACCCCAAAAAACAAAAACAAAAAAACTGGAGCATGTGTTAGGTGATTACTTATCCTTCACCCAACATATTGTCATATTCTGAAGGCAGAGATCATTGTTCTTTGCATCTGGATAGGACTCAACCTTAGTGCTCTGCGGAAGTGTTTGCTGCATTGGAAGCATAAAAGAAACAATTAAAAGTAATTACTGGAGGCTCACTCCTCATTTTACAGTCTGGCATGTGGCAAATAGTCACAGATCTCTGGCCATGTTCTCAGCCGCCCAAACCTGTGTTTCAAGGAAGCATGCTCCTGAAACTTCTGAGAAGTCCTTGTAATCTTCAAGTAACTTGATCCAGAACCAAGGCACTTGACCCCAGTCCTTAGTCTTCTTATCACTTACTGTAAATGTTGATGAAATTACTGACTCTGTGTTCCCTTAGCAAACGGACCTTGTGTCTATACACTGGGTGATGGGGAGGTAAGAAAGCCAGCTAGGCTGCTATGATCAGAACAGCTAATGCTGTCGACAGGAATGGGTCTTAGAGAGTCACATTTTGTTGTTGATGTTGCTCTTGATTGATTGATTGATTGATTGATTTTTGCCAGAAGCAGAAATGCATTCTTGGGTATAAAGCAATGTATGGCTGAAAGCCATCAGCTGGATCTCCCAATCATCTCCTCCATAGTGCAGTGCCTTATGTTGGAATCTCATGACCTGAATTTTTTCCCCTCACAGGGCAGCCAAGATTCTGTACTCTGGATCAGTAAGGAGTTCCTGGCTGTGCTTAGACACCCCGGTAATTGTGTAGGGGGCAGTAGAATTCAAGCAGGTGGTGTCACATGGGGTCCAAATCTGGACAGAGTCAGAATCAAAGGGACTCTATGCTATGATCCTTCTTGTACACTCTCCTTGTGGGCTATTTGGATACATTTGGGTGATCATAGAACCCCCTAAAGACCAGTTGAATGGAAAGAGGATGGAATTCAGAGATAGCCAGATCTGCTAAAACTTCTGGCTCCCACATTTAACTTTGTGATCTTGAGTAAGTTACTTAAAGAGTTTGAACAGTAGTTTTCTTGCCTGCAAACAAGAAATGATGCTCATTTCGTAACTTGTTGTTTCAAATTAAACGGCATTATGCAAAAAAAGTTTGTATTTAATTCATGGCATGTAGCAAACATGAAATAAAAGCCCTTCTTCCCCTTCTCTTCCCACTTCTCTTCCTACTCTCCTTATTCCTCTTCTTTTTATTTTATCTCTATGACCAGGTTAAGTGTGGAAGGCTACACGCAGCCTACATACAACCAGATGTGAGTCAGGATGCTAGGCCTCCTCCTGGCTCTGTGTGTTTGTGTGCACGCAAACAAGTGTTAAGAGCAGGGAAAGGGTTTGGGTGGAGAGGGAAGATGACAGACTTTTTAAGGCTATAGCAGAGGGTCTGAATTCGCCACTTTTCCCCTTCAATCCCCTGCCCACCACCAGCCAACACTGCTGGAGCACGAAGCTGATGGCATCTTTGGTGTGGTTGCTATCTCTCTGCAGGCTCTTAGAGAGAGAGGCAGTATCTTGCTAATGAATGGTTCTGCATCCTCATGAAGACCGCTGTCAACATCATGGGCTTCAGAGGTTTGATGGCCTCCAGTCATGCCTCACTTCACCCCAGTCCCCTTCTGAAGAAAACAGGGCCACATGGGGGCCATACCCGATGGGTTTCCTGAGACCCACAGGGTACAAGGTCTTTTCATGGGCCATTTCATTGTTCCAAACAAGAGTCAAGGAATGGTCAAGAGGGACTCCCTGGGAATTAATGATGTAGAACTTGACAGAAAAGGAAAACAGTATCTTGGGCAAGCCAATTGTAAGCAGATCACCAAACATACAATGTGAGAAAGAGCTGGACAAACACAAGGCTAGGAGAAGATGGCAGGCATCCTTCCGTTCATCCATTTATTTAGTTAGGATTATTTATTCAGTACCTTATTATGTGCCAGAGACTGAACTAAACGCTGAGGCTATAATGGTAAAAAAAAAAAAATAATAAAATAAAAAAATAAATAAATGAGATGTAATCCCTCTCCTTGTGTTGTAGAGTGTGGTGCAGGATCTTATAGCCTAGATAATTCATGGCTGTGCAACAAATTATCCCCAAATCTAGCAGCTTAAACCACTACTTTATTATGTTCATGATTCTTCCGCTTAGGAATTCAAATGGGGTACAGGGTTCCATGATGTCTGAGCCTTAGCTGAGCATACAGTCGTTGAGCATGACTTAATAACCAGGGGCTGAAATTATCTGGAGCTGTCTTCACTCACTTGGCTGGCAGTTCTTAGCTATCTTCTGAGAGCTCTTGCCTGGGACACTTACATGTTTCCCTCCAGTATGACAGCCTTAGGGCAGTTGGACTCCTCACATGGAAACTGGCTTTTTCCCCAGAGTAAGTGTCTTGGCAGAAACATACAAAAGCTTCAGGTCCTTTTCTGACCCAGCTTTGGAAACCATGGACCATCACTTCTACCCCATTCCCTCAGCTCCTCAGGACAGCCTGGATCCCGGGGAAGGAGAATTAGGCTCTTCCAACCTCTGCCCCCAACCTCTTGGGGAAGGACAACAAGGTGAAAGCACGTGAGATAGGAGATGCAGGGGTGACCATCTTTTGAAAATACAGTGTCCCTCAAACTCAATAAAATAAGGATTATTGTAGAGGAGGATAGGTTCACATAGATGGGATCCTAATCTTGACTGGCAGGGTCAACCAATAACTTTTCAAAGGATGGGCCTACCACGTTGAAATTGAGGATCCGTGGGAGTTAGACGAACAAAGACAGTGTTAGTCAGTTCAGGTTGCCGAAAAAGCCACTCAGTATTGGGAGGCTTAAGTGAGAAACATTCATTTCTCACAGTACCGGGGCTGGAAGTCTAAGATTAAGGTACCACCACAGTCAGGCTACAATGTGAACCCTCATCCCAGGTCACCTTCTCGTAATCTCCCCTGATAGAGGTTTGGTTCTCCTCCTTATCTTACAAGGACACTAATTTCATCATGGATGTCCTGCCCTCATAAACTAATCATCTTCCAAAGGCCCTGCCTCCTAATACCACCCTTTGGTGGGGGGTTACAGTTTCAACATACAAATTTGGCAGGGCCGTCACAAGCATGCGGTCCATAACAAAGAGTGTATGAGGATCAATATTTTAAGCAAATAGAACAACATGGGAAAAGGCTCAACATCTGGTGAAGACCTAGGCCGTTATAGAACTGAAATGATTTCCATATGGCTGCCTTATTAGGTGTGAATGTGGTGCCTCATCAGGGAGGGTGGGATGGAGTTGGCGGAGGGAAGCTAGCGTGTGCATACGTTGTGTTCCTGCAGGATGAAAAAAGAAATGAAGCTGGAGAGGTCAGCAAGGACCAGAAGGTCCTTGTGAAGGTTCTGGTGAGGCATCCTTGGGAATTTGAAAACAGTCAATGAGAGGCAGAAAGAAATAGTTTGTATATAGAAGTGGTCACTATAAGCAACATAAAAATGAGAACAGAATTCAAATGCAGGCGGCCTTTAATTTTCTAGTATCCAAACTCTGAAAAAGATAAAGATGCTTATCTTGCCCATTTAGAAGAAAGCATATGGAGCTTTTGGTCACCTGTCTTATTATTTTTAAAATTTAGAAGGAAAGTGCTGTTCACTATCCCAGAGAAGCTTACACGAGACCCATGGATTCAGACACACCCCTCCCCCAACCCTATCAACATACAGCATTTTCATCACGCATTTAAGACTTTCCTGATTCCTATCAAAAGCAGTAGTGTACCTAAAAGATCAGCCTAATGCCTAACGTGAAGCATCATTTATTGGTAGTACAATTTTTCATAAATAAGGGGAAAATCTCTTCGAGAGGAAATGAAAATTCCCCAGTCACCATTTTCCTCTCTAGAAAGAATAGAACTTTCCTCAGGAAGGGAATATGCTGAGCAGGAAATGCATCATTATTAAGACACCTTATGATACTGCGGACAACGTGGCAAATGGCTATTTATATGAAACCATTCATCTCCTGCAGTGTGGTTCCCAAGTGTTTGCGTTCTTGGAACAATGACGGGAAATTTCCTAACACAAGAAGGGCTATGACGACATCTCCCCTTACATGTTGCTCTTACTCTAGTCTTGGAAAACGTCCCATTGTCCTCCATGCATTAGATGAATCTAAAATAGGCAAAGAAGTCTAGACAGTGGAAACCATATATGAGATCTATGTGTTTCCTCCACTGTTTAGTATTGTAAAGTGAAAGTCAATCTGTAACCTCAAGTCTGATGGAAGAAAAAATAAGGAAATACACAAAGGCAATAAATATGTATGTCAAGTAACAAGACTTTGGCTATTTTCCTAGCTAATTACCAGCTACTTCAAGTCTTTTTAAGAAGGAGGTGGGGCAAAAATCATACATAAATGAAAAACAATTTTTTTCATTCATTTATCACGTTCAAAAGCAGCTAATTTATAACATGTCCCCAACTTTCAAGACTCTACTGTTTGACCAAATTTTGATTATATCCAGCAAGTACTCACTGGGCTCAAGTCTACATAGGACTTTGCCAATCCATGTGATGCCACACCAATCTATTTTGTTGTTTACTGCATCACCAAACAAGAGACGTGCTATACCTTTTTATTCGGACAGACTCTGGGCAAACTTACTACTGAGTCTTTGTTTTTTCTCCTCGTTTTTCATTTTGTTCTTTCCCACATTTGCTTTGGATACTCTAGGTCATTTGGATTTTCAAGTGAATTTTAAAATCAGCTTTCATTTATATATATATATATATATAAAAGTCCTCTGGGATTTTGATTGGGATTACATTGATTCTGCAGAGCAGTTTGGAGAAAATCGCTATCTTAATATTGAGTCCTCTGATTTACAAAGCCTATATATCTCCATGTATTTCATTATTTTTAATTTCTCTCAGCATGGTTTCATAGTTTTCAGGTTACTTCCTTTGACAGATGTGTCTTTAAGTAGTGGGAATTTTTATGCTATTGTAAATGGCATAGTTTTTTAAATTTTTTAAATCAAGTCATATTTTATTCATAACAAAGGGAAAAAGCAGAAGACAAAACAGAATTGAAAATCCTGACATAGATCACTGGGAATATGAAGATTTCTTATATGATAACTGAAAAATCCTGACACAGATCTTTGGGAATATGAAAATTTCTTGGTTATTTAAATTTTCAATTGTTCATTGTTAGTTCATAGAAATACAATTGCTTTTGTCTATTGATCTTGTATCCTAAGATTTTGTTCAACAAACTCATTGATTCTAGTAACTTTCCTGTAGATTACACTGAATTTTCAATATAGACACTCACATTGCCTGCAAATAAAGTTTTTATTCCTTTTCAAAATGATGTCTTTTATTTCTTTTTCTTGCCTTATTACACTGCTTAGAATCTCCAGTGTAAGTGGTGAGAGCAAACATTATTGTCTTTTTCTTCACATTGAGGAAAGCAGTCAGTCTTTTACCATTAAGTTTTATGTTACTTGTAGGTTAGTAGATGTCTTTTATTGGGTTGAGGAAGTTCCCTTCTATTCTTTTTTTTTTTTTTAAGATTTTATTTATTTGACAGAGAGAGATCACAAGTAGGCAGAGAGGCAGGCAGACAGAGAGGAAAGGAAGCAGGCTCCCAGCTAAGCAGAGAGCCCAATGCAGGGCTCGATCCCAGGACCCTGGGATCATGACCTGAACCGAAGGCAGAGGCTTTAACCCACTGAGACACCCAGGTACCCCAAGTTCCCTTCTATTCTTAATTTGCAAAGAGGTTTTGCCAGGAACAGATGTTGGATTCGTCAAACTTTCTACTCTGTAGAGATGATTATGTGGTTTTTCTTTTTTAGGTTGGTGAACTACATTGGTAGTATTTAAAATGCTAAGCCAACTTTACATTCCTGATCTAAATCTCACTTGCTCATGGTATGCTTTTTTATTTTTTGTTAGATTTGGTTTGTTAAATGTTTTTCAAAGAATTCTTACATTTAAGTTTATGGAAAATACCGATCCATTGTTTTCTTGTCTCGTAATGTTTTTATCAAAGTAATTTCAGCTTCATGGAATGAGTTAGGAAGTATTATCTCCTCTTTAATTTCTAGAAAACTTTGTGTATAATTGGTATTATTTCTTTTGCAGCTGTTTGGTAGACTTCACCAAGGAAGCTATCTAGGTCCGGAATGTTCTTTGTAATTACAAATTTAAGTTCTTTATACATGTAGGGATATCCAGGTCTATTTCTTCTTTTTCTAAAAAAAATTTATTTATTTATTTATTTACTTACTTACTTAATTACTTATAGGGAAGGGGAGGAGGGAGAGAAGAGGGAGATTCTCCAGCAGACTCTCCTCTGGGCACAGAGCACAGTGTAGCACTCCGTGTCACAATCCTGAGACCACGACCTGAGCCAAAACCAAGAGGTGGACACTTAACCCACTGAGCCACCCAGGTGTCCCTATTTCTTCTTTTCTTATTGACGTAAAACATTGTACTAGTTTTGGGTGTAAGCATAGTGATTATATAGATATATAATATATGATATAATAATGTATTATGTCATACATATAATATCATATATAGTACCTGAATTATATTGTAATATATAATGCTAAATGACTTCCACAGTAAATTTAGTTAACATCTATCACCACACAGTTATAATTTTTTCTTTTGTGATGAGAACTTCCAAGATATACTCTTAGCAACCTTCAAATGCATGCTAGCGTTAAGTAGAGTCACCAGACTGTACATTACATCCCAGGACTTACTTTAAGTTTGTACCTTTTGACCACTGTCACCCATTTCTCCATGTGCGCTACCTCATGCCTCACGAATCGTATGGTTTTTCAGTACCACTTGTGAGAATGGGAGCTATTCCTGGCCTGTGTGAGCTCAGGTACTATTTCCTCTAATCACTCTGGGTGGCTCATTCTCTACCATCACAGGGTTTTGTCACACTCATAGGATTATTACTCAGTGACTGTTGGTGGAGAACCTTCTGCAGATGTCCGGATTTCCCACTGGGTGCAGCTCTCCTCTCCTCAGCACTTTCCTCTCCTCAGCATTCTGTCCTGCGACCTTTGCCTGTCTTGATCTCCTGAGACTCTCAGCTCCAACCTCTCGAATCCGAATTTAGTAGGCTCCCCTTAAGCTCTCCCTCGTAGTGACACAGCCTGGAATGATGGTTCTCTCATAGCCGCAAGCTCCGGCAGTTACAGGACTCACTTTATTTGCTTCTCTTCAGTTGGGATCATTGTCCTCTGTTACCTGATGTCCAGTGTTGTTTGTTTTTCTTTTTCTTTGGAGAATAAATCCAGTCCCTGTTACTCCATTTTGACGCAAAGCAGAATTTCTCCTCCTGTTAAGCCATGGCTCTAGTGGCTTTTTCTATCACTTTACCTGAACCTAATCCTAACAATCACAGAGAAGTGTTAGCAGTTCGAGAGAGAATTCGTAAACTAGAAAATTCTGAAGAAATTATTCAGAAGGTAGCACAGAGAAAACAAGAAATAGAAAATAAAAACAGGGGTGCCTGGTGGCTCAATGGGTTAAGCCTCTGCCTTCGGCTCAGGTCATGATTTCAGGGTCCTGGGATTGAGTCCTGCATTGGGCTCTCTGCTCAACGGGGAGCCTGCTTCCCCCTCCCCCTCTGCCTGCCTCTCTGTCTACTTGTGATCTCTCTTTCTCTCTCTGTCAAATAAATAAATAATTAATTAAAAATAAAAAATAAAAACAAAAAAATGATATAAGAGACATGGAGGTAGAATGTGGAACTATGAAATACTTGTTACATGCCACTCTTTCCTCCTGGGATTAGTTTCCTTTCAACTAATATACCTCCTTTTTTTTTTTTTTTTCATTCTCTCTGATGGAAAAGTCCATGAGTTGTAAACTGTCAGACTTGATTTGTTTGAAATTGTCTTGATTTCACCTTACTCTTGAATAATAATTGAGCAAGACAGAACTTTCCCGGTTGACAACCATTTTCTCCCATTACTTGAAGGCATTGTGCTGCTGTTTTTTTGGTCTCTTGTAATGCTAATGAGAATTCTGCCTTTAGTTTAATCATTATTCCTTTGTAGGTAATCTACCTTTTATTTTGATTGCTTTTAAATTTTTCTTTTGTTTTTAGTACCTCTCTGCTTGCTACTGACCATGTGTCAGAATTTCCTTCCATTTAAAGACTGAATAATATTTCCTCACAGGTAACGTACCCCATTTTGTTGAAATTCTTAGTGATTTTTAACAAAGATTCCTGCATTTTCATGTTGTACTGGCTCTGCACATTATGTAACTGGCCCCGTCTTTATTTTATCACACGGGAGTGTTATTTGAAACACTGTAAGAGAATTCAATATAGGAGAAATTAATAGTGTATGCTTTGCAAGATGGTTTTAATAGTCCAGGAGAAAATCACCCAGTGGGTTAAACACTTGGATATACTGAGTGTGCCAACCCTGGCCCCCGGCCCCCTGAGGGGGGCTTTCTTTTTCAAACCACCAGAATGTGAATCTTCATCTCCCCTTTGGAGAAACGCACCTTCTACTCATTGGTATCAGGGATGTTCCAGAATCAGTTCCCTTCCATCCATCTGCAGACCTTAACCAATGTAATCACTAGGGCAATCTCTTGCAGCAGGACACCTCCCAAGTTAAGGTAGGATATCACTGGGAGACAGGTTTTATTTTTTATTATTATTATTTTTAAAGACAGTCTAGGATAAATCTTGGTATTCCAGATTCATTGTTCTTCAGGATTTTCCTGGTAGTATAATATGCAAACATGCTTTATTCTTACTCTTTCTGGGTCATGTCATAGTAACTATTGTCTCAGGAGAGACACGAAGTTTCATAAACATCACAACCAAAATCCATATTAAGGATGAGAAACATTTCTCTAATGACAACATGGTGTGTTCTGACTGCTCCCCGAGGGGATGGCGGTAGATATTATTACGCGCTGAAGTGACAGGATGCCCTTTATCTCCTTCCTAATTCCAGAACTGACCAGAGGCCCATAGCACTTTAAAAAATGAGTCCTTGTGGGGTGCCTGGGTGGCTCAGTGGGTTAAAGCCTCTGCCTTCAGCTCAGGTCATGATCCCAGCGTCCTGGGATTGAGCTCTACTCCGCGGGGAGCCTGCTTCCTCCACTCTCTCTGCCTGCTTCTCTGCCTACTTGTGATTTCTGTCAAATAAATAAATAAAATCTTAAAAAAAAAAAAGTGAGTCCTTGTATATGTAACTTTGTCAAACAATAGAACCATTTGCTCTTGATGTCTTTCCTCTGGTCACACAAAGAGCTAGTGGAAGCTTTGACACAAGGGTTTTTCTGTACCTTAGACTGATCACATTTGTAAGCAGAATACATTGTACAAAAACGTGAACCATAACTAAAATATCTTTCTAATTTAAAGCTATTCTGGGGTACCTGAGTGGCTCAGTCGTTAAGCATCTGCCTTGGGCTCAGCTCAGATCTCAAGGTCCTGGGATTGAGCCCCGCATTCTTCTCCCTGCTCAGTGGGGAGCCTGGTTCTCCCTGTCCCACTCGCCCTGCCTGTGTTCCCTCTCTCACTGTCTCTCTCTGTCAAATAAACAAAAGTCTTTAAAAAATGAGAGAAAGGAAGGAAGGAAGGAAGGAAGGAAGGAAGGAAGGAAGAAAGAAAGAAAGAAAATAAGCAATTCCCAGGGTAAGAGGATAGGATACTGCAGGGGTGTGTGTGGGGGGTGGGGGTGGGGGGGAGGGTACGGCTCATAACATGGGTTTAGAATGAAGGAGAGTATATGAAATTAAATTGGATGACAAAATAATCCTTAGAGATAAGTGTATTAGGTAGCTGGAATTCTAAGTATAAATGGAAGAGGTCAGACCTCACTATAATAAAAAAATGCAGCTTTGGTTTCAGGATTAAAGCTGGAGTTTTTGATCCGGCTGTCAAAGATCCTGTAAATAATTTTTTTAAAGATATTATTTATTTATTTGACAGAGAGAAAGAGAGAGACAGCACAAGCAGGCAGAGCAGGATGCAGAGGGAGACTGAGCAGGGAGCCCAGTGTGGGGCTGGATCCCAGGACTCTGGGATCATGACCTGAGCCGAAGGCAAATACTTAACCAACCGAGCCACCCAGGTACCCCAGATCCTGCAAATATTTTAAAAGTATTTTGGTCCACTTAAGAGATTGTCTGGAGCTGAGCTGACCAGCATGAGGGCAACTAGTCACAGGCGGCTTTGGGCACTTGAAATGTGCTGTGAAGTATAAATATGACCCTTTAGTTTGAAGATTTAGTATGAAAAAAGAATGCTACCTGAATCACTAATATTAATAATGATAGCATTTGTACATAATGGGTTAAATAATATAGTATTTAAGTGTACTTTATCTGCTTCTTTTTGCCTTTTTATTTTTTTTAAAGATTTTATTTATTTATTTGACAGAGGGAGAGAGATCACAAGTAGGCCGAGAGGCAGGCAGAGACGGGGGGGAAGCAGGCTCCCTGCTGAGCACAGAGCCCGATTCGGGGCTCAATCCGAGGACCCTGGGATCATGACCTGAGCCGAAGGCAGAGACTCAACCCACTGAGCTTTTTTTGAGCACTTTTTTTGCCTTTTTAAACTAATGTATTGATCTATTTGAGAAAGAGAGAGTGGGGGGGAGGGGCAGAGGGAGAGAAAAATCTCAAGCAGACCCCCTGCTGAGCAGAGCCAGACATGGGACTGGATCTCACCACCCTGATATCATGACCTGAGCTGAAACTAAGAGTCAGACACTTAACCGACTAAGCACCCAGGTGCCCCTCAGTTTTCTTCAGTGGGGTTACTAGAACATTTAGAAGAGCATGTGGGACTTACATTAGAGAGCACTGGTCTAGAACCCATGCAGTTTCTGATACGAACCCACTTAGTTTGGGACCTTTGGTATTCTTAGATTCACTCTCATTCTGAAGACTCATCCCATTCTGTCCTCATAACGTTGCTCTCAGACACGTCGTCTGCTGGTCAGTGATCCCCGTCCATGTCCCAGCACCATCCACTCTGTGTCTCTCTGCAAGGCGTCTTCTCTGCGTGTGCTCCGGGGAACGGGAGAATCATTTTACTCCTGTGAGGAAAATACCCAATCTGATATTCCAAGGTGGGTATTTTCTTCATTGAAATTTAGAAGAGAGTGAATAGAGGAATGAATTACCAAGTTTGGCAGAAATTTTCTTTCCAATATCAATGAGTCTGTCAATCATACCATGAAGACATACATGACTGAAAGCCACTGATGTCTTCCTCACTGTTTTAGCCAGAGCAGAAACTACTAATGACGTCAAGAGAGTCCACTCATGCAAAAGGAGGATTTTGCTAGGCTTTATTCTCCATCAAGCAGCTAACTTAGAGTGTGAGAAGTACACAGAAAATGCGAAGCCCAGTGTATTTCATGGATACACAATTGTTTTGGCGGCTAGAAGTTAAAGGGCAGAGGAGAGAGAAAGGAAGAGAGAAGGCAAAAAAACTTGTAGGATTTCATTACTTAATGCATGTTAAGAACATACTGTATGCATTAACTTTTCATTTATTTTAAAAGATTTTATTTATTTATTTGAGAGAGAGAGAGAGAGCACAGAGCAGCAGAGGGAGAGGGAGAAGCAGGCTCCCCACTGAGCAAGGAGCCTGATGTGGGGCTCGATCTCAGGACCCTGGGACCCTGACCTGAGCCGAAGGCAGAGGCTTAACCGACTGAGCCATTCAGACACACCTAACTTTTCATTTTTTGAACAAAATATTTCCATGTTGATAGTTGGCTAATACCTGAGTAATACATGTAATTTTATAATATTTTGAATATTTTACAATTCATTTGATGTTATATTGAGCAAAAGATGTATAAAAAGATATATAGCTAACTCATTTTTTTTTCTTTTTTTTTTAATTTTTTTTTTTCTTTTTTACAGATAGAGAGAGAGATTACAAGTAGGCAGAGCAGCAGCCAGAGAGGGGAGGAAGCAGGCTCCCTGCCAAGCAGAGAGCCCGATACGGGGCTCGATCCCAGAGACCCTGAGATCATGACCTGAGCCGAAGGCAGAGGCTTAACCCACTGAGCCACCCAGGCGCCCCTAACTCATTTTTATTTGTATTTTATTTAATGAAGTTAAAATGTTGAATTTGGGGGCACCTGGGTGGCTCAGTGGTTTAAGCCTCTGCCTTCGGCTCAGGTCATGATCCCAGGGTCCTGGGATCGAGTCACGCATCGGGCTCTCTGCTTGGCAGGGAGCCTGCTTCCTCCCCTCTCTCTCTGCTTGCCTCTCTGCCTACTTGTGATCTCTCTCTGTCAAATAAATAAATAAAATCTTTAAAAAAAAATGTTGAATTTGGGGCACCTGGGTGGCTCAGTGGGTTAAAGCCTCTGCCTTCAGCTTAGGTCATGATCCCAGCGTCCTGGGATAACTCTCTGGTCAGTGGAGAGCCTGCTTCCCCCTCTCTCTCTCTGCCTGCCTCTCTGCCTACTTGTAATCTCTGTCTGTCAAATAAATAAAGAAAAAAATCTTTAAAATGTTAAATTTATAAGTTGAGCTTATAATAAATATATCTTGTTATATCCCCAAATTTTGGATTCATACTTTTCTATAGCCCTATAATTTAAACATAAAGACTTATTTAGGATTTTTTTTTTAAGTTTGATGTGCCTAAGGGGTACTATTCTGTTAATTTTTCCCCCATGCTAATTATTTAGAAACTTTTGAAAGCATCTTGTATTTGTTTTTATTTTTTTTTACTTGTATGATACAGAATACTTTGATACTCCTTTGAAATACACGTGATAATTAACAATACTAACATTTTCCTGGAAACTGCTTTTCTTGTGTAGTTACTTTATTGTGTCTGGGAGCCGTCATGAATTTTTCTGGATATTGTCCAAATCTCTTTACCAGTGTTTAACATTATAATAGGAGTCAAATCTTTTTTCCACTGTAATTTCAGCTCTTGAATGTACTCCAGATTTTGTGTGGTACAGTTTGTCTTTGCAAAGAAGAACATTGGTCGTGTGCCTCCCCACCCTGCAGAAGGTTAATATTAGGAATTATAATACGTAAGTGAAATATGGAAGCCTATTTCCTGACCTCCCTCATGGCCTATGCCTGAAATAACTTCTGAGTAAAAAATAATGTTATGTTTATTTTAATGCCTCTACAGTAAATTGTGATCATGGTGTGAATGGTGAATGAACAGCTCTATTTCTCCTAGATGAAATGCTTCTCGCTAGAGTGTACCTAATGCACCTTTAATATTGAACCAGCTCTGGTGATTGCTATGAAATGCAATCTAAACTTTAATATCCTATTTATATCTAGCTCTAGCATAACTGAACTTGTAATAGTAGCACATGCGACAGCTGCTTACTGCTAACACCTTTAATTTTCTATCTGAGGACTTTCGTCGTGGCCACTGGAGCATTAATGTTCTGCCTCACTGGCGGCTGAGCCAGTTAGCGCCAGAAAATTCAAACCCCGAGAAGAAGCTTACCACCAATGTCAGACGAGGAGTCAATGGATAAATCTCACAGGTTTCTCTCCCCTTCGTTTAATATTGAGGCATAAGGCATATTCTCCCCCAGCACTCTACAGATTTTATCACCTGGTAATATTGGTGAAAATTCACGTTCTGACTCAGAGGATTTGGAATGGAGCTTGGGATGATGGGAATGACCCACTTTGAGTAGGAAGTGTTACACTTTTTTTAAATTTTTTATTTTATTTCTTTTCAGTGCTCCAACATTCATTGTTTATGCATCACACCCAGTGCTCCATGCAATATGTATCCTCCTCTGTGATACCCACCACCAGGCTCACCTAATCCCCATCCCCCTCCCCTCCAAAACCCTCAGTTTGTTTCTCAGAGTCCACAGTCTCTTGTGATTTGTCTCCCCTTCCAATTTCCCCCAACTCACTTTACTTCCCTTCTCTGTTTTTACATTATCCCTTCCCTTACCAATGTTTGCTATTTGCATTGGATCCATATCTTAAGGGCTGCCTCCAAGGGACCTCAAACTAATAATACAAATACATATACATACATGTATATCTTCCTATCTTGGTACCTGTTTCTATCTTGATATTTAAATCTAAGTAGATTTGTTCTATGATCCAACTATGATCGACTGACTGATCGATGGATCTATCTTGGACACAGCAACACAGTGCAGTCTTTTAAATCCAGGAAATGGAAGAGCTAGAAAAGAAAGGAGAAAGACATCCAGGAGAGGCTGGAAAGGAAAAGATGATAGTCCTCTATTAAACTGACTCTTTCTTTCTCCTGATGTAGTTATGGGAAAGATTTGATATCGTGGAACTCTGGTTAAAGGAGGGACGAGGCAGTGCGCTATGGCCGCATAGAACATGCCTTTCCAGAATTCCACAGAGTGATAGCCATTCTCCTTAGGAATGTGGGCAAAGACCTTTTGCCTGATTCTATTATTCGGGATACACTGTCCAGAGGGTTGGTCATGGGGTTCATGGAAAGAAGGTAGGTCAAATGTTAATCTTAGAAAGGATATGAAAACCGCAAAAGCAGAGAGACTCTGGGAGGCAAGAAGGCGATGTCACACTTCTGGGTTGTGGGCCAGCTCTGCAAAGAAGAGGAAAATTAATGAACAGGCTTTGCTGATATTCACCAGGATTCTTGAGGGACTTGGTACGGTGGATACAATGTGTGCTACTTACGTAGTAGAAATGTAGCTTAGAGCTAACACTCTGGACGTCTCAACTCAAATCCCAACTCTGCCACTTCCGAGTTTCGCCACCTTCCCATTTTATTCGATCTCCTTATGCATCAGTTTTCCCATCTATAGGGTGAGGACAAAATGCTTATTTCATAGAGTTGTGCTGAAAATTAAATGAGATGTTGTGTGTAAAGTAATTGTGTTACTATAACCAGGAGAGAAGAGAGTCCCCCTAATATATTAATTATTCCCATGCATGGTGGGGAGGTGGTGGGTGGTCATTTCATCTGATTCAGGCATCATGTACACACATACGCATGTGCACTTAATATCATAGTCATAGAAAACGGCTGGAGGGATAATCCCTTTGCTGATGTGAACCGATCTCAGTTATGACAGCCCAGCAATCCCACCACTGTTTTTAGCTGTGCATGGCATCCCTCCTGTGAAGCCTTCCCTTGAGCAAAGCAAACACCTGTTCTTGGTGAAATGCAAAAGGGAAACTTGGTGTAAGGCTCTTGCTTCCCCTTCTTGTGAAGCTTGGCGACCCCGGCTAAAATAGTTCCTGGCAAGGCCACTTTCAGTTTCTCAAGCTCAGCAGAGAACCAGTGATCCGAGAGAGGTCTGTTAGGGCAAAGGCTCAGTTTGGACCCATGCCACTGTGTTTGAGACTTTTTGGGGGGCTTAAAGAAAGGCAGAATCATGTTGATTTTGCCATCAAGACCTATCCTTCCCACCCAATGGGCTCACCATTTGCTGTGGCTTCTCTCCAGGCCCCTGATGGGTTAATATTCTGGAAGCAACATTTTGGAAGGCCAAGGACAGGTCAGTTCTGAGGATAGTGCAAAAGAGCACATTGTCATTGTACTAAGTTGCTTGATTCCGGTGGCTCTTTCATCTCATTTTTTTGAAAGCAACTTCCCCTCCTTAACCGAGTTCTGCCCCAGCCTCTTGATGGGTCAAAAAAGGTGGCTGCTAATGGAAATCACAGATGTGGCCCAGCCTCCCCAGCAGCAGTCTGGTCAGAGGTCATTTGGCCCCTTTCCAGTAACAGGTGGCACTCAGTCCTCAAAGAGGCTTCTACTTTTCGAGACGGTTCGAATCAAGAGACATTTACAGTAAAACGGGCCACTTTGCGTTTCATTTTCTGTAAAGCCAACGACAAGCTATTTGACAGCTGCCTTTTTGAAATAAGCTTGTAGTGGTGGGTGTCATGGGTATCAGAAACAAAGTTTCAACTCTTTGAACAGTGTGACTTGGTATTGTTTTGAATTACATCTCAGCCTACAACCCCCTGGAATGTACAACCCCACCCCACACACAGTGTCTCTCACACACACTCCCACACACTGGGAAGTTTATGGACAGTCAGAAAGGGAAGCATAAAGAATGTATGCTAATGTCTAAATGAAGGAATAGCTCTTAGTAAAACAGGTTCTCATTTTCACTCTTCTACTGTTAGGAAGGATAATCAATTCTTAGTTAATTAGTATGTTGGCCTTGAAGGTGGCTGGCCCCATTCATGTGGAAACAAAATGTGTGTCCTCTCCTCTCCTTCCTCCCAACTGCGAAAAATAAAAGATACGCAGTTCACACATACTTGTGAAGCTCAAAGGATTCATTTCATTTTGAAAGAACTGATAGGCAGCAATTCTAACCTAAAGGACTCCTATTGAAATCATTGATCACAAATATCGAAATAGGTCGTAACTACCTAAAATAGTCAACCATTCCTTTCTTGGGCTAATTGCCCAGGTTCCAAAACACAGACCTGACATTCACATGCCCTGCAAAAACCTGGGTGCGGATACACAGAGACCCTGGAGGGAGCATAGAGCTCCAAGGATGCCATCAGAAATAGAAACATTACCTCTGCCGGTCATGAGATCTAACCCGCCTGCCCTATAAGGAAGATTTTTCATTCTCCTCCTTCTTCTCCCCTATGTAAAGGGATTCAACAGCCGTGACCACCTAGGGATAAACACGTGCATTTTCTCCACACATACCTTTAATTCAAGAGCCCTATTTGTAGCTCCCCTAGGAAAGAATCAAAGGCCAAATGTGGGTGGTCAAGACCCACCCTGGGATTGCGAAGCACAGAACAGCTGCGGCGTGTCACCGAGATGGGCTGCTGACAGGAAAACGCATTGACGATTTCATTCGACTTCTTAGATCAGCGACAGCAGAACATCTTCCCCCTTATTGGGGGCCACCGTGGTGGTTTGATTGAAGTAGTTGATTTGATTGAAATCAGTATTTAATTTTTTTAAACGAGGGGGTAAAATACATGTAACATGAAATTAACACTCTTGACCATCTTTTTTTTTTTTTTAAAGATTTTATTTATTTATTTGACAGAGAGAGATCACAAGTAGGCAGAGAGGCAGGCATAGAGAGAGAGAGAGGAGGAAGCAGGCTCCCCGCCAGCAGAGAGCCCAATGCGGGGCTCGATCCCAGGACCCTAGGATCATGACCTGAGCGAAAAGGCAGAGTCTTTAACCCACTGAGCCACCCAGGCGCCCCACTCTTGACCATCTTTAAGTTCAGCTCAGTTGTGTTAAGTACATTCATATGGTTGTGTAACCCATCTCCAGAGCTCTCTTTATCTGGTAAAACTGAAAATCTGTACTCATTTAAGCAATAACTTCCCATTTCCAATCTCCCCCAGACCTTGGAAACCACCATACTACTTTCTGTCTCTGTCGATTTGACTAATGTGGCTATTTCATGTAAGTAGAATCATACTTACATAGAATACTCGTCCTTTGGGGACTGGTTTATTTCACTCAGCACAAGGTCTTTAAAGCTCTACCATGCCGTAGCATGTGTCAGAATTTCCTTCCTTTTTTCGGGCTGAATAATGTTCTATTGTATGGATCGATCACATTTTGTTCATCCATTCATCTGTGGATGAACCCTTGAATTCTTTCTCTCTTTTGGCTATCGTGAATACTGCTATGATAAACGTGGGTCTATGAAATCAGTATTTTCATTTACAACACTACAGGGCTCATCTTCCATTTTATGATTACTCCATTATCTGATCCTCAAGTCACGTATTTGGTAGAGAGTGTAAAATTGTTCTGATTCAGGGAGGCCTTTTGACCCATCATACTCACTGATGTAACTGAGTGGGGTTAGGGAACCTAGGGGCATAGAGAAGGAATGAAACTAACTGATACATCTATCTCAATTTTAATATCTGCCTCCTTAGCCCTAAATTTCAATCATCCAAACTATTCCAGCTAAGATATATCATCCAAGAGTTTTACCCTTTACTGACTGCAGTCATGGCTTATACTGGAAAAGTGCTTAAAATGTTTCAGGCACCATTGTTAGCTATCATGCTATCAGCATACCTGTTGTACTAATGGGACCATGAGTCCAAAAGGAACTAGGCATCTTGCCGAGTGATACAAAGGTCCTCGGGGCCATTATGGGGACGCAGGTAGTTCTGGTCCAGGGTTCATGCACCACTACACCCCCCTGTAACTCACGTATGGATGAATATGGATAGATAGATGTATGTGTGTGTGGGGGGGAGTGTATGTAACTAAGTGTTACTTTTTGACAACCAACAATGAGAGAAGACACTGAGAACTTCAATGGAAAATTGCTAGAAAATGGTGCAACAGTGTATGATCGGAAGTACTCTGGTTTGGTAATTGAGCACGCTAGTTGGAATCTCAACGCTCCCACTAGCTGTCTGATAACACGGACCAATTATTTTATCCTTTTGACTTCAGTTTCCTCTCTGAAAATGGAGATAATAATAATATCTACTTTAATTTCATTCAATAATATCTACTTAATTTCATTGTGAACGTTAAAGGAAATAATGTCCGTAACATTTGTTCAGCTCAGTTGTGTTAAGTACATGGGTTAAGAACAAATGTTAGTTCTCTTATGAAGCAAGGGATGGACATGATCTCAAAAAACAGATATGTGTCTTTCTAAGGACATGCACTGCAGACACACGCATTCTAAACACATTCTGATTTTTCATTTACTAGGGCACTCAAGAATTACATTGCCTCCTCTCTCTGTCTCATTCTGTTAGAGTCTAATCAGAAATACAGAAGACTCGCCATGTTGAAAGTGAATAGTAGGTCCTGATAAAATCAACTCTGTTTTTACTTCAAGGGGGGAAGGAGCTCCAAATACCACCACTTTGGACATTTATCATAAATCAGCCTTTCATGCCAGCGCGGGAAATGCTGCCTCCCAGTCTCGACTCAAGGCCATTGTTGTGCAATCACGACTTGACAGTGACATAGTCAATTTTGCCTCTTCCCTTGGTTGAATGCTTTAAATGGTGTAACAATCTGAATAATAGAAAGGATGATAAATTCTCTATTTCACTGATAAAAATTACTCACATGGAATCTTATATATTATTTGTCTACTAAGTTGGATTGTTTGAAAAATATCCTTCTGAGATCAGTTGATTCAAGAATGATCACCTGTCGTAGAATTTTGTTGTGCAAGAAAGATTTCCTCGCATTGTCTAATACTCTGCTTTGAAGATATACACAGTAAGGCACCAAGGGGACCAATGAGAGATGTACACAAATCCAGGTCTACCAACTCTCAAAAGAAAGACTTTCCTGAGAGCAGAGGAGTTTCTTCATACAGACTGAAAAACAGCATGTGCCTCTATGCGGACATATGTATTTAATATCTTTACATATGTATTTAAAACAAATACAGAGTTTACATTGTTTCTCATTATCCTCTTTCTTTTCCTTGTAATGTTCTCCTTTGAGCAATATGTTTTCATTGTATGATTATCAAGCACTGATTGCTGTTAAGTCCAATACCAGATGAATGACAAGTTTAAGTAAGTTTAAGAAGTTTGGCAACTATGTGTAAGACAGATTCAACTCTACCATTTGTGCACTAAATGTCATCTACCTTGCTGGAGGTTCCAGCCTACTGGTAGAGAAGAACATTCGATTGGGTTCAAAATGCAGGAATGGAAATGTGGGGGTTTTTTAAAGACTATTATTTTAGGACAGTTTAAGGTTCACTGAACAATTGAGAGGAAGGTACAGAGGTAGCCCACACGTGCACAGCCTCCCCCATTATCACCATCCCCCACGACGTGCTCCCTTTGTTACAACTGATGAACCTCTATGGACACATCCTCACCTGGAGTCCATAGTTGAACTTTGGTGGCGCACATTCTATGGGTTTGGACAAAGGACGTGTGAATATATGATGTATAGTGACAATGAAGTGTGGGTTGTTTCCCCTCATTGCTCTCTTCGGGTTTATTGCCTCAGGAGGCAAAGTGCAGCTCTCACACCCAGTTAAGTTGCATGGAGGGCTAGTGGCTTCCTAGATGCAAGAGTTAGCTGGAAAGACTACCATTTTGTAGAGTTGGATCAACTCCTCCAACTTTCAAGATGTGGCTACCAGCTCTGTTGTGTGTATGTTGTGGTGGTTTATGCTTTCTGATGTCTTTTCTTGAACAAGTACGGTCCTCCTTGGGGATGGGTGGTAGGCCTCCCGCCAACACATGGTAGATTCCATTTTCCCCTTCGTCCAGCTCTGCTTACAACTGAGCTATTGAACTATTAAACTGTTCGTTACCACACTGAATGAGATTGGAGCATGGTCTCCTTCTGAGATGAAACCAAGCATGAAATAGGGTGGTAACTGGTTAAGAAGCTAAAATGAATTTTGGTTCAAGGTGAGAATTCACAAGCCTTGGTTCATTGAGCCATGTTTCCCATGCTTACATATCTGTGAAACAGCTGCTATAAATTGAAACTCTTGAGAAGTTTTCTCAGCAAAATTGAAGATTAAAAAAAAATAAAACAACCAACCTCTCCCTCCCCACCCCCTTCTTTTGACAGAGCATCTGCCACATTCCTCACAGCCGCCTTTCCTTCTTGGCTTGAGCGCCCTGTGACAGGTTGCTCACTGCCGCAAGCCACACTACTCAGACCCAAGCACTTGTCTTGGTCAAAGGCATCCTCAGTTAGGTGGAACCCTGCATGCCTAAGGGTCTATTTCTTGACCCTTGAAACTTGGCCAGCACCCTGGACAAGGATTTTTAGAAATAATTTTTTTTAATATTTTATTTATTTATTTGACAGAGAGAGATCACAAGTAGATAGAGAGGCAGACAGAGAGAGAGAGAGAGAGAGAGAGGGCAGCAGGCTCCCTGCTGAGCAGAGAGCCTGATGCGGGACTCGATCCCAGGACCCTGAGATCATGACCTGAGCCGAAGGCAGCGGCTTAACCCACTGAGCCACCCAGGCGCCCCGAAATAATTTTTAAAAGAGGAAATGTTGTATACCTTCACAGCTGGATCACTGAACTTGAAGCTCATGAGACTCACTCCTATCATTTATAGATCAGTTTGGTTCTTCGTTTGTATTATCTTTTTGCCTCTGACCTCTGTCATTCTGCTCTATGTTCCACTTGGCCGTCTTCCTTCTCTCTGTATATGTCTGTTTTTTTCCTCAGTATCTCATGTCTATGTTTCTCCCTGGGAGAATTTTCAATGTTTCTCCTTTTACTTTTTTATTTTATTTGTACCTTTTCCTTTAATTTTAGTGACTATTTATTATGCAGCTACTTCAGACTGAGGAATGGGCTAAGGTACTTAGAGAATATAATGAAATCCTTTGCCTATCATGAAAATTAGCTTCTCTATAAAATCTAGTGTGTCTCCCTTAATTAACTGTAATAGAAAACCAAGTTATTTTTCCTGGTTTTGTCTTATTGTTCTTCCTAGTCAACTGAAAAAAGCAAGCTGAATATATTTTTTTATTGTAAGGAACAAAAAATATCATCTAAGTGGGTTTTTTTTGTTTTTGTTTTTGTTTTTTTTAGCCTTTCTATGGGACCCAATTGGTTTTCTGCCTCTTACATCAATGGACCTTGATTGTTAAAAAAAAAAAAAAAGAAAGAAAGAAAAGAAAAGAAAAAATCTTCATCCTGAATTATTCCCCTTTCTTCGGCATAAGGAGAATGTTAAGAATAAGGGCCAGATGCTCCAGAGACCCTCTTGGTTTATCTGCCTTATCAGTGAGCAATGCCGTAGGGTTGGCTTATATTCTGACACCTATATTCTGACACCTGGTGGTGTTTCAGATAGTTAAGTGTATAAACCAGAGGTCCTCAAGCTTGAACCTGCATTGGAATCACCTGCAGAGTTTACTAAACCATCCGTTTCTGGGTCCCCCCTTTAGAGTATCTGATTCAGCAGATCTGGGGTGGAACCTAAGAATTTGCTTTTCTAACAAGTTTCAGAGTGGTGCTGATGCTGCTGGCTTGGGAACCACATCTTGAGGACCACTGTATTAAACTGAATTTCTAATGGTTAAGAGACAGTTTTACCAGCAGGGGGTTGGTGGCAGGTCTATCTTTGTGTGTATTCTCAGCTTTTCGGTTCAGAGCAGTTAACTTTAGAATAAACCTAAACTAATAATAAGTTACTTTTGTATCCTGTAACTTTACTAAATTCATTTATCCGTTGATGTAGATTTTGATGGAGTCTTTACGGTTTTCTAAATGCGGTATCATGTCATCTACAAGGAGTGAAGGCTTTACTCCTTCTTTACCAATTTGGATGCTTTTTATTTCTTTCTCTTGTCTGGTAACTGTGGCTAGGATTCCAGTACCATGTTGAAGAACAGTGGTGAGAAGGGACATCCTTGTCTCACTCCTGATCTTAGAGGGAAAGCTCTCAGTTTTTCTCCATTGAGTACCTGATATCAGCTGTGGGTTTCTAGTAGACGGCCTTTATTATGTTGAGGTATGTTCCCTCTAAACCGACTTTGTGGAGAGTTTTTATCATGAATGGGGGTTGTTAAAATAAACCTTTAAATAAAAATATTATTGAATACGTTTTCTCATTTAAATGTTTTTCTATAAGTAAAGAATATGATGATTCTCGACAGAGTCAGAACTTTCAGCCCTGGTATGGATCCAAAAAGGCAAGAGGACAATGCTTTTCATTAGTGCTGCCTAGTGTTTGCATGCTTCTTTCCAACTGGGTCATGCTCTGCTATGCAGATTTTAGGTCAACTCGGACAATATTTTTCAAAGCAAAGGAGCGAAAGCATGAGCGTGACTCAGATTATAAAATGTTGATTTAAAAGACCTCCTGCTTTTACTTTTTTTTTAATTTAAAGAAATCTAATCCTCTCAAAATGCCTTGCTGTGTTGCTCCCCGAAATCATGTCTGTTTGGGGTTCAGGTTCAACATTAAGATCATGATGAAAAGGAAACTGCCCCCTTAAAAGTCAGAGTTGCTCTTAGATCCAGGGTGGGAACCAGCTCACTGTTGTGGGTGTGGGCATACATCCCTGTACACACAGGTGTGGCGTGTGCCCATCTCTGCCAAGGGCACATGTGCACTCTGACACTACCCCACTCACGAAGCCTTCTAGTGCCTTAGTGTTTAAGATTCCTGAGGATCATCTTGACAGTTAGGCTAGGGACACAGGAAGAATTGTAGAACTTACCAACTCCTAGAAATTATGTTTAAGTGTTATTTAATAACTCAAACTTCACAGACAACAGTTTTTATTAACTTGTTGATTTCCTGTGCACCCCAGGAATAGCAAATGTATTGCAGTGGTTCTCAAAGGAGAACCTTTTTGGTTTTCTGAGACAAACTGTAAGCTCTTACAATACATCTCCTGTGAACCATTAAAAAGAAATTCTATGTGAGTCCTGGGAGGGACTGTTTCATTTACAACTATTACGCCATCCTTTTTATTTGTTCAGCGGGCGTACTGTCAGACCCCAATGTAGCAGTGCGGAGAACATTCTTTCCAACTTGTTTAATCTGCCTGTGTGTAAATTGGTAATTGTCAGAACTGGAAAGATCCTGGCATATACACCTGCCTAGGAGAGAAGGGATTTTTAATGTTACAACATAGCATTAAAACACAATTCTATTTCAAAAGAAGGAAGGAAGGGAGGAAGGGAGGAAGGAAGGAAAGGAGGGAGGGAGGGAGGGAGGAAGGGGGAAATTAAATGTTTTATTTCTTATTGGAAGGAACAAAAGGAAAATCTAAGGTTTTTTGCTTGTTTGTTTTTTAACACCTTTATATGTTATCCAGCTGATTTTCCACCTTTTCTATCAATGGCTGAGAAAAAAAATTCTCCATCCCTGCATTACCTTGCTTCTTTGGCATGAGAAAAATGTTCAGAATAAGGATCAGGTGCTCTAGAAACCTCATTGGTTTACCTGTCTTATCAGTAAACAAGGCCATTATGGTTAGGAAGGATGTCCCAACCGTAAGGATTCCAAAGTATCCTCGTGATTTTCCCAGGACACAAACACCACAGGTCACACCGTCTGTTGTCTTCTTTGGTCATTTGATGAACCTCAACTTCCTGGGGACATGGACAGAGGGAGACCCTGGAGACAATCAAACTAATCAAGAAATGATTTACTTGTCCCAGAACCAAGCTAACCCAGAATAAAGTGAGTCTTGATGTCCCTGCTGACTATTTGTAACCTGTTTCAATACATGGCATGTAACTGACATGGAACACACAGTTTATTTATTTATTTATTTATTTATTTATTTATTTTTTAGATTTTATTTATTTATTTGACAGAGAGAGAGAGAGATCATCAGTAGGCAGAGAAGCAGGCAGAGAGAGAGAGAGAGAGAAGCAGGCTCCCTGCTGAGCAGAGAGCAGGATGCGGGGCTCGATCCCAGGATGCTGAGATCATGACCTGAGCCGAAGGCAGAGGCTTTAACCCACTGAGCCACCCAGGCGCCCCCACACAGTTTATTTTTGAAGATTAAGTGAAGCAATTTGGGAGTGTTCAGAGACGGAGCTGATTTCTCCCAGGGAGATATCCCACTGGTTCACACATTAAGGAGCAGCCCAGTGCCCATTTCTTTCTTTCTTTCTTTCTTTTTTAAGGTATTTACTTATTTTTCAGAGAGAGAGAGAGAGAGAGAGCATGAGCAGGGGGAGGCGGGCAGGGAGCCCGATGTGGGACTTGATTCCAGACTCCGGGATTATGACTTGAGCCTAAGGCAGACACCCAACAGACTGAGCCACCCAGGCACTCCCCAGTGCCCATTTCTATACAATTGTGGCTTTACTAAACCTCAGTCTGCCTTCCCAGTCATTAGAAGCTAAAGACACAGGAAACATTTTTCATTTTCTTTTTCTCTCTACGTGGTTTTTCATGTACCAGTCTTTGCAAATTTACTGGCTTTCCTTCACTAATATTAAGAGCAAATGCCCTGGGTGTGGGAAAAGGACAAAAGGGCAAACTATAAAGAGGACAGAGACAGAGTAGAGAATGACAAACCCAAAGCTCGGAGTCAGAGAAAGAGCCCAGCAGCGTGATTTAAGACCTAAAGAAAGATGAGAACAGAATGCCCACAGGGTGTGGATCAGAGACCAGGACTTGATGAGCCAGAGTGAGGCATGACCCCCAAAGTCTGACCCAAAGAAAAGACCAGTCAATGGCTCACCCCGAGCCATTTGTTATTTATTTATTATTTATTTATTTATAAATATATATATTTATATGTATACATACACACAGAAACACACACACATTTATATACACATAATGTACATAAAACATTATATTTATATATACATATATAATACTTTTAAAGCAAAGGCATAAAACTTCAGGGTGTGGTTACCTCCGGTGCAGGCAAATGCTTGAATAGATGAGGAACGCATATATGATAACCTACTTGTAATGCTCTGGCTCTTAAATCAGGTGGTAGGTTCACAGGTATTCGTTACATTATTAAAATTCAATTAAAAGAGGGACACGCATGGACAGTGTTGATAGTGTGCAATGAATTATGAGTCAAGACTTGAACTTATCAAATTCTATGCCCCTGGGATCTGAATGTCAAAACTGCTAACACAGGAAGCTGACCCTCGAATGTTCTGGTCTGAGTGGCATAAGGCAAAGCCCAGTCATCGGCATCTTGTAAAAGCTTCCCAGTTGATTCTAGTGCACAGCCAGGTTTGGCAACCAGGCCAGCAGAAGAACACAGAGGAGATTTCCCTGGGGGGGGGAGCAGGAAAAAAACTCAGGTCTGGAAAGACTTCACAGAGACGGTAGCTTTAAGCTGGGCTTCAAAGCATGAACGTGATTTTGACAGTGCACAAGACATTTCTAGGCAGAGGGAAAAGCACGGTGTCCTAGGAGGTGTAAGGATTCGTGGCATGTTCAGAGCAACAGAGTAGTGTGCTCTAAGGCTACATTGCGCTACTGAGGCTACACTAAAGGGGGTTTGGGGTATGGGTAGGGAAGAAATGAAGGTGGAAAAATAGATTGGGAGCAAATCACACACCCTGCCTGTGCTGTGTGAGAAATTTGAATTCTGGTGTAGGCAGTGGAAAATCATTAACACTTTTTAAATGAGGAAGTGATTTTTTAAAAAAAAGATATCTGTATTTTAGAAATACAATTTGTGAAAATGCATGGCTGAAAAAGCACTGTAAAAAGAAAAAGAAAACAGTGCCTTCATTGGGAGGCTATCTAGTAGACGAGATCAGAAACAGAGTCTGATTTAAAAGTGGCAAAGAGAATCAGTCATGGGTTTGAGATACATTCTATAGAAAGAATTTGCTGGACTAAGAAAGAAAGAGGAAATGAAGATGATGCCCATTCTTCTAGCTTGGTAGACTAAATGGGTGGTATTGTATTGTGCAAGCTAGGGAATAAGGAGAAGAATCCAGTTGGCAAGTGTTGAGTTGGAGGTGTCTAGAGTAAAATGGCCCTAGTGAATGGGGCTGGAGGTCAGGCTGAAAGTCCAGGCATGGATGCTGTCTTGGAAGTAAACAGTAAATAAGAGGGACCCAAGGAGAGTTCCGAGTAAGTTGGCAGTGGCTGAGATTCCTGGAACCACCAGCAGAGGGGGAGGGGCTCATAAAAGAGAAAGATGGAGGAAAGAATTATCAAAGAGGTAGGGAACAAAAGAAAATTTCAGAAATAGACAGCCAGCGCAGTCAAGGGAGAAAAGCTAAAGAAAGAAGGAGGGGATCAAAAAGGAAAGTGCGTTGGCCTCTTTAGTGGGTCATTGAAGAACCCTGAAGAGCCATCTAGCTCAGCTAAGGAAATGCTTCAATGTCCTGTGTTGTAGGGTGGGTGAGATTCAAATGAGTAGGGAAGTGAATGGGACTTTCCAATGGGAAACACAGTCAAGAGATAGAATTGGAAGGAGACAGATCCCAGAGGAGGGGCCGGAGGATGGATGTGAACACAAAAGGTTGTGGTCACAATCATTGAAACACACATAGGAAAAGAAAAGAGATTAAAATACACAAGTAAGGAAGAGAGTGGCAATGTTAAGAAGTTGGCTGGGTTAAGGGAGATACTTTTTCTTTCTTGATATTTTTGCGTTGTTGTTTTACACTATTTTTCTTAAATTCTTTTACCTTATGACTATATTGGAAGATGAAGTTTATTAGCCAGGTGAAGGGTGAGCCTTGGAAATGACTAGGATCTCTTCTAAGGTAGGGAGAAAGCTGGTAAGAATTCTCTACAGCTATTGATGATTTTGGAAGCTGAGGCAAGAGAATTTAGGAAGTTCATCTCAGATGGTTGTTGTGAATACACCACCACAAGTAATACACTGCTCCCCAACCCCCCACCCCTGGCCACGTTCCCTTTGCCCTATACGTCTATTCACTCGTTCACCTACATGGTTCAACTGTGCTCCCTTCTCCTTCTGTGTACCTCCCGCCAGCCCCCTCTAAGCCCATCCAGGATAGAGATCATGCCTGATCTATCTCATATTCCTAAAACTCTGCACAATTCCTACTTCATAGCAGGTGTTCAATAAATTGTTAGGTAAAACCCTGCACAGAGGAGACAGGGATGTTTTAACCCATGACTTTAAGCCCAGCATTAGTAGCAATAAGGTAATTGATGCTGGCACACCCTTGCAAGAAAAAAACAATCCAAGTGGAGGCTTTCAAAGAGATGTGAGTTACCAAGCAAGTTTCCTAAGACTCTCAGGCACTGGTGAGCACAGAGCCGGAAACCAGGGAGCCTAGAGCCCTCCCTCCCCCTGAGAGATATTCTTCAGTGTGTCAAAGTCAAGGATGCATGAGCCGTGACTGCCCCTCCCCCCATCACCTGGCACAGGAACAATCAAAACACCCCCTCTGCTGGCAGAAGGTCATGGTCCAAGATTACAGGTAAAGCAAAGGTCAATAGGCCCATGGTCCTGGAGGAGGCCAACTGGCTTTACCATATCGGGTGATTTCTCCGACTCCCTTGGCCAAGTCGTTTGTTTTGTAGCAGTTCAGTCAAGGGTTTTACTGGAGTAGACAAGCATGAAATGAATTTTCCAGAGAAGTTTCCGAAGTGGGGGAAAGTTCATGGCTCAGAAGCACTGGTGGGTAATGAAACAGGCCAGTGAGCTTCTGTTTTTCTTTATAAAGAGAGCTCTCCAGGTTCTCAAATCTGAATCGAAAACTTGAGCTGTAGCCTCGACTCGAAGCCCATCTTATTCTCTGACTTTGCTGCGCAAATTTATTCTATGCCTCTTCTAAATTGCCGAGAGTGGCTTACGCAGTTTCCGCCAGGATATTGTCCGGAACACGCACGGGCTGGCCTCCCTTTGCTCTGGAGGCTCTTGGTGTGTGATTCCTCTCCAGCCCAGGTCATGGTGACCCAAAGGAACTCACTGAGAGCAAATTTGTGAAGGGTGCTTGCCTTAACCAGCCGGTAACCACGCGTTATTAATCTTTCTTAGACTGTTGTTTATTATCAGGAACTCATTTTTCATTTATTTAAAACCAATGCACAGTTTTAAGCATAAAGAAAGAAAATGGGAGTGAAACTGGCCATCCCTTTCTGCTTTGGGCATTACCTACTGAGCCGTTGTCTTTGAAATACAAACACACACAAACCAATGTGAGGCTCCCAGACTAGGAGAAAAAAATAAAATAAAGTAAAAGTAGAAATATAGCTTTCTACAACAAGTGAAAATACTTGGATTCAACCTAATTCTATCTGCTGATTCTTCATCTGCTGGTTCTAAACTCCGGTACCACCATCTGACCTTGACTAAGTCATTTATTTAGTAAGTCCCTGAGCCTCGATTATCTCTAAATGTATAGTACCTATTGGGAAGGGTTGGTATAAGAATTATGTATGTAAAGCATAGAACACAGGACACTCGGTAGATGTCTGTTGTCATTCCCTTCAAACTGCCTCTTAGAATTTCTCCTTTATCTCTATTAAAATTACCACTGTCAAAAGATAGATCTTTGATTGATTACATCTTACAAGCTTAGTGTAGAAACAGCATCATGGTATGACTCTCAGCTTACCTTCTTGCAACCCAACTTGCCTGATGCCACCAAGAGTGTCCCTTCCTAAAATGACACCCTTGCTGGAGGTTTCCAAGAGCTTCTTCCTGCTCACTCACGCTGCTCCGGGAGTTCAAAACCCTGCAGCCTCATTGTGTTCATTTCTTTGGACTGCACGAAATATCCCTGTGCTTCAACTGCGGTACTCTTTGGTACTCTGAAGATTTTTCCTGGGGACAGTGAAGTCTAACTTACTTTTCCCTCTTTTGTTTGTTTGCTTCTGGGTATGTGCCTCTCTTCATGCTCTCTCCTCTGTGCTCCTCTTTCTTCATCAAAATCCTGATTTAAAAGAAGACTTAACAGAAGTTCAATCCCTTCTGTAAAGTGATTCCCAGTTTCACTGGGCCACAGACCATTGGCCTTTCTGAGCTGTGATTGCCTCTGTTGTCCTAACGATGGAGCACACTTTTTAGAGCTGAAACATACTGCAACATATGGAAACCCAGAATAAATGGTAAATACATACTGACCATTCTTTTCTTTTCTTTCTTTCTTTTTTTTTTTTTTAAGACTTTATTTGACAGAGCGATCACAAGTAGGCAGAGAGGCAGGCAGAGAGAGAGGGAAGCAGGCTCTTCGCTGAGCAGAGAGCCCGAAGCGGGACTCGATCCCAGGACCCTGAGATCATGACCCGAGCCGAAGGCAGAGGCCTAACTCACTGAGCCACCCAGGTGCCCCTGACCATTATTTTCTTGATGGCATACAACCTAAGACACAGTGTTCTAATGGTCAAGCTGGCTCAGGCATGGCACCTTGTCAACAAGCCCTGCCTTTCTTTTTCTTGCCCCTCTTCTCCCTTCGTTTTTCTTTTCTCCCAATAAAAAAAATTTTTGCATTGAATTTTTTTATCTTGACCTGCAAGGTTTTTTTTTAAATAAGTTTTCTTTTCATTTTGTTTGTTTTTTAAGATTTTATTTATTTATTTGACACACAGAGATCACAAGTAGGGAGAGAGGTAGGCAGAGAGAGAGGGGGGAAAGCAGGCTCCCCACTGAGCAGAGATCCCGATGTGGGGCTCAATCCCATGACCCTGGGATCATGACCTGAGCCAAAAGCAGAGGCTTTAACCCACTGAGCCACCCAGGCGCCCCTTGACCTGCAAGGTTTTATATTCAATTTATCATTTTTTTCCCCAAACCATTTGAGAGGTGCTTCTTTGCTTTTTTTCTAGAATGCTGAATGCGATATTTCAACCTGACCTTCAGTTTTTGCAGGCATTTCAACAAGTCAGGATTTGCAGTTGCTGAGTCCTATGCTTGAAACAACACACCTGTTAGTCGCAACTTTGTTTTATTTCTTACTTTAAAATTACACACACGAAAAAGTTACAGTGTGCCACAAAACACAGATTGTTTGGTATCCATTTCCATTATGAGCTCATAGCGTTCCATCAGTGTTTTATAGATACAGTTTCGTATCTTCAGGTATTGTTGCAATGAGTTCCAAGTCAGCATCTTTATTTTGTAGTTCTTGGAATAGAAAGAGTTAGCAAGTCACAGTCGTTGGTCGAGGTATCTGAAAATAAACAAAAAGGTTAATTTTGTAGCAGTTCTAGAATTTCAATAGTTGAAAATTCCATACAAAGCTCCCATGGCTATGTCCATTGTCTAAATTCAGGTAGAATAAAATTCATGCAAGAGTCAGAAAACAGAAAAGATTAAATTTTGGTAGGGAAAGTCTGCACTCATAACTCAAACTTTGTTATTCACCATCATTAAGGGATATACTGCTTAAAGGCTAAGACATAAAAGCAAGGAGCTCCCCCCCACCCTCTTTGAACATAACTTACTTGAAAATGAAAGGTGTTCTTTACTCCCCTGCCAGATATTTTATAAAGGAGTAGATTGGCAGGCAATCAGGAAAAAAAAAAAAAAAAAGTCTTGACTACTCTAAAAACTCATTCATTCATCCAACAAATACTTACTGAACGTCTATGGCAGGAAGGCATTGTTCTAGGCAGTAATGATGCAGTCAAGCAAGCCCTACTCTTAGGGCACTCACATTCTTGCGGGAGATGAATGACAACAAATGAGAACACAAACAAGCCTGTAATTACAACTTGTAGTGAGGGCTTTCCTGGGCAAGAACTGGGTGTGGTGATGACAGGGAACACTTCCTTTGAACAAAGTCATCAGGGAGGTTTGATCTAAGGGGCTAAGAGTAACCTATAAATTAAGAGCTGACAAATAAGAAGGAACCAGCTATGCGAAGGGATAAAAGAGAAAGTATGTACAAGGATCCTGGGGTGGAAAGCGTTAACGGCCTATTGGCAAGAAGACAGCCAACAGGGCTTGGATGGAAGAGGAGGGAGAAATGGTATAAGGTAACAAGGAGTTAGGTAGGGGCCAAGTCAACCGGAATCTTGTAAATTGGGGAAAGAGGTTCATTTTATTCTAAGTGCTTTTGGAAAGGGGATACCTGGATGGTTTTAAGCATGGAAATGACATGATCTGATTTATATTTTTAAAATGTCTCTCTGGTTGCTGTGTGGTAATGGATTGTGGCAGGGGAATGGAAGGAGGGAGACAGTCAGAGGCAATTGTAATCCTCTGAGTAAGTGGTGATGGTGGTTTGCGTTAACATGATAGCAATGAAGATGGAATGAGGGGGGTGGATTTGAGATATACGTGGAAGATAAAGCTCCCAGACTCGCCAGTGGAGTAGAAAAGAAGAATCAAAGCTTGAGCTCTTGGCTAGGGAGAGATGCCATTACCTAAGATTGGGAGGTCTGGCGGGGGTGGGGGGCAATTTGGAAGGTAGAAAAAATTCAGTTGATATTTGAGATACCTATTAGAGAGGCAGATGGAGATAATAAATACCAAGTCAGATATCTCGTCTGGAGCTCAGGAGAGAGTTTAGGACGAGAAGGAGGATCTGGGAATCATGGCATCTTGGCTGTCACAAGACACAGGACAAGACAATTTCTTTAGAGAGACTATGTAGGTAGAGAAGAGGACTTAGAACTATCCTCTGGGGGCCATCCCACATGTCCGAGATCAAGCTGAAAGGAGAATCCACCAGAGAAGACATAAAGAACTCCAGGGATGTATGAGGAGAACCTGGTGAATAGAGACTCAGAGAAGTGGAAGCTTCCAGTGAAGTGAAACAGCCTCCTTAAAAGCTACTGAACGAGGCTTCCTTGAGAGGAGCCCTCAGGGAAGAGTCTTGGATTTGGCAACATGGGAGTTGCTCAGAAAGAATCCGAGGTGGGTGAATGAAGATGTGGACGCCATGAAGGGGGCTCTGTAGAGAATTTTGCCTGTAAAAGGAGGAGAGAGATAAGACAGAGGCTGGAAAAGGACGTGGGGTCAACGAAGGAGCTCGTATGTCTTGTTTAGTGTTAATCTGGGGGACAGCAATGTGACAGGTATGCTGAAGGGAAGGGTCCAGGAAGGCTGCAAGCCTGATGATGATTACAGAAGTAGGCCAACCCTCAGGAGGGCCAAACCCCCAGGGAAGCTTCAGACTTGATTACTTGTATTCGAAGACAAATCTTTTGGCTTCTGCAATAAAATATAAAATCGGAATAGACGGGCATTATGAAGACATACATAAACAGAATACAGAAAGAAACAATTTGTTTTCTGTAATCCCTAAAATCACAGAGTAGGGTTATAAAGAGACATCTCTAACGCTCGTACTGACAACTGCGTGGCTACATTTTCTGTTTCTCCACTTATTACTTGGAGCCACTCTTAATCAGGCAGGAATCTAAAACTCGTTAAAGAATTTTCAAAGCTTAATCCAGCTTAAGGGTGGAAACACATTCCTTACCCCAGACCCTCTCCCACCTTGGGAAATGTCTGAAAGTAAAACAACTTTATTTTCACAGAGGAAGTGGCTCTCAGTTTAGGGAATGACTTAAGAATGAACTTCCTTAGCTGAGGAAACAGACACCCTAAAAAGAAAACGTCAATAAAATGGAAGGAAGAAGGAATATGTGTTTAGAACAATTATTGAAAAACTCCTGACAAATTAAAAAAGTAGTTTAAAAATCATGATTCCATCATGCAAATACGAGGGAGACTTAGATCGAGGAAGGTCCCATCGGGCCATTAGGACAATATACAAAAGGAAATGTATCGTATGGGGACCAAGGGGTACCCAGAAAATTGTACATTTCTGCTGGAGTTTAGTTACAGTGAATAGGAAACTTGACACTCTCTTGAAGCATAGCTAGCAGGTTGAAATGGACTTGAAAATAAGACACTGCTACAAAAAAATGGATTGACTACATTGTAGTTATTAAAAATGAACAGGTGAAAACAATGGATCAGTAACGACACTGTGGTTTCCACTTCCATCTCTGGTCTCTCTCCATCCTTCCACCACCACCAGAATATCCCTCTTCTTACACCTGTGATCTGAACTCCATTTGCTAGCCTAAGGCATTTGAGGAGCAAGTTCCCAAAGACCAGTGTAGGAGGGTGGTGGGTTAAATGCAGGTTTTATTTTTTTAATTTTTTTTTCAAAAATGCAGATTTTAAAGAAAACTTCAAATTTCTTATCTTGAGCAAGCAACTTCACCTTAAGCTAAGTAAATAACCTCTGCATTCGTACCCATTTTTAAAGATTTATCATTCTACGATTTTTCAGCAGTGACCTTAGAGCTGTCAAGGTCATTGATTTAAAATGAACAGTTGAATGGGTTAAATGGGTGATGGGGATGAAGGAGGGTACTCGTGGTGATGAGCACCGGGTCATGTATGAAAGTGTTGAATCACTATTTGTACTCCTGAGACTAATATTACACTATATGTTAACTCACTGGAATTTAAATAAAAACCTTAAGAAAATAAGATAAAATGAAAAGTTGGATTCCATGTTAATGCATCATTGCCTTTAATTAGAAGGTTTCAGACATTTTAAATAGGAGCTTTAGAATTAATTTGTTGTTTCAACTGAAAAGTTCAATAATGCCTAGGTAGGAAAGAAGACAAATTCTAAGACTCACATATAATTTATTTTTAAACTGGACAACACCACTAATACTAATTTGAATTTTTTTAAATGAGCTTATTTCTTTACCCTTAGCTTTTTTTGTTTTTCTGCCATGCATACACAGATAGATGTCACTGAAAAACAAATAAAGGAGAGAAGGAAGGATGAGGGGAGGAAGAAGAAAGGGAGGGAAGAAAGGAAGGAAGGGAGGGAGGAAGAAGGAAGGGAGGAAGGAAAGAAAGTAGGAGGAAGCCTTTTCTCATCAGTTATATAGAATATATTAGTTGTCCCAACAAATCTAAAATCTCAAACTTAGAGTTCCCTTTATCAAGTCGCTCTTTATAAAAATTATCAGCCAATATTCACCAGGAGTTTACCTGAGATAAAACAAATATATAACTTTGTCACCTTAGCTTCAAGGACACTCAGTGTTTGCCTGGTCAACCACAGAGTAACAAGCGATGGCCAGGCCACAAGTTCCCTGAAGGGAGAGCGTCTGTATTTAAATGTTTTCCATACTGGCAGCCTAAAACTCCTTAGATTCTGAGGGCCTTCCAGCCTTAGTATTTCTTCCTCTTTGCTTCTGAAAGATCACCTCTCTCAGAGGCCAGGATAAAGTTCCAGCAACATGAACAAATACGGCACTTAAGAATCTCGCTTTACAACTTGTTAGTTTGCTGGATATGTGGCAGGCCAGTAACTATGACTGTGTAGTGAGTTACCCCAAAATGTGGTGGCCCCAAGCCATCATTTATTATGCTCGTGAATTCTCTTGGGCAGGAATGTGTCCAGAGAACAGTGGGGACAGATTGCCTCTGCTCCACGATGTCTGGGCTTCAGCTGGAAGAATCTGAAGGTTTGTTCATGCAGCTTGCCTGGAGGTTGATGCTGGCTGGTGGTCATGGACGTAGCTGGAGCTGTTGGTTCAAACACCCACATGTGGCCTCTCCTTTTGGCGTGAGTTCCAAAACATGGTTTCCAACATGGCGGCAGGGTTCCAAAGGCGAGTGTCCTCGGAGAAAGGGGGTGGGAAGGAGAAGAAGAGAGAGAAAAAGAGAGACAAATGGAGGCAGAAAAAGAAACAAAGCGAAAGATAGAGAGGAAGGGAGAGTGAGAGGGGAGGGGCAGAGAAAGCCAAGGCAGAAGCCATATGTCTTTTATGATCTTGTCTAGGAAGTCACTCAACTTGGCTTCCAAGGCATTTTGTTCATTAGCAACCAGTCACTAAACCCTGTCCATATTCTTCACTTCTCAGTGGAGCAGTGTCCATATCACATTATAAGTAGAGCATGTGGGATGAGATATATATTTTTTTGTGGCCACTTGGAAAAGTACAATCTGCAAACATGGGCAATCCATATTTGAACTAGTTAATGGGCTTGTTCCAACTGCATCTAGATGGCTTTACTCTTCTCTGTCTAGTATAGTAAAAGATGTTTCATTGTTCCTGTTTCTCAGGGACAAAAGGACAAATTCTCATCGAAGTAGACTAAATCTGGAGTTAGCCCTTCACGTCTTACCTTTGAATTTTCTGTGTGAAAAATCTGTCCTGAAATTATAGTGAACTTTAACAGATTGTCTGGATATTAAAGTACACCATTTCAGGAAAACCAAGAAGCTGTGCTGAAAATTAATACTTTCATCAAATGTTTCAGAATATTTTTAGGGTTTTATTCAGAGATCTCAATACTATATTTTGATGCATAAAATATATACTAACTTAATGATATAAATAATTAGGACTTTTTTTTTACACAGTTCTTAGGAAATCTGAGGTACAAATTTTTACTCATGTAAGATTAAATTTCAGTGGGGCACCTGGGTGGCTTAGTGGGTTGAGCCGCTGCCTTCGGCTCAGGTCATGATCTCATGTCCTGGGATCGAGTCCCGCGTCGGGCTCTCTGCTTGGCAGGGAGCCTGCTTCCCTCTCTCTCTCTCTCTGCCTGCCTCTCTATCTACCTGTGATCTCTCTCTGTCAAATAAATAAATAAAATCTTAAAAAAAAAAGATTAAATTTCAGAATACGTTAATTAAGAGGATAATGATATGGGTTGAATAGTGTCCCCTCCAAAGAGATATGTTGAAATATTTCCCCTAGGACCTTAGAATGGGATCCTTTTTGGAAATAGGGATATTGCAGTTATAATTAGTTAAAATGAGGCCATGCTGGAATAGGGTGGCCCCCGTACGACTGGTGTTATTATAAAAGGGCAGAGACACAGAAGCATGGCCATGTGAAGAACAGATAAAATGGGGGCATGTCATGTGGAGGCGGAGCTTACAGTGACCCATCGACAAGCCAAGGAATGCCTAGGATGACCAGAAGCTGAAGAGACAAGAAAGGATCCTTCCTCAGAGGTTTTGGGGGAAGCGTTACCCCGATGTTATCCTTGATGTTCGACTTCTAGCCTCCAGAACAATGTGACAATGAATTTCTATGGTTTTAAGTCACATGGTCTGTGTGCTTTGTTACAACAACTCTAGAAAACTAACACAGAGAGAAAGTACATCTCTATTTCTTCTTCTAATAAAAAAGACTAATGTATTTCTAGCTCCCTTGGGGTCTGGACTTTAGTTATTTCTTGTATCTTGGGAAAATCACGATATTATCATTTAATGCTTGCTACTTCTGTGACTTTCTCCCAGTGGCATGAATATTTAGGTCCTCGTAGCCACCATATTTGCTTTTGAGGAATCATTACCATGGCTTTTTCCTTCATGGTGTCTTTCCCAATCTTTCCAAAGGGAAGTAGTCCCCCTCTTCCCTAAATTTCCATAGCGCCGTGTCTGTGCCTTATGTGGCATTTTTTACTTGTCCTCACGTGCATGCAGTTATCTGTATTAGTGATGTCTTCCTTATTGTGTAAAGGAATGGGATGGGAGAGTTAAGGCTTTTACATCTTAGTATTCCCCGTTGCACTTAACACAGTGCCTTGTCATTAGTAACTGTTGAGTAAATACCTACACACTGGCTGGAAAGTCTTATGAGATTTTAAGAGATGAAAGTGTCTGTCCCAGAACAAAACTTATAGGGTATTTTGGATCAGAAGGTTATAATGCAACCCTTTCCACCAGAGTCATTGTTTTACATGGCCTTGGGTACTGCTGACTCTGGGCTTCCCGTGAGTGGAGCTCCGAGATCTTTGAAATGAAGCATCCTCTTTTCCTACTCAGGCCTTTCATTAAGACCAGGTTATGTCTTTCACCCTGAAAGTATGAGGAAGATGGGGTAGTGGAATGCTTAAAAGCATTCTGGTGCTGAAAGTTTGGGTTCTCCAGTACTCCCACTGAGACCTCTCTTAAAAGAGCCTACTCCAGTCAGTAGAGCCCCCAACATCTGTTGGGACTACTGCAGTAGACCATTCATGCTTGATGAGGGACTCTTCCAACTATGACCCAAGACTCCTCATTCATCGGCCTGTTTCAGACTTTGTCAGTGGTCAGAGTCTTTTCCTACCCAGTGCCTCCTTTCTTCCCTTTTTCATAGATATCACACTGGCATCTTGGGCTGGAGCCTTTCCTGCTCACTCCTCCTGCTTCTCCCCCCTTTGTCCTTCATGGGTGTATCTCCAACAAACCTCATGCACATCTAATCTCACCTTGGTGGTTACTCCCCTGAGGATGCAAATGGATACAGGCTTAAATCCTGGCTCTTATATTTATAACCTCAAGGTGTGAGATGGCCAAATAGTTTTTATTTCTTGCCTCTGCTTCCTCATTACAAAAATAGAGAAAGAACAGTGCCAACTTCATAGGACTGTGGTAAGGATGAAATCCATTCCTGTGTGTCAAGCACTTAGAACATTGCCCATGTGGTCAGCACTCTGGGTTAGCTCTCATGAATTCTTTGGTCCCTGAATAAATAAATAATAGCCCCCTTTGGGGCTGAATAAATAGTGGATCAAGGTGTGATGAATGTTAGATCCCCATTAGAAGTAAGGATCATTATTATTTCAATTATCAATGGAAAGTATTACTGACTCTGCATCATGTACATAACATTAATTTTTCACTCCCCTTGATGGATATTGCTTTGTTCTTAATCCCCAGGTTCTGCTGTGAGTAGCATTCTGAAACTATTTTAGGATAATTTGCTGAATTCCTAAGTGTTTTTATTATTATAAAAAAAAATCCTCAAAGAAATTATGTTAGTTAAAGTCAAATTCTTGCTTCTGCCTATACTCACTTGTTCTACTCTTTGGTGAAAAAGAAGAATTGCACTCGTCCTGTTTATGACAGTTGGGAAAACTATGCCTCTACTTATTCTTCTCTCCTCTAGACTAAACATTACCAGTTCTCCTAATGCTTTCCTTTTGATCTTCATTTCCAAACTATTTATCACTCGTGCTCTCTTTTCCTGAATGTTCTCCAGAGTTCCAAAAAGTTGAGCCACACATTGGAGAAACATCTCCAAAGGGGTTTAAGTGAGAGCAAATAGAAGCAGCGAGAACTCTGTTTGCCTTCCCTGAAAGGACTGTGATGAATAAAACGCAGGGAAGGCCGTTTCTTCTTTTAATTTATAACTTCACTCTATTTGGGGTGGGGGGGCAGTGGGGAGCAGTAGATTAATAAGGAATTAAGTGGAGGGGATTGTTTCTGCATCTGGTTACAGTTAATATAAAAGAAATTCAGTATGAAGGGTTCCCATTTTAAATTGTTACAAGATGCATTTGTTTATCGTTGTTAAAAAGCTAATTTGAAAGGTTTACTATCAATTAAATCACATATTATTGGCTAGTGACCACATAACTAAGAAAACTTGTCAAGGGCCAGAATGTAAATAAAAATGGGCTGTAAAATTCTCTTTAAAAAAAAAGGCACCAATTAAAAATAGTATTCTATTCTAAAATGCATCCTTTTGGGCAGTGAAACTATTTTATGGTGCCAACATAAAAGCCTTGATGAGAATGTTTTGTTTGGGATCCTGCTTTTTTTAAAAAAATATTTTATTTATTTATTTGACAGAGAGGTCACAAGTAGGCAGAGAGGCAGGCAGAGAGAGAGAGGGAGAAACAGGCTCCCCACTGAACAGAGAGCCCCATGCGGGGCTCGATCCCAGGACCCTGAGATCATGACCTGAGCCGAAGGCAGAGGCTTAAACCACTGAGCCACCCAGGCACCCCTGGGATCCTGCTTTTAAGTAAAGTCTCACTACCTTTTGTGTTACTTAGTGGTCTTTATGAATGAGGCCTGGTTTTGCTCCTTCTCTGTTTGCTGGAAGCGAAGGTAAGGCAGAGTCTACAAGTCCACCAGAGTGCAAATCTGCAGTATGCCCAGTAGAATAATTACAGATAGTCTGTGTAGACCTGGTTGGTAGTCTCAGCTGCCTATGTTGGTCTTTGTGATAGGCAGTCTAGGCCACAAGCCACCAGGTCCACAACACAGTGCCTGGCACTGTATCAATCATGCCAGTCAGTGGAGACAAGTCCAGAAGCTTGAATTTCCTCTATAGAACTGTGGACGAAGCCATGGGGTTTCTGAGACACAGCCTCTAGGCGTTCACCCTTTCTTTTTTGAAGGCGGGATTATGCAGAGATACTGCCCAACAGACTAAGCTCAGCGAGCTACGCCTTGTTCAGATTCAAAAGCTTCACCTTATCTCTCAATAAGCTAAAGGGGAGACACCACTCAAAGAGGGAAATCAGAGATTTGGAACACCCTGGTAGATGACAACAACAAGAGGGGAACAGGGGACAGGAAGGCTACAAGACAATGAGTCTTAAGGCTCTAAAACTAACAGGTCTGAGCTTTTAAAAGCTTGTCATCTGAAACCAACAGGGGATGGAGAAAGAAAATTAGCTTGGCATTCTGAGGTCCTAGTGTTACAGGAAAAAGGAAAAAAAAAAAAACCTTAAAGGTACACATGCTCAGAGAAAAACAACAGGAACTAAAACTAAAATAAAATGTAATTACAAATCACTTCAACTCCTGCACCACAAATTTCCCAGCTGTCCCAGATTCTCTCGTCAAAGGAGGAGATTTTGGAAGACAGTCAACAAATCAGAATTGTAAACACTAAGGAGGAGATTTTGGAAGACAGTCAACAAATCAGAATTGTAAACACTAAGGAAAGAATCAAGTCTCCTTGTTAAATTAGGCCTCTTGGTCCAATGTGGTTTCTCATATTTAAAAATCATGCTGAATGTCCACAACCAATCATTTTTCCCAATTAGGAACAAAGCGAGGAATGGGAATACAAATGCAAAATAACAAAAAGTCATCACTAAGGTAGTCTGACAATCGTTGGAGGTCATAAGAAGCTATAAGATCATCCCTTTCTTTCAGGCGATGGACTGCAATACCTCTTGATACAGAGGGGGAGTGGGATGGCCAGCCAGCGGTCAGAACACACTTCTCTGTTGGGGCTTTGCTGTGGGATCACCCCACTGGCCTTTGGTTAACCTAGCCATGGCTGACTACTATCAGCGGTCTATCTCTGGTCCTATCAACCTGACGACGAGACCACACGGGTCTAAGTAAGGTGATCAGTGGCCAAGGACTTCCTTTGGAAGGCCATTGGGTGTTCTGAGTACTTTAAGATTTCACAAAAGTGGGAAATAGATTAAGTAGGAAGCTCAGTAAGCATTCCCAGTATATCTCACCTCTTCCCTTCCATTGACTCTTGGTCATTGACTCTTGGTCAAAAGCTACAGAGTAGTTTGTCTTCCTGACTTTTACTGTCTTACCTTCATTCCCTATTATCATAATACCTGAAATTACCTTCATTCCCTATGATCCTAATACCTGAAATCCTATGACTTCTGAGCTCATCTTCTATCTTTTAACTGTAATTGAAATTACCTCTCAATTCAATATCCATGTATCGTTTTCTCCTCAAACTTGCTGTTGCGTTTACAACCACTGATTGAGTACCTCCACCAGCAAAACCAGGTACCGTGGCTTCTCTGACTGCATTATTCAGGGGTGGGAGGTGGACAGCAAGCTGTAGTGAAAGTCTTGGAGTCAACGGACCTGGATATGAATCCAGATTTTCCTCACTACTCAACATCTACTTAGCGTTGTGCATGTGAATTCTGTTGTATTTGTGATGATTGTTTAATGGGGAAAATTCCAAATAACACCAGGGATTGGATTTAGATAAATGAGAAAATAAATGTGAAAATCACCAAACCTTCCTTCTCATGGTCAATCAGATACCAAGATCTACTGATTCCACCCCTGTAATATCTCCCACATTTACTCCTCTTCATCTCTAATATCTTGGCAGAATCCCCCACTCCTGCTGACCTAGTCTAGTGGTTCACAAACAGTTCTGAGCAGCTCCGAAATCTCAGGGAGACCCCCAGGGACTTCTGCAGGTGGGAAATAAGACAGCGGTGTGTCTCCTCATGAGGTCCATTCCTTCCTCCTCAATTTTAAGGAAGTCTGTTCTATTTTTATGTTTCACGTATTTTTTTCTTTTTATATTTGAAGGAAGTGTTTTCTATGTTTTTTAAAAAAAACTCCACTGTCCCACATATTGATTTTGTCCCATAATTGGTCTATCTTTATAGTACCTCCCTAATAATCTACTTTATAGTCAGCTTTCAGATTATTTCCAACAAAGCACACTTCTGCTCATGCCGTTTTCTATCACCCAGAAATGCACTACTAGATTTGGTAGCCATCAGTCAAAAGTTGACTATTTAAATTAATTTAGATTAAATTAAAATGTAGTTCCTCAATTGTACCAGCTATATTTCATAAGGCTATATACCTAGTGGCCGCCATTTTGCACAGCTCATACTTGGAACATTTCCATTCTTGCAGACGTTTCTGTTGGACAGAACTCGTCCAGATTACTAAATAAAAACAGCTGACCTTGACTTAGCACTTAAATCTATCCTTTCTAAGCCAGTCTGCTGCTGTTTTCCTCGATGTAATGCTTCTATTGGACTGAACCATTACTAAACATACATGCCCACTTCCGGTCTTCATGGTCCAGCATACCCAGCCCCCCTTAGGTCTCCTTCACTCAATCACTGTATGTTCAAATCCTACTCCCCACTTAGGGACTCTCCTCCATGAAGTCCTTGTAAGCTCCCCAACTCAAAGCAATTTGCTCTTCCTGGGACCTCTCATAGGGTATTAAATGATGCCCTCTACTGTTACTTTTCACCATTTCTCCTAGAATTGTAACTGTCTCTGCATATGCGTCACAGTCCTTGAGTTCATAGGGCTTCTTCCAGAACCTGATTCTGAAACAAGGATTCAAATATAAGCAGTTTAGTTGAAAGGAAATTCCAGAAATCACCAGTAGGGGAGAAGCAAATCAATAAAGAATGCATTAGCAATTCAGACACTACCGTAGGCAACTGGAGCTCCGTCCCATGGGGGAGACCATGTCAAACAAACCACTCTAAGTCAGAGGTTGGAGTGTTTATTTGCCAAGGTCCCTTCCATTTTTTATTTGAGGGTTGCTTCCAGAGAAAATAATTCTTGGGCACATCCAGCTTGTTCGACATTCAGGCCAAACGCACTTGACCGGAAAAGAAAATTCCCTCAAGCAGAGAGCTGTGACGCTCTCAGTGGGAAGTCTCTCTTGTGGAATAGTGGTTGCTGAGGTGGTGCGGGCAGGCCACCAGCTGCGTCCACTATCACACCCACAAACCGGAAGGTGGATCCTCGGGGGCTGACATCATCGGAGGCAGTTTTGTGTGCCTCCCTCAGTCACCTAACACAGGCCATTGATAAAGGGTTGTTCAGTGACCGAATACATTATCCCAAGGGTATTAGGCGCTACAGAAGGATTCTTAGCGGAATCTGAGGGTTTGGATACCTGAGGTCACTCACGCTTAACCCAGATCATCTCTGAATGGACTGATAATTGGGGGTTTCTGTTGGCTTTCACATTAGTTCTTATGGACTAAATATTGTGTAAGTGTGGGAATTTGCTGAAACAAACTGTGAAGGAGCTCTTACTTCAGAAGCTTCCCTGGGCAAAGGAGATTGTGTCTGGAGAGGAATGCTCAGAGGAACACCTGTGGTACTTGCCTTTAACCCTGATCTCATCAGCAACAGGGCAGGGTCCGTCTTCTGTGTCAGTCAGGAGAGGTAACAGAATCGTGTAAGAGTCGGGAACCTAGGAGGAATGTGTGTGTGTGTGTGTGCGTGTGTGGGATATGTGGCTGTTTTTGTGATATGTTTGTGCGTTGTGTGTGTGTGGGAGGGATGCGGTGTGTGTGTATGTGTGATGTGTTTGTACGGTGTGTATGTATGTGAGTGTGGTATGTGTGTCTGGGGTGTATGTGGCTCTGTGTGGTGTGTTTGTGTGTGTGCATAAGTGGGAGGTGGTGTGTGTGATGCGTGTGTGTGTGCTCACATCACAAACGGCACGTGTTGCATCCCTGCAGCGTGGCTGGGGGCAGGCTGACCTCCTGCACTACCCTGACCTCCGCGGCGGGGTCGCCACGACGCAAGCGCCCTGTCGCCCAAGGTCTCCTTCGCCCCTGACTCCAGAACCCATGCTGGGTGCAGAGTTTCTGTGTCAGCGGCGCTCGCAGAGCCGGCTTCTCGCATGCTGTTGAGAGCCAGAGGAGCAAACAGGGGGCATGGCCCTGACCTTCCTGCTGTCATTTGCCATTTCTGCAAATTAAACATTTAAACAACCAGAATGAACTTTCAGTCTCCCTCTTCCTTGATTGCAGGTTAACTCCTACCAACTCTGTCCACTTCCATGAATTCGTTCTGTCCCTTCACTTTCCATTTTAACGGAAACCTAGCTTCCAGGACGACTGATGCCCGTAACCAGATCTTCGGACATGGGAGGCACGGCTGCAATTTCTGAGGAAGATGAGAGAAAGCAGGGGTCGGGGACTGGTCCCAAGCTCACCCAGGAGGATGGGGCACAAAGGCGCAGGGCTCCTGACAGCAGGGGTTTCAGGAAGAAAACCTGAAACCCTACGAGAGGGCTCTCTTCCATGTCCAAGTGCATGTCGAGTGGCAGAAGGCTCACAGCTGGTGTCGGGGGCCCACCATCCAGTCAGGTGTCCCCCAAGACGAGGGCAAGATTGCAACAAGAGGAACGATGTGTAAAATGCCAGGCAAGGTGGTGTTCTGGGTCCCAGCCGCCAGGCTAATTCAGTCTCCCAAAAGCAGCCTGGTGAGAGGTGGGACACGACAGATGGACAGGTGTCGACGTGTCAAAGTCACACAGCTGTGACTCCATGTGTGAGCCACGTGACAGAATCATATGCCGTAGACTCTAGTTTCCAGAATGCCTGTCCTTCCAGTCCCAGCCTGATGCTCACTGGGGAGCACCACCTCTCTTAGTCCTCTGAATCCTCCACTTTAAGACGAAGGGGTGTGTGAGGATGAAAGGGGTGACCAGGTCGTGAGTCCCTGGGGAGAGCACAGGTATGACGGATGGGCGGTCTGAAGATGGCTCCGTGCTGCCCACGTCCCAGGCCACATCTGCAGCAAGGGCTTTAAGGAGGTAACAGGAATCTGGGCTATCTCTCACTCACCAAATCTTGAATTACTCACTAGATTTGTAGGTTGGGCGTTTCTAGGTCTGTAGTTGCTTAGCAATCCCATGGGAACGAGTGTGAGCTGAGCCTGCTGGTGCGGGCATCATTGGGTCCCAGGTTTGGGAAGGGGAAGGCAGGATGGATATAGGATTGGGACTTCATAGACATCCCCCCGAAATGGTGAAGTAATACTGGGAATAGTTCGGCACGAAGTATCGGAAATGTGAAAATGGTCAGCCCAGAATAATTTGAGAGACCCTGGAACCCGGCATCTCCAAATATTCTTTGCCATCCCATGGCTGGGGTGATTCCTGCCTGGGATTTTATCTGCTGAATTTCCTGAATGAGCAACCAAGAAAGGAGCCTTCTCTCAGGGTGGTGACTGTTAATATGTGTCTTTTAGCAGGAAGCAGAGAGAGTCCAGGGTGCTCGTGTGGTGCATGGTTTCACTCTGTCCTAACCCTTTATCGCCATGTTGGTGTAAAGACATGCAGATGGTTCCTGTTGGGATAACCCATGAAATACACAGGTTCCCAGGTTATAAATGAAATCACTTGAATTTCTGTGTTTTTGATAGAGTTCTTTATCACTTGGTCAGCATCGCACACGTGGTCCAGCAAATCTTCCCCAACACCTCCTCATAATTATAAGCAGAGACAACAGATCCTTCTAGAAACACTGCCACGTTTGGCTTTCCCGCCTTCTGCCGCTGCACCTGTTTGAAGTCAGAAGCAGCAGGGGGAAACACCAAACTTCTCCACCACCACTCCCCCAACCCCCATCAGAGCCGATCTCCACACACCATTAGAACTCCAAAGGTCTCTTTGGGCAAGTCCAACAGAAAGTGAAAGACATAGGCCCATCCTTACCAAACCACAGGGAAGATAATGTGGTTAGGGTTGTAAAGCAAAAAGGAAAAGAATGTGAGGGGAGGGTCCAGCAAGGAAAAGAGGAGAGCAGTGTCCTGGGAGAAACTATTTACCTCTGGGTGGTAAGGGATGGAGCCCGGTAATTAACAACCACTGTTACGTCATAAAATTCCATATACGATGGAACAATGTTGCATGACCCCATGCTGCAAAATTACAGGAAAAGGGCATAGCTCAGGGAGGTGAGGGGACATCAAGATGTGTGGACAGAGATGAGGTTGGCCTGATCTTGAGGACATTCTGGTATCTGTGGGTGGTGGGGGAAGGCTGTGGAACATGCTACTTTTCTTACAGAAAGGGGCAGACACCTGAGCTGATTTGTTCCCACCCATCCTGTGCCTATAAATGATGAGACTGGTGTATGGGTATAAACGTATAGTTCCCTCCACCTGAAAAGGGCCATCATACTGGAAAACGGAATGCAAGGGCTCCATCCCTTGGAAACAGGCTCCCTTGAAAAAGCCCTGCCCTGCTTCAAGATTCTGAGCCCTACCATAATCCATCCCAGACTGAACTATTACAAAAAAGAAAAGGTGCAAAGACAAGGTGCCCACATGCTTTTGCCCATGTGGAGTTTGGTGGATCTGGGCCCATCCACAGGGTGGGGCTCAAGCTTGAAGAGAAAATGGTTTGTGAGAAGAAAGTCATCCCAGAGAGAGGCACACGGATGTTGGCCACAGAATGTGGTCTTTCACCATCTGTGGAGGGTTTGGGAGGCAGGAGGGCCTGCTTATGCCTCCAGAGGCTGGGTAAGCCTCTCAGAGAATTGAAAAGAACCTTGAAGATGAGCCCTAGGACGTAGCTCAGGCATGGAGGGCAACAACTGTGGGAACACAGGAGCCGAGAGGGTTTCTTAGGAGCATGTGTATGAAACTCCCTGGGAATTTCCAGAGCTGGCTGGGAGGGACCGGAGATCCTCTGAGACGGCTGTAGTCTGCTATTTGTGGTCAAGTCCAGGAGGATAGAGTTTGCTGTTACCCGTGTGTCAGAGAAAAGCTAGCCCCATGTACATCCCGGGAGCCCCACATGGTGAGACACCACTGTGAACTATACCTCTCCACCAGTCTCATCATTTCTAAGCACAGGATGAGTAGGTATTCTCCTGACTTGACCGCACCTGGTGTTTGGTTTGGTTTGGTTCGGTTTTCATCTCCAGCGCAAGACAGGGTTTGTGATGGTCCCATCTTCCTTTCTCCCTCAGTTCTCCTTGTGACTGATCAGCAAGATGGAAGGTCAGCTGAAGGCGGGGTTATGGGAGACTCTCAGAGAGTCCCGGCTCTTGAGAACTCCATTCCCCCACAGCCCGGACCCCTCTGATGTATAGGCTACCAAGCTGCAGGGTCCTGACCTCAGTGTAACGCTCTAATCAGATCAGCTGACCATAAAACCTTCTTTATTCTCAAGACCACAGCTCCATTCGAGCCCTGCTGTCCATGAGCCACCTCGGGGTAAGGGCTAGCCTTCAGGAGTGACATCGAGACTGCCAGGCTGTCATGGTAAATGCAGGCTGCCAGCCCTCTCACATTACTAGGAATGATTACGGGGAAAGTATGCTTTGAATGTTGGAAAAAGGAGAGACTTAAAATGTATTTGGCTCAGACAATTCGTTCTAAAGGGATTTGGTGCCAAATTTCCTGCAATCATAATCATGGTCCATTTTTACAGTCACTAGACTCTCAAATCCTGTGTATACAAAATAAAGAACTATAAAAAGGGGAAACTTGACCAATTTTAAGTTACAGTGGTGGTACAAATGTGAAACAGTATCAGAAGTTAACTGCAGCATAGAGACGGCTTTTCTGTTTCTAGATATGGTAGGGATTAGGTACAGCATCGTTTAGAAAGCATACGTTTGCAGATCCCCTCTCTTTTTAGGAGATTAAAGCGAATATAACCTGCTCCGCTACATTTAAACTAGAGGGGGCGGATTTTTCTGGTCTTTTGTTTGTACATGCCGCCCCGGGGTCAGGGTTGCACAGCCAAACAAGCTTCCTTGTTTTTTAGAATATGTTTGCAAAATGTCCTGTAACCCAGCTTCCTTATGCATGCTAGCTAGCTTACTGGTTCTGAAGCCTTGTCCCACAACTCTCTTTTTTTTTTTTTTTTTTTTTTTTGCGCCAAGTTCACCTTCTCCGGGGGACAGTGAAAAATTAGGGGCTGGCTCCGCCTGGTGGTTTGGTTGGAAAATGACACCAGCTGCCTGCAGATGGGAGTGCCCTCTAGTGCACAGAAATGGGAGTACCACTACGAATTAAATGCCAGTTACTAATGAGACATTCATTAAAATATTGAAACTGCAAAAAACCAAAACTACAGTCATGCCCTTCATACAAGCCAGGAGTTGTGCTAAGGGCTGTGTATAGTTGCCTTCATTGTCGATTGCTGTGGCTTAAAATATGACTCGTGTATTACCTGCGGTGGGTTTCTGTGGGCCAGGAATTCAGGAACAGCTCAGCTGGGTGATTCTGACTGACGGCCCAGTCAGATGGCGGCGGCATCACAGAGACTTGTTCGCTCACGTGTCTGGTGACTGAACTAGTCATACTGGAATAGCTGGGGTGAGAATGCTCTGCACGTCTCCCTGTCTCTGTGTAGCCCCTCAGGGGGTATTCTTCAGCATGGCCAGACCATTTTCAGGTTGGCTCAGGGCTTCCAACGTGGTGTCCCACAAAGGAGAGCCGGGAGGAAGCTGTCTTGCTTTCTCTGACCTCATGCCCCGTCACTTCTGCTGCGGTCTGTTGGAAGAGGCAGCTACTCTTTGCAACAGTAGAGTGTCTTTATGATTCCACTTTACCTCCCCTATTGCTTGTTTTTCTGTATCTCTTTTATAGGTTTCTAATGATTGCCCTAGGTTTGATAGTATGTATATATCTTCAATTACTCACATTCTACCTTCAAATAAGACAGCATTTCCAGACCAGCTTAAGGGTCTCACAACCTACAACGTGTATTCTCCAGTCACCTTTCCTATCCTTTGTGCAGTTGTTTTCATAGACTTTAAATATTCTATAAGCATACACATGATTACTATTTTTTGTTTTAGTCATTGAATTCTCTTTTAGAACAATTATCAATTTAAAAGTGTTCTTTATATTTACTTTCTATTTTTGCCCCCCAGGGAAACAGAACCATTAGAATAGCTACGTCTATCCTATATATATATGCAAATACATATATGCATATATATGCACATCTTAGTCCCCAACTTCTGAGAGTTTGACTTGGGGTTTTTCAACTTTATGATGGTGTGAAATTGATATGCATTCAGTGGAAGCCATCTTTTGAAGTTTGATCTTTTCCTGGGTTACCAACATGCAGTGTGATCCTCTCCCGTGATGCTGGGCAGTGGCCACAGCTCAAGCAATACACTGACACATTCTCTACCCAAACGACCAGGCTATTTTTCACTTTCAGTACAGTGTTCAATCAATTACATGAGACTGTCAGCACTTTATTACCATGCAGGCTTTGTGTTAGATGATTTCGCCCACCTCTAGGCTCGTGTAAGTGTTCTGAGCGTGTTTAAGGTCGGCTAGGCAGAGCTGTGCATCAAATAACATTTGGTGCATCAAATAACATTTTCAATTTATGATACTTTCAATTTGTGATGGGTTTATTGGGACATAATCCCACTGTAAGTCACAGAGAATCTGGGGATGAGGGGGAGAGAGAGAGAGATTGGAGGATTTATTGTGAGGAATTGGGTCACTTAGTTACAGAAGCTGAGAAGTCCTGTAATCTGCTGTCTGAAAGCTGGGTATCCAAGAAAGCCCTTGGTGTAATTCCAGTCTGAATCTGAAGGCCAGAGAACCAGGGGGGCAGTGGTACACATCCCAGTTCAAGGGCAGGAGAACTGATGTCCTAGCTTAAGTATAAAAGCAGAAAGAAAAAGGGGAGCATTTCCTCTTCCTCAGACTTTTGTCCTGTTCAGGCCCTCAAGAAAATTGAGCATTGACCACCACCCTGGGGAGAGCAATCTGCTGAGTCCGCTGGTTCAAATGCTAATCCCATCCAGAAACAACCTCCACATACACACCGAGAAATAATGTTGAATCTGGCACACTTTGGCTCAGTCAGTTTAACGCATAAAATTAACCATCACTCCTCATTCTTCAGTATTTTGGTAATCTTCATGTCTTTGTGTACAACTACATTTCCTATTTTATAGACATTCTGCTAAAGTACTTCTTTCACTTGTTTTTTAGCACAGGTGTGCTGGAAACGAATTCTCTGAGCTTTTGTTTGTTCAAAATAATATTTGACTTCATTTTTGAAAGAGACAGAATTCTGGGTTGATAGGTTATTTTTCTTTTGGTACTTCGTTGTCTTCTGGGTTGTGTAGATGCGAATGAGAAATCTGCTGTACTTTTGTTTGGACTGCCTGATTCCAGTACTTGAATATTATTTATCTAGGTGGATTCTTTTTTCTCACACATGCTGTATGGGCCTGCCTGTACAATTTGAATATGCATATTGCAGTCTTTCATTACTTCTGTTATCTCTACAAGTGCTTTGTCTGCTGTCTCTCTTCTTCACCTTGGATGGCTTCTGATTTCTCTTCCCCTCACGCCTTGCTGCAGGAGGACAGTGCTTGTATTCTTAGGAAGGTCTGTCTTTCTTTAAATGTCAGACTGCTTGCCTGTTCTGCAACCTTGCTTCTCTGATGGGTTCAAAAAGAGTTGTAATCTTAAAGATTATTTGGCATTTTCTTACACGGGGGGAAGTTATGTTTTCTTTCTAGTTTTCTAAATCTTAAGGATCAATGGAACTTACCGTCATTTTTTATTTTGCTATAATTTAACATGTAGATAAAAGTTGGGAAAAAATGACCTTTTATAACCTTTACCCAGATTCATAACCTTTACCCAGATTCATAAGTTTGTATTTGCTTTCTAATCCTCTCTGTCTTTCTGCCTTTCTCTCTTTGTATACCTACATATCTCTACATCCATATTTATTTATCTTTTGAATTATTTGAGAATTGGTTGGAATCATTTTATCTTTTACCTTAAATATTTTAGTGATTGTTTTTGTGAGGACTTTTCCACATAACAATAGTATATTAAAATCAGGAAGCTTAATATTAAGAGTGTATGTCAACATATTCTATATCTAAATTTTTTTAGTCTTCTTTTTTTTTTTTAAAGATTTTACTTATTTATTTGAAAGAGAATGAGAGAGAGAGAGCAAGAGATGGGGGAGGGTCAGAGGGAGAAGCAGACTCCCTGCTGAATGGGGACTCCAGGACCATGACCTGAGCCAGAGGCAGTCACACAACCAACTGAGCCACCCAGGTGCCCCATATTTCAGTCTTCCCAATAACCTTCTTTTTCAGTTATTTATTGTTTGGTCCAGGATCTAATCACACACTTCGTTGTCACACACTACTTCAGTTTCCTTTAATCTGGAAGAGTTACTCCGCCTTTCTTGACCTGACATATTTGAAGACTAAAGCCAAGTTTTTATATACAGTTTCTTTCAGAGAGGTTGGCCTCATGATTGGATGCAGGTTATGAGGCTTTGGTAGGGAGGTCATAGAAGTGGTTGTGTGTTGTGTGTCATTCTCAGTGTGCTCTGCTGGAAGGCACACGATGGCAGTTTGTCCTAATATTGGTGATGTTCGCATAATCACCTGCTTAAGGGGATGTTTACTGGGTTCCTGCACTGTAAAGCTAGTATTTTTCTTCTTTATAATTAATAAATTATCTGTGGAATATATTTGGAGGGTATGCAAATATACTATTCCTCAAAATTTGTTTCACTTACACTTTTAGCCTCCGTTCTTGACTTTTTAAAAAATTTTAGAGCGAGAGAGATGCAGTGCATGCATGCATGAGCAGAGGGGGAGAGGGGCAGACAGAAGCTTAAGCAGGTCCCACACTCACTGGGGAGCCCAATGCTGAGCTCAGTCTCAGCACCATGAGATCATGAGCTGGGCCTAAACCAAGAGTCGGACAATCAGCTGACTGAGCTACCCTAGTGCCTCCCATTGTAGGTTATTTAAATCCATTCTACACTCATTGACATATCACTCTAAGGAAGTGAGTTCTTGGGGGTCACCTGAGGGTTCGGGGGGTGCATGAAAAATAGTAGGCAGAAGGCGGACAATCATGGATGGGGGCCCATAGATATCTTTTCAGCCCATGGTCATGGGCAGGGAAGGGGACTTGTGGTGTTCTAGACATTCTGTTGTTCCCAGGGCGTTTCTGGTCTGGCAGCTGGAATGTTTCAGTCATTGCAAAATGTCTTTGTCAATACCCCAAGGAAGTGCTATAAGAAATAAACACAATGAGTTTTAGTTACAACATGAATTAAGCGGTCTTGTCTATTTCTGGTTTTAACTGTGAGGGTCTACGGTTGAGCCAGAGGACTCGCTGATACTAGAAAATATGTATCCATGCCTGTGTATGCGCGAGAAGAGACATGCGTGTACACGTGTCTATGTGTCCCTACTACGTGTGTGTGTGATTGATGGACAAACACACACATGCATAGAGAGAGACACATATGTCAATAGTTTTTAATATTTTATTTATTTATTTGATAGAGATCACAAGTAGGCAGAGAGGCAGGCAGAGAGAGAGGGGGAAGCAGGCTCCCTGCTGAGCAGAGAGCCCGAAGTGGGCCGATCCTAGGACCCTGGGATCATGACCTGAGCTAAAGGCAGAGGCTTAACCCACTGGGCTACCCAGGCGCCCCGATAGTTATTTTTATATCTACCCCTTTATACTGGTATTTTCAACTGCAATCAAACACTACAATGTACATTGCCATTTTACCCATTTCCATATGGAACTCCTTCTCAATGATGAGTAACATGGCTCTCATTCTTTAATTAACATAGCTATATTTCCACCTATCTTTATGTATAGATATCATAGGATAGATATATAGATATTTTTATTAAACCTAGAACACACAGAAAGACTTCTCAGAATTGCCAACGGTACCTCTGTAGAAAGCTCTCTTACTTATGGGAGCTCAGCATCTCTTTACAGACTTTTAGGTAAAATTTACACATGTTAAACTACATAAACCTTAATTGTTCAATTTAATGAGCTTCGAAAATGTACCTACTTCTAATATTACACTAAAATTTAACCTTTTCTTTGAGGACCACCTAGGTTAGCCTCCACATGCAATGCAAACATTCTTCTATTACAGAACTTACTGCAATTATTTCTCTGTAGATTATGTTCAGTAGACTATGAGCTCATTAAAGAAAGAGACCATGCCTCTTCCTTTTTGAGTACCCAGTCTCAAACAATGTCTAGCATATAAGTAAATATGTAAAATGCCATTGCAACAAAGAGCCTGCAGCTTTCAATAAGGGGGTTGTATAATTTTAAAGCTAAGGTCTGCTTACTATTTCTATTAAATCACCAGCTAAGGACGTTGTGATAAGAATTGTCAAGACAAAAGAGGGGGAGGAAAAAGGCAGCAGTTGGAATGCTTATAAATCGTTAGGTTCTTATAACTCTTTACAAAGCCATAATATTCTTTTAAGCATTCATCTAGTCTTTGAAATTGGTGGGTGGTATGAATCACTGCCACTATATTTATATTATTAAGACCTTCGGTTTTAGCAAGATATTTAAAGGTAAATATAGGTTACCTGTCCAAAACTGAAAGGAGAAGAACATTTTTGTAGTTCCTGGTTGATATTCTGACACCTAAGATTTATTATTTTCAGTTGTCTAAAAGCAGTGGGTAATCAAATTTGTTGACAGACAGATATTACTATAATACCACTGTCTTGGCAAAGGGAGAGGCTACATGAGTTGAAATTTGATTATGCAGTTGCTTCAGAATCATGTCTGGAGCTGCTCTTTTTCTTAAAAAACAAAACAAAACAGACAAAATATATACTCTTGAATATAATTAACCAAGTACATATTTCTAATTCCTATAAGAAATGATGGCAGAAGAGTTTTGTGATGGGAAACCTGGAAGATGTCAGAACAGTTGGATTCTGGCTATGAATCATCCATTTGTCAACTTGAAATCGTATTTAAGTCATAATACTTTTAGATGTATGACAATAAAGCCACTTCATAAGGTTATTATGAAGGCTAAAGACGATGATAACAATGCTGATGTTAGTAGATTACATTTTGGGGGAGCTTATCATGCACTAGGCACTCCTGTTTATTTTTCATTTAATCCTCACAAAACTCCATCAAGTTTCGTATTACACTTTTTGAAAGTTGAGAAAACCAGAGTTTAGAGAAATTAGGTAACTTGCTCAAGGTCATACACTTCTTAAAGTGGTAGAGCAATGTTTCAAATCCAGATGTCTCCAATGCCAAATACAATGGTAATTGTTCTTTATCCCAAATATATGCAAAGAATATCACAATTTCTGATGAATATTAAATAATCCCATTGTGCTAGTTTCTTTCCCTTTTCCTTCTCTGCTCTCTGGGGCAACTAAACATGCTAACAAATTTCACAACCACCTCAAACATATTCTGTGTCAAATCTGTGTTTCCAACTCAAATTGCCTTTCTGTAAACTCAGTAATTATGCATCCAACTTCTTTGAATGTCCTATAGGCATCTCAAATTCAATATAGCCTTAACCAAACTCATCATTTCCATGTTAATTGCATTCTATCCATGGTCCCTGTATCAGTCAGCAGTTTTCTTATAGTTCCTCTATTTCTTTCAAATCTTCATAGCTTATTGATATGCTATTTATACCCCTAACTGATCAAATTTTTGACCAGATCAAATGACTGGTCAAATTTTTCTGCTCACTAAAAATTCAGCTTGAAAAATCCCTTCCCCTTTGGGTCTTTGTAATATCAATTAAGTAGCATCACCTCTAGTCAACTTTCATACTCTGTATATAACTCTATTCTTATATTTTATGATTCTATATTTTAGTGATAAGTAGATCTTTTTTTCCCCCTTGCCCAAACACAGTCTGTTAGAAGTTTTTAGACAACGGAATTGCTCTACATGTGTTCTAGTAACTACTGTGATGGACTGTGTAGCACGAGATTCTAAGATCTGTAAGGGTAGAGACTATATCTTCATTCATTTTTATATGTCCACTATCTAGAACATGGGAGATCCTCAGTTAATCTGTAGGAAATCAATCAATCAGCCAATGAATAAATAAAATATTTTACAGTGGCAGAGTAGGGGAAAATATACTCACCACAAATACCAGGCAACTGCTACATAGAGGTACTGGGGAAACTAATTAATTAACTTCGATTTCTCAATGAATGAAAAGCTACTGCAAATAGGCTTCCAGTAATGGAGAAATAGCGTCTATCAAGTCAACCTGCTCTCAAATAACAACTATCAACTCTATTTGCAATATAACATACAGTAGTCCAAAGGCATTCCAAGAGGAACTAAAAGAAACTGGAAGGACATCTACACTTGAAAGAAGTAAATGGCACCTGGTAATTTTCTTGTTTTTAAATGGCTTGTTATTTGAGGTTAGGCCCTAGCTGCAGCTTGCCATATGGTTAAAATTCTAATAGAAATCCGCAGGCTTACTGGCTAGGTGAGCCAGAGGACAGAATCTGGGGAGACCACACAGCTGCAAAATGAAGGGGAAGTCCTGGAACTATTATAACCATCTCAATAAATAACAATGGATTCAGAACACAAGGGGGGGGGGGGGGAAGGAAACTTCTGAACAGGAGCAAACACATCAAAAAAGGAGACGACAGTGAAACTCAGAGCTCGGAAGCTGGGGAAGAAGGTAAGGAAAACGATGAAGACCTTTTATCCCTAAATCTGGCAGAAAATGAAAACAAAGATTATCGAAAATCTGTATTTGGAGTTTGGATTCTTATAAAACACATGTGTGGGTTAACAGGAAGCTGACAAAATCTCCAAGATCTCTTCTGATGACGGCCAGTGCTGCTGGAGGGCCGGCTATCCTGGAGATGCAGCTCTGGGAAAGCGCTTTGAGACAGTAGCAGACAACACTTTGATCCCTTGGAAAACGCTGCAGAAGCAGGTGCTGGAGATCCGCAAGAGCCCCACTGGGAAGAAACAGGGAAACGCGAGACACGTCTTTTGCACTGTCACAGACATGGTAGACATAGCAGGAAGGACTAATCAACCAGTGCTGGTGAAGTTCATCCATGAATCTTAACACCACAGAGAGGAACACCGGCGTTCTACCTTCGGGAGCTGATGTAGACATTCTGACTGCGAAATTTCACGCTATGGTTGGTAACTGAGAAGTGGGGAACTAACCTGGAGCGCTGGTGTGGGTTGGCTTAGATTACGTCTGGTGGACTCTCTCCCCCAGTGCAGGTCATGGCAACGTGATCCTTAGAGAAATAACCTCAGCATATCCACGCGCTTTAGTCTTCCTTCCCCTTAAATACCTAAATGGTCAAAGGTAGTATCTGTGGTGGGAATATCTGCGGCTTTGGGAGCAATTAAAGATTTTCTTTTTTTCTTTTTTTTTTTAATCGATCACGACTGCTTTAGAGCTCAGTGATGGGATTTCTGTCCTCCTCCAGAACGATAAAGGAAAAAAGGCAAATGAACTGAAGGAAGTTCGCCATTCTCAACGGGTAGGCAGGTATGACGCTTTTGAAATTTTGGGGGAACTCCGGCAAATACTTGTTTTACATTTGGCTGACATAAACAATGCTATAATTGTTAGATGGAATAACTTCATAGCTGGTTGAACCTTTGTTCTTTATAGTGCATTAACAGATGTTGTTTTAATCATCATCATTGTTCATAAAAATGTCCTATTTTTTTAAAAAGAACCTTTAGAAAAAAATAGTGTATATTCTTCCTTGATGAAGTTTGAGAATGAGAGCTATGAGATTAGTTGAAAACATCTTAAGCATATCTAAAAAAAATACTTCAACCTAACAGAAGTCAAATAACTTTGCGTAACAAAAATCTGGAAATAAAAATGTGATCTTCGTTTAATGGTAGGCACATAGATCAAGCTACACATTTAAACCAGAGCTTCCTACAAATACTTTAAACAAAACAAAACAAAGCACTAGAAATACCTAAGAGAAGTTTTGCAGATAACTTTATCCCTATATTTGGTATTTGGAAGAAATATCGGTTATAGGTATGTATATCACAAATATTTGTCCATGGGCCTTCCACTGAATGCAGTAAACATTGATAAACCACCCATTAAAAGACCACTGTCTGCACTTTCATTCTTTGAAGAACTCTCTTCTCAGAAGACAGCATTGAAAGAGTGTTTCATTTCTGTGTGATTTCTGTTGGGGTACCCTGGGAATATTTCAGTTAAGTCATTTTGAACATAACATTATTATTGTGGTGGATATAACCATCAGGTATTATCTCCAATTCTTGGAAGAAGTAAATATTGAAGAGGCATGGGGGAAAGGAATATATTTTATAAAATATTATAATAAAGCTCAGGACTGGCCATTGACTGATAGGTGTTTTAATATGTTATTATAAATCTCTAATGGGCAGCTAAGGGCATTAGCAACAAGTAGAAGCTCCAAATTACCCAACAGAGATTTATTTCAGTGTAGATTATAGTGTAGATCCCATTAAATGAGTATAAAGAGAAAACTGGAAGTTTGAAGAGAAAGCAATTCACTGTTGTTTTGTATCTGATTCTTATATATATTCATTTGTTGAATTTATAAGGTAATGAGTCATAAACTTTTTAAGAGGTGTACACCAACACTTTTATATCATGGTCAAGACAAAATCAGGGTCAAGGATATTGACCATGTATTTGTTTCCTTTCTGCAACCATATCCTCTTTCTTGTCTTGATTTATAAAAATTACCTGGTGAAAATAGAAATGTTGTTGTTTTTGTAAAAATAATAGAATCATTATTGTTATTTTTGGTGAGAAAAAGAGAATTTGTCCAATGTATATTAATCTAAATAAAATGTGAGTTTTGCTTTCTTGAGTTTTCTTTCTATATTCTCTTAAAACTTATTTTAAAAAATCTTTTATTACCTTAACAAAACAAAACTTTATCAAACTCTTTAACAAAATATTGGCAAGTTAAATCCAGTGATATATTAAAAGAATGATACACCCAACAAAGTAGTGTATCCCAAGAATGCAAAGTTGGTATCACATTCAAAAGTCATTCAATATCACCCAATATATTGATAGAAAAAAGGAAAAAAAAACCCATAGAACCTTTTCAATAGGTGCATAAAAAGCACTTGACATATTAAAAAATGCTCATTGCTGGTAATTAAAAAAAAACTCTAAGTAAACTGGAAATAGAAGGCAATTTCTTCCCCCGATAGAGGATATTTATGTAAATCTTATAGTTAATATAACGCTCAATGGTGAGACACTGTTTTCCCTCTTGAACTGGACCCAGGACAAAGATCTCCCCTCTTAATATTGTAACAGAGGCTCCAGTCAATGGAACAGGGCAAGAAATGAAATAAAGAGAAAATGTGTGTTTGTGTAGGAAATTATACAGAACTTATAAGCAACTACAGGAATAATAAGCAAATTTTAAAATGTTGCAGGATACATGGTCAATATTCTGAAATAATTTGTTCTTTCCTATTTCATTGATTTGCTGCTAGTAAAAATTTAAAATTCCATTTGTAATAACAATTAGAAAAACAAAATACTTAGAAATAAGTTAAACAAAAATATGTAAGACCTTGCCGCTAAAAATGACAAAACATTGCTGAGGGAAGTTAAGGAAAACCTAAATGAATGGACATATATACTGTGTTTATGGATTAGAAAACTCAAATAAGTTTGAAAAAGAAGAAAAAGATTGGAGGATTTATACTACCTGAATTTAAAATTTACTAAAGTTACATCAATCAAGACAGCGTGATACTAGCATAAAGATGGGCAAATGTCAATGGAACAGAATAGCGACTCACATTCATACAATCAATTAATTTAACAAAGACACCAAAGAAATACACTGGGCACAAGGAAAATATTTTCAATGAAAGATACTGGAATAATTCGATATTGAACTGACAAATATTTATCCAGAGGGAACCTGCATGTTCTTTAATGTTGTTCTTGTCTAATACACTAATCTGATGTGTGACCCTTTTCTATTTATACCTTGGTAATGTGGTATCAGCTAGTCCAAACACTGTTTCCACCATCGTGATGATATTCCCACTGTAGGAGTATTCTTTATCTTTTTATAAAAATAATCTTCTAAAGTTATGAAAGCAGTAGTTTTTCTTTTTTTTAAAATTTTATTTATTTATTTAACAGACAGAAATCACAAGTAGGCAGAGAGAGGGGGAAGCAGGCTCGCCGCTGAGCAGAGAGCCCGACACGGGCCTCGATCCCAGGAAACTGAGATCATGCCCAGAGCCGTAGACAGAGGCTTAACCCACTGAGCCACCCAGGCACCCTAAAAGCAATAGTTTTTCATTAATGAAAGCTCCAATGCTAAAGTATAAAGTAAAAAAAAAAAAAGCTACCAGACATTTTGGGGTGGTCTTTCTAATTTTCTATATATGAGGTCATAAAATTTATATAATGCATTTTTTTAAAGATTTTATTTATTCATTTGACAGAGAGAGAAATCACAAGTAAGCAGAGAGGCAGGCAGAGAGAGAGGAGGAAGCAGGTTCCCCCCAGAGCAGAGAGCCCGATGCGGGGCTCGATCCCAGGACCCTGAGATCATGACCTGAGCGGAAGGCAGCGGCTTAATCCACTGAGCCACCCAGGCGCCCCTATATAATGCATTTTTAACCTAATATTGTTTTGCTTGTGATTTTCTCCTTTTCAAGACTCTTTAAGAGTTTGTTGTTTTTGTTTACATGGAATGTGATAGTACTAACTTCCATTTCAACATATTTTCATGACATTTATGATTGCATTTTCTAAAGACATAAATTTTAACTGCAAGTTGCATCCCAACTACTCTTCTAATAGACATCTATTTCTGGACTATATGCCAAACCCATAATGACTCTTTTTCCGTGGAAATGGCCCATTTCACAATCCCCTCTCTAAAATGTAACTTTGTTGCTAAACAAGCACAGCTCAGAGAAGTGATGATGGAACCCGTTTTATAGTAAATTTTATTTTAAATTTAAACTTCATTTCGGATGTCTACTTCTTCTCTTGTCCCTGATGACATTTAGGGGATGTCAAACTGAGCATTTCAAAATTGAATTTTATATCCTGTTACAAGAAAAACCACAGAAGCAGTCTCTAGGCAGACAAAGTTACAGTAGATAATCTGTTCCAAGACCACAGTTGATTGTAAAATTCTGGCAACCTAAACAAAATGGGCCAATTATGCTCTCACCCAGGAATTTCAAAATGAAGCCCAGAGTAGAGTTTGCCTCTTCATGTGGTCTGCAATAGAACCCACTTTGTGAAATGAAGGACCAGACAAAGGCAGGCTTTAGAGAGAAGGAAGCAGGAGGAAATGGACAAAGGAGAAGCAGATACAGACCAGGAGCACTTCCTGGATTCTGTCAGCTGTCAGTTGCTGGTTTCACTTCCTTCCAGAAGGCCAGTTGCATTCCTGCCTTTGGGTTCTGTGAAACCCCTCACCATCGCAACACCCAAGTCCCAACTTCTCTGTTTTTTGGTCAAACTGAGTTTCTGTTAAACAGATCCCAATAATGCAAAAATAAATATGGCTTACGTACAGGAGGTTTTCTCCTGTAAACCCTATTCATGATTAGTGCATGGAAGAGGGCTGTTCCCTATTTCCTCAATCTAAGGGTCCAGGTTAGCTTTACATGGCCTGATGCTCACTCACTACTCACTGTAGTCTCCCCACTCCCTCAGTACGTATATGCCCCCTGCTACTCACTACTTACACGCCCCGCCCCCCACTTCCATATTACTTCTGTGCCCTCTGCTCACTCACTAAGATGCCGAGTATAATCACTCAGATCACCTCTGCTTTTCTTATCCAGAGGTGACAGAGGAGATGGTCAGAAAATGCACACAGCATTTGACATTCAGCGATTCCTTCAGATGAGCTTTTAATTTGAATCCCCTTGTGTTGTCCCTAGAAAGGAAATCAAGTTTCATTTGCCTAGAAAGTACTACTGGTAAGTATTTCCGACGTCGTCAATAATTTTAACACTTTGACAATGAAGCACCTCCGTTTTTTTGGCTTCTGAATGTCAGCAAGTTCTGTTTCCAGAAATTTTGCCTTGGGTGGAGCATAGATTTACATGTCATATTTTTAGTTGATTAAGGCAAAGAAAAAAAAATGACATTCACTCACCTTGCTAAATAAAAATGTTTCCAGCATTCCCAGTATATATGTATTTTTCTTTTTGTTGCTTCCTCAGAACAGTGTGGACTCAGGACATTAGACCTCTCACATGAAGACTGGCTTCCAAGTGGTTCTCTTACAGCCTAGGCTCACCTTACCAGTATAATCTTTACTGGCTAGCGTAGAAAGCCAAAGAGAGCAGAGCATTCGCACAACTCTAAAATGTCCTGGTGATTTTTCCTCATATGATTTAGAAAATTATCTTTGTAATTCATGCTGCAGACTCTGTCTACCTTGGGTGAAAAACTCTCAGCCTAGAAAACTGTTTTGTAGAACACATTAGGTTTTCGAAACTTGGTTTCTCTGCACTCTCCAACTATTGTGAAACTTTATTAAAGACGTTAATCAAGCAAAATTTATTTATCAATAAGTAGCCTTGTGCCAGGTGGTATGTGTTATAGAACCCCCACTCCCCATGAGATGTAGACTTTGTCGTCCTTTGTCTTGTAAAGTAGATTGGACGAGGGGCTCCTGGGTGGCTCAGATGGTTAAGGGTCTGCCTTAGGCTCAGGTCATGATCTCTGGGTCCTGGGATCGAGACTCTCTGCTCAGCAGGGAGTCTAATCCCCCTCTCTGTCTCCCCCTGCTTGTGCTTTCCCTGTCTCTCTCTCCCAAATGAATAATTTTTTTTTAAATCTCAAAAAAAGTAGATGGGAAGAGATGGGATACATTACATATGCTAATTTTTAGTTTTGAGACAGGAAAGAGAGAAATGGAAAAAGTAAATGCAAAAGCTAAGTTCCAAAGGACACACAGAGAGAGTTACAATCTGTATTTCTGATAATTTTTCCGTCCTTCCTTTCCTGGGGCTTACCTAAAATGAACTAAAGCTAAAATGGTCATAGAGAACTTCTGAGAGACGTGGGATTCGATGTGGGGTTAGAAGGAGGAGACAGGATTTGAAAGGATAAGTTGCCACACGGACAACATAATCCAAAGTGTGGAGATGCGCGTACACTCAGTTTTGCAGAGAAACAGTTAATCTTACCAGAGCATCAGCGCATGTTGGAAGCCACAGGAAGCTATACTGGGTGAACATGGTGGCTAAAGAGAAGTCAGAGGGCTTTAAACATAAGGAGAATTAGGAATTTCTGAGCAGAGAAAGAAGAGGGTAAAAATTGGGGTTGAGGAGATTAGTTGGCAAAGGTCATGAAAGATGCCTCGGAAGGCTGGAGACTGGAGTCTGGCAAACTAACTAGGACATTGCTGGAGTCGTTCTTCCATGAGGCAATGAGGATGTGGACTGGGCAGTGTCGTTGCAAATGTAGTGGTTCAGTTTCATTCCTTTGCACAGGCTGTCCAGTTCTTCCAGCACCATTTATTAAAGAGACTGTCCTTTCCCCGTTGTGTGGTCCTGGCTTTCTTGTCACACATTAATCAAACACCTATGGGTGGATTTATTTCTGGGCTCTGTATTCTGTTCCACTGATCTATGTGTCCGTCTGTATGCCAATACCATACTGTATGATTCTTACAGCTTTGCAATATAGTTTGAAATCAGGGACAGGGATGCTTTGTTTTTTCTCGAGCTCGGTTCTTTCTTGAGATTGTTTCGGCTATTCAGAGTCCTTCGTGGTTCCATGCACATTTTAGGGTGGTTTGTTCTATTCCTGTGAAAAATGCCGTTGAAATTTTGATAGGGATTGCCTTGTATCTTTGGATTGCTTTGGGTAGTATGGATAGTTCAACAATAATCTTTAATCCATGAGCATGGACTATCTTCCCGTTTATGTGTGTCTTCAATTTCTTTCATTAATGTCTTATAAGCTACATACTTTAGAGATTTACTATTATATTATCCTTCAGAGATGACACTCTGGAAGGTTAGAGTCTTATTCTAATGATGTTGTATTACATTGAACACTTTTTAATTCTCTTTCAAACCAAGTTATGAGCTATGGAAACAAAGGTTTCACCACTTACGTTATACCTCATTTTTAAAATTCAATTCAATTAATTAACATATAGTGTATTATTAGTGTCAGAGGTAGAGTTCAGTGATGCACCAGTCTTACATAACACCCAGTGCTCAGCACATCCCATGCCTCCTTAATGCCCATCACCCTGTTACCCATGCCCCCACCCAACTCCCCTCCAGCAACCCTCAGTTTGTTTCCTATAGTTAGGAGTCTCTTATGGTTTGTCTCCTTCTCTGATTTCATCTTATTTTATTTTCCCTCCTTTCCCCTAGCATCATCTGTTTTGTTTCTTAAATTCCACATATATGTGAAGTCATATGATAATTGTCTTTGTCCAACTGACTTATTTAACTTAACATAATACCCTCCAGTTCTACCAAATTATTGCAAGTGGCAAGGTTTTTCTTTTTGATGGCTGAGTACTATTCCATTGTATACTATATACACCACATCTTCTTTATCCATTCATCTATCAGTGGACATCTGGGCACTTTCCATAGTTTGGCTATTGTGGACATTGCTGCTATAAACTTTGGGGTCATGTGCCCCTTTGAATAACTATATTTGTATCCTCCAGATAAATATTTAGTAGTGCAATTTCTGGGTCCTAGAGTAGCTCTATTTTTAACTTTTTGAGGAACCTCCATATCGTTTTTGAGAGTGGCTGCACCTGCTTGCATTCCCACCAACAGTGTAGGAGGGTTCCACTTTCTCCGTGTCTTCTCCAACATCTGTCATTTCCTGACTTGTTAATTTCAGCCATTCTGACTGGTATGAGGTGGTGTCTCATCGTGGTTTTGATTTATATTTTCCTGAGGCTGAGTGAAGGCTAGTCTCCAAAATCTATAAAGAACTTCTCAAAATCAACAGCCAAGGAACAAATGAGCCAATCAAAAAATGGCAGAAGACATGAACAGACATTTCTCCAAAGACGACATAGTTGGCCAACAGACACATGAAAAAAGGTTACACCTCATTTTTGATCAAAAGAAATATTTTCCCAGGCTAATCACTTAACTCATATTATACCAAGCAACTTCTGACTATTTCCAAATGACAAATCCACCCTCAAGTGATAAACATTAGTAGCACTGAGGGCATTTTTAAAAAGTGTACTATTTACTGAAGGTAACCTAAAATGTCCACATGTCCAAGGAAAAGACTCTGATTTCAAATAGAAAAGCAACTTTATTGGCATAAATGCTTGACTTCAAACCAGGAAAACTTTTTAACAGAACTTTTTTTTTTTTTTTTTTTATTTGACAGAGAGAGAGGTCACAAGTAGGCAGAGAGGCAGGCAGAGAGAGAGGGAGAAACAGGCTCCCCACTGAGCAGAGAGCCCGATGCGGGGCTCGATCCCAGGACCCTGAGATCATGACCTGAGCTGAAGGCAGAGGCTTAAACCACTGAGCCACCCAGGCGCCCCTTAACAGAACTTTTTAAAAGCATATATTATAGAACAATCTGTTTCCAGATACTTAAATAGTTAGCCCTGACTGCTTACTCTTACCGAAGCAATGATGACATTTTCAAGGATGTATTTCCAATTGAGGTCAAGTCGGCAATTACTTCCTTACACCACACACGAAAATAGACTCCAAATGGATGAAGGACCTCAATGTGAGAAAGGAATCCATCAAAATCCTTGAGGAGAACGCAGGCAGCAACCTCTTCGACCTCAGCCGCAGCAACATCTTCCTAGGAACAACGGCAAAGGCAAGGGAAGCAAGGGCGAAAATGAACTACTGGGATTTCATCAAGATCAAAGTAAGTGACCAATTTAAATACATGCATTTTTTTCTTTCTCATCTCTTAGGCCTCGGTATGCATAAGAAGGAAATGGCCTTGTTTTTCAAAGACTCACAAAGACTAGTAAGGAATAAATAATGATTTCAAAATGCTTAATAATCTATTCACATCATGTTCAGACTTTCAGAAAGGAAGGATAAACGAAAGGAAAAATGGTCTTTAATTTGTGCCCACTTCAAGTAACTTCCCCAGAGTTTCCAGATTCCCCTCCCTGAGAAAAATCATTACAAAATAGTCACTCTGTTTAAAATGTGATGTTTGTAAATGGGCCCCTTAGGATACATGGACCGCAAATTTTTCACTGCTGATCTTCACCCTGGAGTAAATGAATATGTTTATTCATCCGTCTGTGTTTTATGTATCATATTTCACAGTAAAATACTAAACTGCGCTTTGTTTAGAAATCCAGGGCAAAATACAAGGAGGTTGAATTAAAGGGGAGGTTCCCTTGGAAGCCAGACTCTGAGAAGCAAGAAATGCTCCCTGGTTGCAGAGAGGAAGTTGCATTTTTGTTGTGCAACTTGTTGGTTACACAGCACCGTTGGCCTAATTCTGAGAGATGCCACTTCAACCATTGCCCAGACTCAGCACCTTGCTCAATCAGTATCTGTTAATTTGATTTTAAGACACTGTCTTCTATTCCTTTGGTCTTTGGGAATGATAAAATAAGAGAGGTAGCTGAGTGCTCTAGTTGATACAACCTTTCCTCAAATTTGGAATCGAGTCACGTGATTTTGTGTATATATATATATATATGTGTGTGTGTGTGTGTGTGTGTATATATATACATATATATATATACAGATACATATATACATATATATATACAGACACACACACATATATATGTAACATTTATTGAGTACACACTATATAATATAATATAGGAAAGTATACAATGCATATTATTCATATAATGTGTAATACATATATATTTTATATATACACATTACATACAGTACCTATATAATGTACATGCATATATACATAAATCATTTAATTGTGTGTTATATACACGTATAATACATGTCACACATGTATATTTCATATATAATGTTAGTGTATGTTCGGTCTCCAGTTGTTTTTTACCAGTTTCTTTATCGTTTCTAATATTTGTTCTGTTCTCCCTTAAATCGATGCTGAGGTCTTCAAGGGTAGGAATAACAACTTCTTTTTAAAAACCATATATGATTAGGATAAGGAAAGAAAAATGATGGAAATTATTAACTTGGGTTCAAGGTTCGACTCTAACAATGGGCCCGATGTTTTCATTATATTCCCAGTTACCCCAGATGTTTACTATATGAGCTTGAAAACGTTATATTATCTAAGATGGCATAAAAAATGGCTACTGAAAAATTTATGTTCAGGGCTTTACTTTAATGTGACAATGTATTTCTCGTTGACTTCAGTCTATGATTGGACAGAAATTTAACATGGGCTGGAGTGGTGGGTAATGTTCATTGTGCACGTGATATAAAAAATTAAGCTGTTGGAATGGGGGAAGGAAGCTGGTCTGGGTGAGTTATCCAGGAAATGCTTTCACTAGCTACGGAAGCATTGCTTAGGTAGAAAGATTTTGTGATAAACAAGACCTGCTCAAATTATTTGAGTCTGATAGAAAATCTGGATCACCTAGATTGGATTATTACATTGAATTCACTAGTAGATTCCAAGAAATAGAATTACACTGAATTCATCAGTAGATTCCAGGAAATTGAATTAGTGAGCCATCAAGTACAACAGAATGCATTCCTATCAGAAAAGTATTGGAACATTAATTAGGTTAGCTAAACTGCTGAAACAAAAGCTCCAAAATACAATAGCTCAGTGCTGAGAGGGTTCAGAGTAGGTCAGTAGGGGTGCTCTATGCCCTGTTCCATGCACCCTCTTAAGAACCTGGGCTGATGATTGCTTTGACATCTTCAAGTTCTGGCTTTCAAGTCTCCTTGGGTATCACCATCCCAATGGGTCAGAAAAGTGAGAGACTGTAAAGGAAGTGTTATGAGAGGTTTTTTACACACCAGCCTGAAAGGGGCACACAGCACATCTGGGCACATTCCCTGGCTATTCTTTAGCTCCAAGGAAGGCCGGAGAACATAACCCGCTGTGTGCCCAGGAGGAAGGGAAGAAGAGAATTTGGTGACCAGCTAACATCTCTGCCACAAATATCATACAAGAAGGTCTTCTTCTATAGTTTCTATAAATTTCAAGTCTCAGGAATCTTACTAAAAGAAGGGAGTAGTTTGGGGAAGTAACAGGTTTGAGGGGTCTGAGGTTAAATGGTACTATGCTTGGTGACCTTGGCACGTAACTGGATGCTCAGAGCTACACTTTACTCATTGAAAAAGTAGAGTAACACCCGAACCTTAAAAGAGCATTTGAGGGTCATAGTTCAGCACGTGGAAGATAGAAAAGTCAAGTGATAGCTTTTAAGCTGTTTGTAACAGTTCCACCTTTTGTTTCAGAGTTTCTTTCAATAATATAAGGGATATCCCTTCTGTCAAATATATTGTATAACCCAGATGTCTTCAAGTTTATTTATTTATTTATTTATTTATTTTAGAAAGAAGAGGAGGGAGCACAAGCAAGGGAAGGGTGGGGAGGGGCAGAGGGAGGAGCAGACTCCCTGCTGAACAGGGACCCCTCTCCCCAATGTGTGACTCCATCCCAGGACCCTGGGATCATGACCTGAGCCAAAGGCAGAAGCTTAACCAACTGAGCCACCCAGGTATCCCAACCCAGATGTCTTCAAATCTCCTGAATTTCTTAGGTTACCCTTGTGATGATTAATTTTATGTGTCAACTTGACTGGGCTATGAGGTGTCCAAATGTTTGGTCAAATGTTGTCCTCAATGTTTCTTTGGGGGTGCTTCTAGATGAGATTAAGGTTTGAATCAGTAGACTAAGTAAAATAGGCTGCCTTCTCTAATGTGAGTGGGTCTCATCTAATCAGGTGAGGCAGTTAGGGGACCCTTATCCTGCTCTTCAAGCCACAAGAGGACTTCCCCTAGGGCTCTCTCTGTGAGTACCTACATCCCTGTCTAGGTTCTGTGTTGTCCAGAGCCTGGGCCAGGGAACACCAGAGGAACAAAACATGGGAAACTAATGGTCTGTCTGGTGGCACTTCTCACCCTCTTCTCCACGCCATCTGCGACTCTTTACTTTTCAAAGTTCTTCCTGCCTTCTGTCTAAGTGTAATAGCTGCACTCCACAGAGGATGCCAAGTAAAGGGTTTATTCTATCTTACTTTGAACTAGACTGTGACTTATTAAATTTTTGCTTAATCAAATTTTCATTGAAGCATGAGACAAAAGCAACAACAAAAGATTTTAAAGAATTTATTGTATTTTCCATAGACTTCTTGGTGTCAATGCTGAAGTAAGATTGTGTAACTTACAGAAGTTGAGAGGGAAGTGGGTAAAGGGAAGGTTTAAACATTCAGATTTCCTCATCTTTCCTAGCTGGGATTGAAATGATATTTAAAGTGGCTAAGCTTTAGAACGAATCAGCAGAAGAGTTAATACCAGTGGATGTCTGAGGATTACCAAGTGGTTGGGGACCAGGGGTAGAAGACTTTTCACTGAACACATTTGCATGGTGAGAGTTTTCAACCATGGGGATATTTTATGTCTAAAAAAGGGGTTGGGGCACCCAGGTGGGTCAGTCACTTAAGGGTCTGCCTTCAGCTCAGGTCATGGTCCCCAAGTCCTGGGATCAAACTGAACCCCATGTCAGGCTCCCTGCTTAGCAGGGAGTCTGCTTCCCCCTCTCCCTCTGCCCCTCCACCTGATTTGTGTGCAGTCTTTCTCAAATAAAAAATGAAATCTTAAAAAAAAAAAGAAGAAGAAATGAGGAGAAACAGAAGTAGATGCTTTCCCATCAAGACGATTCCTTGCAAGTCCTTTTGTACATTCTTTAGAAGAACTATTGTTCAGAAAGTTGACATTTCCATATAGTTTTATAAAAATCCATTAATATTTAAATAAAACAATGATAAAAGCTAGCTTTAATTAAATGTTTATAGCTCCCAGATTCCATTCTGAGTACTTGTCTGACCCTCATATTAGCTCTAGGAAATGTTAAAATAAAACACATAATATACAAATGAATTATATATACATATATATATTTACACACACACACATATATGTATGTATCTATATGGGGAAATTAGAGATTAGACAGTTTAGGTAATTTGCCTAACATTAAGTGTTCATCTCTGGAGGAACAAACTAAGATTAGACCAATGTAGTTTAGCAGTAGAAGTAAAGAGTAGAAAAAATATATAATCTACTATAATCTGATGGGGATGAAGAGGAAAAACAGATGTGAGGAAGTAGAAGTAAGTAATTTTAGGATTGCTTAGAGTGGGTCAGAAGTCACATTCTAAACAGAGGATGATATGTTTATTAGTGATGGTGATGGAGATTATAATAAGAAATAAAAACAGAATCTACTCTTTTAAATGATAAAGGATGTACAAACCACATTAATTAAATACCTCTTTTAAAAAACAACACAAACAGAATAATATAACTATAAAACTGATACCACCTACTTATTATAACGGCAAATGGAAATGGTTTCAAATTTTCCGTAAAATAGTCTAATGGTGCATCATAAAGTCAAACTCAACAACAGAAACGCTAGAACAAACTTATTCAGAAATGTTGAAAAAGAATGGACAAAATTATGCTTGCCAAATACAAACAAGAATATTTCCTTTAAAGTCATGATCTTAACATTAGACGAGATTAAACCAAATGTTGAAAGCCTCTATAATACAAATGAAGACATTTTATTATTATTATTATTTAAGATTTTATTTATTTGACAGAGGAGAACACAAGCAGGCAGAGCACTAAACAGAGAGGAAGAGAGGAACAGACTCCCCGCTGAGCAGAGAGCCCAATGTGGGGCTCAATCCCAGGACCATGGGACCATGACCTGAGCTGAAAGCAGACACTTAACCAACTGAGCCACCCAGGTGCCCCAAATGAAGACATTTTAAATAGCAAGGCGTTAACCTTAAAAAATAAAACCAGTTATTTTACCAGGCAAAAAATGGATTTATTTGGGAATAGCAGAGAATTGCAATCCTGGACAAGCAAACTAAGAAAAAAACCAAAGGCAAGTCCACTGAACAAAGCAGAGGAGTACTCTTTACAGAGGAGAGGGGGAAGTTAGGAAGCTGATACAAACAAAAGTCCACGGGAGTAAACTGGGAGTTAGAAACCTAGTGGCCCCTCATTGGCTGAGGTGCGACCAGCTCTCATTGGCTGGGCTGTTGCTGGGAGAGGAGGAAAACCTTTCTTCCTCCTGCTGGGATAGTAAAGTTGTATCCATGAATAAGGTCTGTCTCTTCCTGTCAGATTTGCAATGGTAACAAGTGGTAGGGCCAGAGAGCTCCTGTCGCCCAATCTCCGGACTCTGTTTTTAGTGAGGTTTCCCGTTATTAGTTTTCACACAAGTAACAGTCATAACTAAACTCTAATATACTAGAAAATCTGCTCACTGAAAAGTATACAATCAAAATCCATAAAACCCAAACTACAGAAATAGGAGAAATAGACAGACATATTGAAAGGGTTCTATTCAAAGTCCCCTCCCCAGCCAAGCTTACAGACAAATCTCACAGGTGTCTGTAGTTGGCCTCAACTCTTAGATTTCTAGGTCATGGTGCTCCACATCCTCAGAAAATAGACCCCAACTACCAAACATATTCTTTTCCAGCTGGACCACACCCCTGGACAAGCCCTGGACAGAGCCCTTTGTGAAACCTGTCACTTCCTGCTCTACCAGGCCAAGCGCTGACCTCCTCCCCACACACCCTCTCCCATAGGCACAGCTACAACCCTCTCACATGCTTAAGTTTCCCTTTTTTTTTTTTTTCACATGCTTAAGTTTCCTAACAGAAACTTGGGGTTGTCATCTCTCTTAATGTCTGGCGCCTCTCTTCCCTTGGAGAATGAATAAGCTCTCTTAGGCTTGTTGCTCTATTCTTGGTGCCATTCTTTGCCGCCCATGTCACTGGCCACCCTAACACATATATTATTTGTAGGAGACTGACCTCACTCAGCCTGTTTTGGACTATATTATTTGTTCAAATTTTTTGTTGCCTCCATGCATCCATGCATCCCTTCCTTCCTTCTTTTCCTTCTTTTTCCTATCCCTTTTGGTCTTTTTTAAGATTTTATTTATTTATTTGACAGAGAGAGAGATCACAAGTAGGCAGGAGGCAGGCAGAGAGAAAGGAGGAAGTGGGCTCCCTGCTGAGCAGAGAGCTGGATGCGGGGGGCTTGATCCAGGACCTGAATCTGGGATCATGACCTGAACCAAAGGCAGAGGCTTTAACCCACTGAGCCACCCAGGCACCCCTCCCTTTTGGTCTTAATCATGCAACCTGCTCTGGCCAAAAGAAAGTGAGTCTATGTGACATGGATCATATCTGTTCATAAACTTTAAATGCACCTGTTTAGTTTGGCGCTCCTCTCTTGTTCCTGCCAGCACTGGGACTGGGGGTGAGGTGGGCAAGGTAGGATTATGCAAGTGCAGGATCAGATTCTCCTTTTATTTAAAACTTGTGATATTGTGATCATCGTGGATTTTTGTATTAATATTGATTTTTGAAACTATTGCACGAGAACATTATTTATATCAATTGCTGAGTTTTTGGAGTCCTCTTGAAATTTGCAGGCAAGGCCAGAGCCTTCACTGTGACCCTACTTCCAGCCCTAGACCATGAGGACAGCTTGAACCTTCAGACAGTATCTGATATGAATAGACCTAGAGCTGGACTGAGCCCAAGCAAGCGGATACCAGGAGACCAAAAACTGATCTAAAGTCCTCATGCTCCACAAGCAAGAAATGAGATGTGTTGTTTAATCCAATGAAATTTTGAGTTTCTGCCTTGTGTACCTTGGGCTAGTGAAACCTAACATACAGCCTATGGAGATCTAGCAGGTAAAAATAAGTAAGATTTGGAAGATTGTTGGTAACAGAGTAAAAATGGTAGCTCTTCATGGATACAGAAATTTACTAAAAATAGAATACACATTTTTTCTTTGTGTGTTCTCACTCACCAAAGTTAACCGTTTACTGGGCCACAAAGAAAATGTTAATAAACCTCCCAAAGTAGAAATTGTATAGATAACACTCTTTGGCCAGACTGTAATTGCATGATGAATGGCTAATCCATAGAAAACCTCCTCTCCCAAAAGCCAAAAATTAAATTATCTCTTTGAAATAATTTAAAAAGTAGAAATCAAAACTACAATGGCAGAATTTCTGGAAGGTAATAATAGAAAATGTTAATGGAACAGTACGCTTCAAAAGCTCTAGGACAGAAGTACGGCTCAGTGAACACTCAAACTTATGTACTTATTAAGAAAGAAGAACAAAAGTAAATGAATCAAACAGCTAATGTAAAACTAATAAAAAATATCAAAACGATACAAAGGAAAGTAGAATAAAACTGATCATGATAAAAGTAAAAAAGTGAATGAATAAACAGACCCATGGAGAACTGATAAATATCTCTAAGACCTGGTTAATTGGGAGAAATATAAAATCATCAGCAAATATAATTAAGATAAAATGAGGGAATATGTAAATTCACAAACTCAGCAATGTGTTGGAGAAGTTAAAAGAATTACAGGAGACATTGGTTAACAATGAAAATTATTTTTTAGGGGCTCCTGGGTGGCTCAATCAGTTAAGCTTCTGCCCTCGGCTCAGGTCATGATCCCAGGGTCCTGGGATCCAGCCCCACATCAGGCTCTCTGTTCATTGGGAAGCCTGCTTCTCCCTTTCTCACTCCCCTTACTTGTGTTCCCTCTATCTCTGCGTCTCCCTCTCTCTGTCAAATAAATAAATAAAATCTTAAAAAAAAGAAAATTATTTTTTAAAATGGTGGAAAAATTATAAAAAGGAATCAAGAAGAGAAAAATATCCACATGGATTGACTGCCCTGGGGGGGAAAATATTAAATAGAAAAAGCTGATGTAGAACAGCTTCCCCAAAGCATCAACAGCAGTTTAACAGTTGAATTCCTCCAAACCTTTAAAGAAGAGAGGAAACCCAAATAAGAACAGTTTCTAATTACTTTATATAAAGCCAATACAAATTAATTAGGAAAAAAACCCCTAAATTAAACATGTTTTTAAACAGAGAAATGCAGATCAATCTCACTTGTAATATTAATGGCACAACTCTTTTTGTTCAATTTTTAAAGTGTTTTATTTTTTAATTTTTTAGAGACAGGGAGAGAAAGAGCACAGGAGCGGGGGTTGAGGAGCAGAGGGAGAGGGAAAGAATCCTAGCTCCACACCCAGCGCAGAGCCAGATGTGGGCCCAGATCTCATGACCCTAAGATCGTGACCTGGGCCAAAAGCAAGAGTGGGTGCTTATCCAACTGAGCTACTAAGGGGCTGTCGTCACCCCTTCTTTTTTTGAAGATTTTATTTGTAAGTAATCGCTACACCCAGTGTGGGACTTGAACTTACAATGCCATAATCCAGAATCACATGGTCTACTGACTGAGCCACCCAGGCACCCTCGATGGCAAAATTTTAATAAAAAATTAAGATACAGAATTGAGTATCATATTAAAAGAATGAGAGATCATGACCAAGTAGAATTAATTGTAAGAACTCAAAGAGAATGCATTAGGAAATGTATTAATACAATTCACCATGTGTGGAGAACCAAAGGAAGAATCACATGGTCTTATCTAGAGATATTTTTTTAAAAGATTTTATTTATTTATTTGACAGATAGAGATCACAAGTAGGCAGAGAGGCAGGCAGAGAGAGAGAGAGAGAGGAGGAAGCAGGCTCCCTGCTGAGCAGAGAGCCCAATGTGGGGCTCGATCCCAGGACCCTGGGATCATGACCTGAGCCGAAGGCAGAGGCTTTAACCCATTGAGCCACCCAGGTGCCCCTTATCTACAGATATTAAACAGACATTTTCAATAACTTCTCAAAATTAAAATCCTTAAAATAAGGGGAAGGTTTCTCAATTTCCCCTAAACTTATTTATAAATTTAACATGATTCCACTAAAAGTATAACCAGTAGTATTTTTAGAATTAAGAAGCTGATTTTAAAGTTCCTCTGGGATAATACGCATTCAAGATGAATTTTTTAAAAATTGAAAATGAAGAATAAGCAAGACAATTTAGACATTAGAGCATATTTTACAGTTAAAATAAAAACAGTGTAATACTTATACATGAATAGATAGATAGGACAGAAATGAAAGCCTGAAGACAGATTCAAGTATATAAAGAATGTTGTACATGAAGTAGCTGGTATTTTAGGTGGTTAGATATTTTAAGCATTTAGGTGAGAAAATGATGGATTATTCAATAAATGTTTTAGGACAATTGAGTGGCCATCTTAAAAAAAATTGGATCTCTGCCAAACTCCTTATATTAAAAAAAATTACAAGTGGACCAAAGTCGTAAACAAAAACACTCATAAAATATTCAGGAAACATATAAAAGACTTTAAAAATCAAACCTGAGAGAAAGGAAGACTTTATAAAGCATGACCAAAGACTCAGATTCCATAAAAGGAAAGCCTGACAACGTAAATATCAGATATTCTGTATGACAAAAGAATTTTATTAAAATTAAAAGGCAATGGACAAAGATTATGGAAATGATAAAGACAATGCATGTCACAAAGGGTGCGTTGTTAAATATCTAAAAGGTCCTATATGTTATTTTTAAAAGATAAAATACCCCAAGGAAAAATGGGTTAAATTCCCTAGAAAATGTAATCAAAATGTTCCTATACACATGAAAAATGCGTAACTTCACTCAAGATCAGAAAAGCATTAATTAAGATACAGTGAAATATGACTTTCACCATTTTTTTTTAAGATTTTATTTATTTATTTGACAGCGAGAGAGAGAGATCACAAGTAGGCAGAGAGGCAGGCAGAGAGAGAGAGAGAGGGAAGCAGGCTCCCTGCAGAGCAGAGAGCCCGATGTGGGACTCGATCCCAGGACCCTGAGATCATGACCTGAGCCGAAGGCAGCGGCTTAACCCACTGAGCCACCCAGGCGCCCCGACTTTCACCATTTTGTTCTTGGCATATAATGGATGCTGATGTTTAGCTCAACAGTGAAATAATTTAAGAACTGAATGCAGTGAGAATTAGGTATCACAAATCTATAGATGCTGTTCAGTCAACAGACTATTTTATATTTGGCCTTCCATTTATAATACGAGCAGGGTGGATGCAGGGTAATTTGTAAACATTGGTTTAAGGGTGAAAACTAAGTCTTGTATTGTTGCCAATGCAGGATTTTGTGTGCATGTGATTTTAGCAATATTTTTCTTCTTATGCTCACATTTAGCCTTCAATATATGAGTTTTTAGAGTCCAAGTATCATTATGTATTCTTTCTTTTTAAGACTTGGGATGATAAATAAGGTGGTTTGAATACACAGGTAGAGGGAAGGCACAAAAATGAGATGGAAAATGGAATTGGAGGCACTGGTGGTTATCTATCTGTCCTCCCGTCTCAAACATGGCCTTGACTCTTGATGACTGTGGATCGACGTCCCACTGCCAATGTGGGGAAACTCTTCCTTTTCTGGGCAGCTCCATAATGGTAGCATGGCATCCTAAGTGTGCCATATTGGGGGAGATACAATAGGACACACCTTTGTATTTCCCGGCCACAGAAATTTCAACTTTTTAAATTCCCAAGGTGGGCAAAGTCCAATGATTCTAATTGTGGTAGCAAGGCTATAATTAGGATGTGAATTTTCACAGTGTCATTTTGCAACATTGTTTTTAGAATTACAGCTTTAGAGAAGGAAATACTGTTTACCTTGTTTCTCTGATTTACTGTGATAGAAATGTCTCTCAACTTAATAGGTGTTCTGAGAAACACTGCAACATGTAAATTTCGGTGCCATAGCATATCTATATACGACTCTTTCTTCTTCTTATTTCTGTCATTTCTTTCTACTGAATTTTATTTTCTTCAGAAAACAACCAACAATGATCTCACTGTGTGTGTGTGTGTGTGTGTGTGTGTGTGTGTGTGTGCGCGCGCGCAAAGAAGATCTGGACAGCTTTTTGTATGGATTTTGAAAACAAAATAGTTTAAAAGTGTTGTGAAATTTTAACTCATCCTTTTGAAAATTAAATCTATAGTATTTGACACAAGACCTGACATAAGGAAGGAGGTTGCGTTCATTATTACTATTTCTCAAAGGACATCAAATATTTGAAGAGAGAGATAATATTATTATTCCCATTTTAAAGCTAGTAAGTGTTGCAGGCAGTATTCAAACCATATTTTTCAGATAATCAATCTATCGAACCTATTCCACCACTCAGGGTTTAGAACCACTAAGATGTGCAAGACGATGAAATTAGATTGTCTACACAATGTGACATTATGCTGTAATACTGTAGACCAAGAGAGGAAGATAATAAAATGAAGGAAAAAATTCTCAATTGTCAATGTTTTTCTCAAAGGATCGTATCATTTTATATTCCCGTTGATGATGATGTTGAAAGCTTTCTTCTGGGCCCTTTCTGAACAATTAATAAGATGCCCAAGACTTAGGGATGTCCCTTCACTCGCAAGCAAAAAATAAACCAGGAACTGTTTGTAGATTGGGCACAAGGGCACAAGATTGAAAGACATCTCAAGGATTCATTTGAGGCATTCCCTGACTTCTGCAGTGTGACTAAGCCATTCCTTGATTGCTACATTAATTCAGTATCAAAAATCTGCAAGGAAAGAAGTTACGCATGCGACTTCTTTTTGCATTAACTCAGTTTGGGGTTTCATAACTCTGGCTATTAGGAAAATGTTCAGTTCTCTTAAGACTATAGGCTTCCACATGGTGGGTATCAGTAGCTTTATCAAAGCAAAGACAAATTACATGCAATACATTAGCCTAGAGAATAGGGACCTTATTCATCTTCAAATCCTATAGATGAGGCCTCACATAGAACATTATGGATAGTAGGAGCCAAATAAATACTTAGTAAAATGAACTGAAAAGGAGGGAGAAAATTGTCAGGTTATCGAAGTGCAGATCAACCTGAGGCTTCATTGCTGTGTTTTACTTTCTCATTTCCTGACGTTGTTTAGATTTAGTTTAAAATAATATGCAAAACAAGAAAAATGTCAACTTTTCTGTGAAGTTCAATTATTCATTCAGCTAATATTTATTGAATACCACGTGCTAGGCACTGCCCCAACTCCTGAATGTTTTAAATATACGCTGCCATAGTTAAATAGTCTGTAACCAGAAGAACCCCAATTGATTCTATGTAAACTAAGAGTTCTTGATGTGAGAGTTTAATGCAGATGTTCTTATAAACCCTTCATCATGGGATGTGCTCATGATCTCTAATACCACTAATCAAATAATACCATGTCTCTTAATGCTGCCATAAGGTAACCTGCACTTCCCCATTCAAAACCTTAAATTGTGGAGTTAATTACCGAGGTGAGAAAGATAGTGTCATTTGCAAGAAAGAATTCATAGACGAGGAATTCAGAAACTGGGCTTTCGAGCGGTGTCACCTTTGTTCAATCACCTAATTCTGCAGGATTAGATTTCTACCTGTAAAATAAAATGAATTAGAAAATTATTAAAGCCTCTTTTAAGGCTGATAGTGTATAATCTTAAATTAATTAAGATCTAATACTTCTAAACTGTAGGAAGAAGATAAACTCTACATTGTGAGTTTGGCTCAATTCCTATTAATGATGCAAAAATTTCCCTTTCCTGTGTTGTAATATCAAACAGATAATACATACATATACACAACAGACAATTACATACATGTAAAATTATTTTTAAAGTGGTCACCAAGACCACTGTCTTACAGGTGATTCAATCCTTCTGTGCTTTGGCCAAATATACTTGGTGATTTAGCTAACACATGAACTTCTTTACTTCTCTTTGTCGATTTTCTTTACCAGAAAGCAGAGCAGTTGAAAAAGGCTGGAGAGGAGGAGGGGGTTGCCCAATGTATATTTATGTTATCGCCAAAATTTAGCTTTTATTTTTCAAGTTAAAAGGTTTCATCCTTCAAGGAGGAGTTAATAAATGAATTTGCTGCAGTTGTAAATTAGACAGCTCCTCAGGCTCAGGTTGGACACAGAGAAGGGCAGCAAGCCATGGGAAGAGAGTATAATTTCAGTCGTAGGGGGGGAAAAAACAACGGAGGCTCTGAGAATTTAGATAAACTAGAGGATGGCATTCAGGAGTAGGACACCTCCAGATCCCTGGGTCAATAGGTGATTTCAGATGCTAGCGCCACGGGAGGCCCAAATTCTTGAAGCGGGAAGGACTGGATGAATGATACAGCGGGTCTATTTCTGTTTTAGCTGCTTAGAAATATATTCTGCAGGTTGTGACCTAGCCAGATCAGCTGACTTACTTGAAAAAAAAAAAAAAAACCGCAAATTTTAATACATCTAAAACGTTGAGATATTTACACCCTTAAAAGAAAAAAAAACAAACTTGTACGCAAACATCTTTATTAAAAGCATTTTGAGGCCAAGGAGCTGTAATGCCACAGAACCCATCGCACGTGCTTGAGCACCCAGGCTCCCCACAAGGTGGGTCAGGGCTGCCCCTCACGCTTCGGGTCCAGCATCTCCGCCCCCAGCTCCGCCCCGGGGCAAGACTCCAGCTCTCACCAGGCACACGCCCGGGGTCTGGGGGCGGGGAGGGAGTGAAGGTGGTTCCCTCGGAGCACCCAATCAGCGGCGGGGCCGGGCGGTGGCGCTAGTGACGTAGGCCGCGCTTCCCTCCGCCCCACTGCGGGCCGACGCTCGGCACCATCAGCCACCCGAGCTCGCGCGCGCCGGGAGGGGGAGGAGGAGGGCTTTGGGGGCCGGCAGGCTGTCGGAGGGCGGCGGGTCGAGGGGAGGGGGGAGAGTGAGCATGCGCAGCGGCTCCGGGGATGGCGGGGGAGGTGGGGACCTGTGCGCGCGCGCACGAGCGGCCCGCCGGCGGCCGCGGGTGGAGGGGGCGGTTCCTCGAGTGTCCGCGGCCGGAGGGTGGGCAGGCTGGCGGCAGGTGCCGCTGCGGCCGCCTCCTCCGGGTCCCGGGTCTCCTCGTCCTCCGGCGGTGATGAGCTGGGCCCCGTCGGGGGCTGCACCTGCCGTCTGCCCATCACCCCGGGCCTCCCTGCGTGACCTCGGCCTCCTCGCGTGCCCGGCCCCCGCGGCGCGGGGCTGCCCCTGAGAGGGAGCGGCAGCGGCCTCTTCCGCCCCGAATCCTCGCTCGGGGGCCGCGCGGGGAGAGCGCCCGGCTCCCTCCCCTCCCCCGTCCGCCGTCCTCAATGTCTCCCCGGCGGGGAGGGGGCTGCCTGGGAGACGCGCTGAGCTGCCCCCCCCGGAGGCCCGTCGGCGGCAGCAGCAGCGCCCGGCCCGGCGCCCCGCAACCTTCCCCGGCGGCGGCGGCGGCCTGGAGGAGCCGTGCACCCGCCGCCGCCCCCGGAGCCTCGCAGCCGCCGCCGCCACCCGGCGCCCGAGGAGAGGGCGGCGGGCGCCCCCCGGGGAAGATGAAGGCGGAGGGGGGCGACCACTCCATGATCAACCTGTCGGTGCAGCAGGTCCTGAGCCTCTGGGCCCACGGGACGGTGCTGAGGAACCTCACGGGTAATTGATGCGCCCGGGGTGGGGACGGGGATGCGGTGCCGCCCCCTGCCTCCCTTCTCCCTCCCGAGGAGGGGCCGCGCTCCTGCCGCCCCACCCCCGTGCGCGCCGGAGGGCTGGCCTGCGGTCCCAGGTCCTGGCCGGGAAGGTGTTAACTGGGGGCACTCCACGCGGGTCCCTGGGGCCAGACGCTCGACCCACTCCCAGGGCGCTCCGAGGGGCCTGATTGCGGGCGGAGAATCCACGACCCCCTCCTCTTGCCCGGCGCGGGGAGGGCTGCCGACGGTGCTGCCTTGTGTAGTACGCGCCGAATAGCGTTAGTGCTGAGACTCGGGCACAGTTAGCGTCGGTTCCCCCCCACCCCCCGCCCCGCAAGCGCGCACACACACCCCGCTTCTTGCTGCTAAAATCCTCTTCTTTCTGGCAAATCTCAAAGCGGGTGCAGGACTTAAGTTCACCATGATCAGTTTGCTTCACCTGTTTAACGGTTGTTGCTCTAGATGACTGATGAAGTAGGTTATAGTGGGTCAGGGGCTTGGGCCAAGATCTAGTGCATTTCAAGCATTTCAGCTTAACCATGGATTTTCTCTCTCTTGTCTCTCTGGCCTCAAGCTGCCGCTTCTGTGACATTTAATTTTTTTTTTTTTTTTTTTTTTTTGCATTTCCCTTCATTTGTCAAGGCTGTCAAGAGGGAATTGGGCTTAACTACATTATAATAATTAACCTCAATTTTGGTTGTAAAAGTGAGCAGTAATACTCATTTTTATCGAATTTGTAGGTTTGGTTTGTGAAGAAACTTCTGCGTTAATGTGGAAAACCTTACACTCTAATTTCTGAATTTAAAAAATACTCTTTAAGATTAGTGGTTAGAAGAAAGAGATTCACTTGCAATTTGGTGTCTCCTCAGTCTTGCTTCCCAGGGAAAAAACTTAAAAACATATTCAGGATTTAATTCTTAGAACTGTATAAAGCTAAATTTGGTAGGAACATCTAAAATACATTATGTCAGACTTGTTAAGTGTGAGGAGAATTTTACAAATATAACCTGTCCTGACATTATATACACATGTGTATTATATATATGACAAATATAGAGTATCATTTATAATATAGTAACATATGTATATATTTATTATAAAATCTGGCATGATATGGAATTGAGATATCTGTAGAGAACAATTTTATGGAATTTTATATCATAGAATGAATTTAAAGACACTGACTTTCTTGAATATGGCAACCATAAAATTAACATAGATTCTGGATTGATTCATGGTGTCCTCACTTTTAATCTGTGGTTATTTAACTTGATGCAAACTGACCTCACATGATGGTTGAGGGTCAGGAACATATTTTTATTTCTAAAAAAAATACACTGACAGGAAGACCATTTCATGATTCAATTGAATTTGGAGATAGCCTACGTTATCTTACTTCTGACTTTGCTTGTATTTATCTACTGTTCATATTTCAAATGTTCTATCAGTAGTGTTTGTAGTATTGAAGTGAAAAGTAAGAACTTAAATATATGTTTGTATTTGGTAAGGACTGGCTTAGCTCATCATTTGTTTAAAGAAAATTAGTTTGGGGAGCTATAGAGTAATGTAAATGTAACTTACCACTTGGCTAGATTTAACAGTATTTCTAAAATATTTACTTTAGAATTCCAATCATTATAGTGGCTTCCAGTTCTATGAGTCAGCCAATAGGTTGATAATAGTTTCAAGCCAGGGTTAGCTCTCATTATCTCTTAATATAATCTTAGTCATCATAGGTTTCTCATCAGACTTCACCATTTCGTAAAGGATATGCTGAACATCCAAAACTAGTTCCTTGAGTGGGACTGAGGAACATGGGAACCACTTCTAGGAAATATCGAGCCTGACCGAGCTTGTCTCGGTAGAAACAGAGGAAGATGTAGGTTAGAAATACGCTTCACCAGCAGGTAAGTGGACCACATGTTAGGAATCCACTTCTAAAAAAAAGTGAATTCTGGAAGTGGCAACATTTGACGTGATGTGATTCACTGTGGCCCTCTCATGCTGGTGACCTTAGTAATCTCATATGTAGCTTGGTCATTAGTCAAGAGATGCTCGCCATAATGCCATTTAGGATTTGGTCTATTCAAACAAACACACACGTCCTAAGACAAGACTTGCCTGACACTTATTTTGTGAGTGCCTGCTATGTAGCAGACACTTTACATATATTATTTCTGATCTTAAGAATAACTTTCCGAAGTAGAATTGCAGAGAAGAGAGGCGAAGTTGCCCCAAATCATATCACCAGTAAGTGGCCGAGCGGGACTTTCAACCTCCAGTCTTTGCCCACAAATGTACTCTTTCCCCTTTACCCCCTGCTTCTGCTCCTCCTCTTCCGTTTGGCAGAATGAGTTACTCACCTCACCCTGCTGCCTCTGCTCCCTGTACATGCTTTTATTTTTATAGTGTCCCAATTGTAATTTTTATTTGTCTCTTCCAGACTGAGATTTTGGTGTCATTGTTATAATCATGGAATTCTAGAGTTTTAGCATTATTCTACCTGCACATATCTCAATATGTGTTTATTGAATTGCATTTCTAAAATAATACTTAACAATTGCATTAGTTAAACATTCCACTTGCGTTAGTTGGTGTGAATATACTGTTAACCAGGAGATGAGTTGTTTAAGCAAATTTTATGGCTAGATGTTGAACCTTTAAACTACTTAATCCTAAAACTACTTAAAATGCTTATTAAATATTTCTGTTCTTGTTATCATGCCTTCATGTATTTGATCTTTTCAATAATCTTGAAAGAGATTATTGTTTATCTTTATGGATTCAGACATGGAAGCTGAGAGAAACTTGCTCAGCTCTGATAGCTAATAAGTGAAAATTTATTACCTTTTTTTCAGGCTATGATAACACATTAACTCAGAAGACATGTTTGTCATCATGACAAACTTAGAAATGAAACAGGTAGAAAGGAGCATAGTGTAGAACCAAATTAATTTGGATTTAAGAAATGACTATGTAAAGGATTGCAGAAATCTGGTTAATAGGAACTCTGGTTAATTAAACAAAAGGAGAGTGTGTTCTCATCTCTATTTTTTCTTACACTAACATAAATAACAGGTGTTATTTATTCTTCTCTCTGTATTTTATCCTAAACAAAGGTGAAGTAGGGAAGTTTTTATATTGACTTTTTTTTTCCTTAGACACTAATCTTTAGGAAACAGTCTTGTGTATGTATTACTTTGATAGAAATACATTTTCAAAAAAATGAAAATAAGAGCTAGAAATTAGAACAGGCTTTAGAACTAGAACTTACATAGTTTGACTGCCTCATTTTAGAAATACTGACGTATCACATCATTAAAGCAATGTGGCTGGGATCAGTGACTCAGGGACAGAGGCAGGCCTAGAGATGATGTTCACTCATGCTTAGTTCTGTGCCTTTCATTTTGTTCCACACAGATTTTTAACTCAGGCACATCTGGTGATAAATCTTAAGATACTTAAGAATAGCCTAGCATCATTTGCCCTGATAAAGCTAATAACATGTGAATGGAACTACTTTTTGTCCAGCAAACAAAAGATACTGGAAAATGTAAGATATTATTGAATAATATTTCTTTCCCGAAATTTTAAGTTGTCGTTGCCTGTGTAAAAGTTAGTGATCCATATTTATTATATATGTAGCTTTAGAAATCCTACCAAATTTGCTCTGCTATTTATTTTTTCTCCTTCCTGAAGACACTAGTATAGGGATTCCATATAGAACAGATTAGTACCTGGAAATTTCATCTCTTCTGTTAATCACCATTGCTAAAGTTCTCTATCCATCACTTCCCAAAGTGTGTAATTCACAGGATTCCAGAATTATTAATGGTGTGTAGGTTATATGCTTCTTCAGCTTACTAAAGTAGAGATAAATGCCTTCTTTATGAAATAGTTTTTCTTTCTTTCCATATGTTCTAAGTCCCCTTTCCCCAATCTAAAATTATAGTCACTATGCATGTACTCTTTCAGTTTTATGGGTAATTTGACTTAAAAAATAATCTACAGTGTAATATATTCCTTTGCTTTACTTTTATTTTCTTCAACTACTTTGGCTCCCAATTTTGTGTTCTGACCCAAATTTAGTTGCTAAGAATTTAGAGAGAATTTTTTACTTAGAAAAACGCAGGATCCCTAAACCCGTGTGTCAACAGAGAGTGAGGCTGGTACTGGGAAAAGATAATTGGTCCCTGGGAAAAAAGGCACAGGCTGGCCTCAGGCTCATCTCCTTTCGCAGTGTCTGTTGCAAATGTGGGGCAGGTGCCCCTCTTCTGTTGGTACAGATATCAAGAAGCTGGGAATTCAGACGAAGGTCAGATAAAATACATATGTGCTCATTTTCCTGTTATACATACACACTATTCTAGTTCCTTTTTAGACTTTGTAGTGGCTGAGCTACTTTAGTCTTAATATTGACTGTCAGCAAAAAAAGAAAGAAAGAAAGGTGGGGGGTGGGAAGTTTTTATCCATTGTGTGTAGTTGGAATTGTCCATACTCACACGGGGATAGCCAGCATCTTCCTTCAATATGCTCCCAAGAAAGTGTGCAGCTTTCTGGGGTACCCTGCTCCCTAGCTTCCCAGTGATTTAAGTTCTTCTTTCTAAATGCTCTATTATAGGAGGTTTTTCTGCAATTCAAGTAAAAAATTCCTTACTCTTTTGTGGCAAAGAGCCCATTAACTAGCACTGCTATGATTTGTACTTTATAGGCTTTCACTTTTTGGAAGTTTTACCTGTATGTCTTACTGAGAATGAAGCTACTGTAGTTTTTCAAAAACCAAAATTGTCATCTACGTGTTCTTGCTTTCTTAGTCTCCATCTCATTATCTTTGAATCATGCGTCCATATGATTCATTCGTATCCTCTGGCAATAGCAAGTCTGAGGTCTAGATGACATTTCTTAAAGCAATTTCTGGGTAAGTCTTTGGACTGTGTGAGCTGTAATTTTGACGCTTTATAATAGACTCTTAATATAAACTTACCTTTGCTTTGTTTGGTGATTGAAAGGAAGGACCAGAAAAGTAAGGTAATTCACGAAGAGGAGTCAAAATAACTAGAGGTATTTGTCTTGTAGAGAGAAAGCCTAAACTGCAGAGGAAGGGTGAGTCCGGGGTGAGGCGGAGGCAATGAAACCAGGAAAGGAAATTGGGATTAAGAATAGTTAGGTGTGAACAGCAAAACTCCTGGAGAAAACAGGGGCAGTAATCTTTTTGACATTAGCCATGGCAGCATTTTTCTAGGTCTGTCTCCTTGGACAAGGGAAACAAAAGCAAAATTAAACCGTTGGGACTATAGCAAAGTAAAGCTTCTGCACAGCGAAGGAAACCCCATCAACAAAACAAAAAGGCAATATACTGATTGGGAGAAGATATTTGCAACTGATATATCTGTTCAGGGGTTAATATCCAACCTATCAAAGGAATATAAATAATATCAAAAAAGAATGATCTAATTAAAAAATGGGCAGAGCACCTAAATAGTCATTTTTCCAAGGAACGCCTTTGGATGGCCAACAGACACATGGAAAGATACTCAACGTCACGCATCATAAGGGAAGTGTAAATCGAAACTATAATGACGTATCCCCTATATCTGTCAGACCAGCTAGAGTCAAAGTGACAAGAAATAACAAGTGTTGGTGAGGATGGGAATAAAAAGGAACCCTCACGCATGGTTGGTGGGGATGCAGACTGGTGCAGCCACTATGGAAAACAGTGTGAAGTTTCCTCAAAACATTAAAAATAGAACTGTCATATGATCTAGTGATTCTACTACTGGGTATTTACCCAAAGAGAATAAAAACACTAATCCCAAGACATACATGCAGCCCTATTGTTATTGCAACATTATTTACAACATCCAAGGTGTGGAAGCTACCCAAGTGTTCACTGGTAGATCAATGGATAGAGAAGATGTGGTATATATGTACAATGTAATATTAGCTATTAAAAAAGAAAGATTTGTGAGAAAATGGATGGACCTGGAGGATATTACAATGAATGAAATAAGCCAGACAGATAAGTCAGAGAAAGACATTTACCATGTGATGGTACTTACATGTGGAATCTAAGACCAGAACAAACCAACAAATAAAAAGCAGAAACAGACCCATAAATACAAAGAACCACCAGATGGTTGCCAGAGGGGAGGGAGATGGAGGGGTGGGCAAAATAGATATAGAGGATTGAGAAATACAGACCTCTGGTTATTGAATGAATAGGTCACCCAGATAAAAGATGCAGGATAGGGATTATAGCCAATGGTGTTGTAATAGCGTTGTATGGAGACAGTACTGCCATAGTGAGCGGAGTGCATAGTGCAGCATATAGACTTGTGCGGTCACTGTGTTGTGTACCTGAAACTAACACTGTGTGTCAGCTCTTCCTCAACCAAGAAAAAAAAAAATCGGCTGTAAGAAGAGAGCCCCGAGACTATATAGCGTGTCGAATTTACCGCAGTACCAGATGAAAAGTTCTAATAAATACCAAAGCTCTAAAATAGTGATGTTCATTGAATATTTACTACATCCCAGACAAAATGCAAAGCATTTGGTGTGCTTCTTTTTTCCTATAATGGAAGTGACCATGTAACTTACTGCTTTATTAAATGTGTGTGGTTATATCAGGCATGATAGACTAATTGTGCTTTTCGCGGCAAAGTATTTTAGCAGTAAAAGTGTAATATAAAAAAAAGGAAAATATAAATAAAAAGTGTAATGTAAAAAAAGTATGATATTAAAAAAAAGGAGAAGTAGTATAAACAGTGGCAGTGGAATCATTCGAAAAAAGGTCTCATTAGGGGCGCCTGGGTGGCTCAGTGGGTTAAAGCCTCTGCCTTCAGCTCGGGTCATGGTCTCAGGGTCCTGGGATCGAGCCTGCCTCTCCACCTACTTGTGATCTCTGTCTGTCAAATAAATAAATTAAAAAATTTTTTAAAAAAAGGTCTCATTAGATTATCCAATTCCAGTAACCTTAGCTGAGGAGATTTTTCACCAAACTTTGTACAAGTAGGAAGAACCAGACTTTTACCCGGGTCCTGTTGCCTGTTCTTACAAATATTGGGATATAATCTAGAAGGACTTTTTGTAAGAGTGAAGTGGTATAATAGGAGATGTTGAAAAGCAGGAGGCACCTGTATACTACTCTCAGATATCAATGTCTAGCTGTGATGTTTCTGTCTGTTGTGGACTGGATTTTCATGATGAAATTGCTCCCCTCTCCCATTCCCTGTCACGAATTACTTTAATCCTACAGAGTTTCCGAACTTGGCTGCTCATCAGCATCACCTGGGTTGGGTTAAAGGTACAGATCCAGGGTTCCAGTCCCTATTTATGGAGGACTTTGGAGAATGGGGTCTATGAACTACATTTTTAGCTAGTTCTAGGTGATTTTGTTATTGAGAGCTCGAGGTTTGGGAACACCCAATTTTTAAAAATAAAGTTTTTGGTGGTCAGTCTGCAGCTATGTTTTGATATATAAAGCAAATTAATATGGAGGATTTGGTATAACTAAAGACTTATTAAATTTTCAATATAAATAAATCATTTCCAGGAGGATGCTCAAACCCAGTTTTTAAAAAGTGACTATCTTTTAATCTGAATTATTAATATTATTTTAATATTTTAATCTATTTCATATTTTAGTAATGTTTCTTTATATGAACCATCAGCTATAGAGAATAATTCTATTAAATGATCATATTTTGAAAATTCAAATGTAGCTTAGCTACATTAGATCTGAAGTATATGGAAGAATTTAACATTAGCAATATTTATGTAAACAAATAATGTGCAGTTATTGGAATTCTTCCTTCCGGAATAATCTGGGTTCTGTCAGATTTTTGAATGCAAATAAAGAGTATAAAGAAGCAGTAGGATCCTTACATTTATGGACAAGAAACTGAGTTTTATGCTTGACGGCGACTAACTGGTTTTTGCACGTTGGACAAGCCACATGTTTCCCAGGCTTAGGTTCCTTGTGTGTAATACAATCTGATGCCAGCCGTTCTCATGCTGATGTTGTGGGAAAGCTGAGTTAGAAATTAGAAAGTAGGGACAGAAAAGTTTAGTTTGGGGCACCTGGGTGACTCAGTCCTTAAGTGTGTGCCTTCAGCTCAGGACATGATCCCAGGGTCCTGGGATGGAGCCCCACATTGCGCTCCTTGCTCGGCAAGGGGCCTGCTTCTCCCCACTCCCACTCACCCTGCTTGTGTTCCTTCTCTCTCTGTCAAATAAATAAAATAAAATCTTAGAAAAGAAAAGAAAAAAGTTTAGTTAACTGAGTTAAGGAAAACGCTTACCATTTGCATATAAACTTGTTTCTTTAATCTTTAAAATTAAGAAAATTTTCTTTTTTAAGTGGTGCTTCCTCAGATTTTTAATAGGCTGATTTGTAAGGTGAAGCTTAGGACCTAGAAAAATCCATACTCTCTGAACACCATTTAACAGCTCTTAGGATTGGGCCTTCTTAAAATTTGGTTGAGGAAACTCTGGATTCAGTATCTGAAATTATGTCTTCGTTTAATTTCGTTTTGTTTATCCATGTGTGGTGTAACCACTTCCTCCGGATTATTGTCAGTGATATCCAAGGTGTGACGCTCTGACCAGGCTTGCACGTTACTTGCTAAATTTTCTTGGTTGTGCTTTTATTTTCTGATCTGCCATTCATCTGGTTCTGTATTTAGATTTAACTTTAGGAGTTTATTACATCGAGAATTTCATTATACGTTATGCTCATTGATGTAAAAAGTTCAATTTTCAGTGTTCAGTGTTAATATCCCTTGGAAATACTGTGTCATGAGATTGTGAGACATTTTATCAATTGCTGACAAGATTTTTTTAGATCAGTGACTGATTCAAACAAACATGTTGTTACTGACTTTTTTTTAGTATGACATGTATAATTTAAGATACTTGAGAGCATACAAGTAATAACAATTGAAATCATTGTATAATGCTATAATTTCGTAATAGATTCAGATTTTGACATTTAATTCTTACGCTTTTGTAACTGAGTAGCTAATCAATTACAAGGAAGAACAAGTTGAGTGACATCTTTAGGAAGACAGTACTATGGCTTGAATCTGGAGCAGTTTTTGAACTATTTACGTAGCCTTAGCCTGATTGCTTTAAAGCAGTGATATTTTGATTGTTTTAAATTAAAAAACTTGCTTTTTAAAGAAATTTCTTTTACTATTCAATGATAAGTACTGTAATTTACAGTTTGAAATTATATAATTAGCTGACAAAAGTGTAATTTAGTGAAAGTGGGTAATAAGTGTTGCCATAAGCTTTGAGAAAGCCAATGAATTAAGGCAAACCTTGAAAGTATCACCATTGAATTTAAAAACTAGTGTTTTTTCTCTCTTTAAGAAGCAGAAGCAGATAGCTATTAAATATTTACTGTAGCTTCAACTTCTGTGTTAATTGGGGTTTCAAGTGGACGAATACAGCAACTTATTTTTAAGTCCAGTTAATATGTTAAGAATGATTAAAAATAAGGAAAAAGGTCCTTTATGTTGACCTTCATTTTAACTTTCTTTTTTGTTCATTTCTTTGTGTAGAGTTAAGCTTCCATCTACTATCTTATTCCTTCTGTCTGAAGAGTTTCCTTTAATATGTCTTTTAGGTCCACTGGCAATTAATTCTCCCAGCTTTTCTTCTTTTTGAAAAAAGTCTTCATTTCACCTTCAGTTTTGAAAGCTTTCTCCGAAATATAGATTCCTGCCTTTCCAGGTTTTTTGTTTTGGTTTGGTTTGTTTTCCCCTTTCAGTATTAAAAAAAGAAATGTCACTCTATTGTCTTCTGGTTTGATAGTTTCTGATGAGAAGTTTGCTATACTTTTTATCTTTGTTCTCCTATATGTAAACTGTTCCTACCACTACTTTCAGTATTTTCCCTTTATCTTTGATTTTTCATCGTTTCACTATGATGTATCTAGGTAATGTGTAGCTTATTTTTATTTTACTGTGTTTTGGTTATTTTGGCAAGTCTTTATCTTGCTTGAGATTCTCTGGGAGTCTTAGATTTGTGGTGTGATAGCTTTCATTACTTTTAGAATTTTTCAACTATCTCTCTTCAGATATTTTTCTTCTCCATTCTCTTTTTCTTCTCCTTCTATGACTCCAATTACATGTGTGTTAAGCCACTTGAAATTGTTGCATAGCTCTTAGATGGATGATTCCTCTTTTCCCTTAATCTCCTTCTTTCCCTTATTCTCCTTTTGTTCTATTCTTTTTTCTCTCATATTTTAGTTTGAATAATTTATTTTCGTCCATCTTTAAATTGACTGATTCTTTGCTTAACTCTATCAGGTCTATTGGGGAGACCATTAACGGAATTTTTTATCTCAGATATTATGGTTTTTGTTATTGACCTTTAAAAAAATTTCAAGCATTTCCATTTGACTTTTAATTGGAATTTCCACTTTTCTGCTAAAATTTCCCATCTGTTCATGTGAGTTTTCTACCTTTCCCAGGAAAGCCTTTAACAAGTAGATTATAGTAACTGTAAAGTCCCTTTCTGCTTGTTGTGAAGTCTGGGTCATTCCTCAATTTGGTTCTATTGATTCTTTATTTCTTGACAGTGGATTGTTTTCTTTACCCTCATGCCATCTCCAATATGTTTATTATTTGGTTAAATTAGATTTATTTAAAAAAATTCATATGTGACAGTGAATTCTCTTGGGACCTTCCTTGACATTGTCCTTCTTGTTCAAGCTTCTCTTCCGCATAACATCAGCTACCCACTGTGCTCTGAAGAATCCGAGTTATTAGAATATATGCCATTGAAGTATCATTAACTAAACACTCGAATGTCAGCTCTTGCTAATATATGAAAGTACTGTATTAAATTAATTAAAGTACCACAGTAAATATTTTCAGCTATGAAGGCCATATGATCTCTGTCATAACTACTCAGTTTTGCTTTTACAGCATGAAAGTAGCCATAGAGAGTCTGGATGAGTCTGACTATGTTTCAGTAAGGTTTTATGGACACTGAAATTCAAACTCTGTGTAATTTTGAGGTGTGAAATATAGTTCTTTTGATTTTTCAATCACTTGAAAATGTAGGAACCATTCTTAACTCACAGACTTTACAGAAACATGGTGGGCCAGCTACAGCTCATGGACCCTACTTTGCTGACCTCGATCTAGGGGACTTTTTCAAATTATAAGTGCATCATCTTCCTAAGAGTCTAATAAGCCACCTAGGTGAGACGCATCCCCAAACTGAGAAGTCACTGATGTTGGAAACTAAGGGGACTGATTTCCACACTTCTAGATTTGCTGGAATGAGAACAAAGCTTGAGATAATCTAATGTGAACACAGACTATCTAAACATACAATGTGGACCATTTCTATAAAGAAGGTAGAAATCATGAACAACTTCAACGTATGGTCTTAATGGCATGAGATTTTCAGCTGGAGACTTCAAGTATGTCGAGCACTCAGTAAGAGTTCAGTATCTGTTAATGATTTTAGTAGAAAGGTGAGATAGTCTCTAGAGGATTAAAAATGCATTTAGTGTTTGTCTAATGAGATGGTTTTGTTTTTATGACTTTGGGATTTTTTCATAAGTATCTCTTCTGCAACTTTAGCATGGAGTAGTAATTCTGGTTTCTATTGCCTGTTGTGATTATTTGGTAGAGTTGATGAATGTGTTGTTCTTTAGGTCCTACCTTCAGAGATTGCTTTAGTTTAGGGTAATTCTTGTGAGCAGCCCGGGTTGAGGAACTTTGACCCAGTAGAGCACCCTTGTCTAGGTGAATTTTAGAATGAAATTTTAGAATGAAAAACTACTTTTTTGAAGACAGTATGTTTGCAGCAAAATTTAAAAATACACACATTTCAGGCAGGTGCTGAAAAATATAAAGAATATATAAAATAATATCACCCTTCTCTTATCTTTAAAAGATAGCCATTGCCAAGTTTTCTGTTTGTGCTTTTTTTCTGTACATAAACATATTTTTTTAGCAAATAGGATTGTACAATATGTACCATTCTTTGACTTGTTTATACTCAGTTAATACATTTTAGACATCTAGAGAAAACCATTTCTCATAAATAATTTTGTCCAAGGATTAAAAACAAAAGCACAGAAGATAATTTTTGAGCAACTTGGCAACGGGAGCTGATGAGAGATACAGATTGGGAGCAGGGCTATTCTAGGATTGTTTGGAGGCCGGGACACATCACAGTTCTCCGTGCAGCAATCCAGGCAAAATTTGTTTACGGTGAAGATTCCATAATCTTTGAATAGGGAAAAATAGCCAGAGGAGATGCACCCAAGAAGGAATATTTCCTTCCAGTGAATTAAGGTGAGTGTTTGGATGGCAGGCTTCAGAATTTTCTGTTTTGTGCATTGTATTTTTAAAATTTTGTGTTGCATCTTGTTTAGCATGCACTGAGTCTCCCTATAGCCTATCCTCCTCTCACCGTTGCTCAGTTGCTGGAGGCTTGGATTAGGTGGGCTGTTGGCAGACAGGAACACTGGGCCTATGGATGTCCACATCAGCTGTATGGCCTAGGCAGTTGAAGAGAAGGTGGTGGTATTCCATGCCTGTCCTCTTAGCATCTGCCCTTCCTCTAGGGCTCTTGGACATCTGGTCTTGCTCTGCTCTTAGGATCCTGCAGTTCTCTTCACCTGAACTAACCCAGCAGGTTTCCTGTGTTTGCCACTAGTGAGCAGGGCCTAAGACAGACTTGCTTATGCAGAGGAGATCATGTTCTTCAGAAGTCCTGTCCATGGACCAGGTTGCGTGCATCCATCAGGTAATTCACAAGCATAGTGATAACATGAAACCTAAGTTAGCTATAGATATTCTCAGCAGAGTTCAGTTTTTCCAAGATAAATAATAATGATTTTTTAACAAAGAGAAATATGAAAATAAATTTAAGTTTAGGTAGTTTATGCTCAATCTGCTGAAGGGATAACCCTTGCCTGGTCACTAGAGGACTCTTCGAGGTTCTATTTTAGTTGTATAATTCTTTGATATCTTGGGGCTTCGTAAAACATTAAACTTAAAATTTGCATTTCTAAATGATCAGGCCAATTTATTGTTGAGGCCAATAACTATATAGTCAATAGGCAAACACAATTATTTATAATGTCAAATAATCCCTCACTCATAGTCTTAAATATAGTTAAGAATTCTTTCACCCTGTGCTGTGAATTGTGTAAACCTGGCGATTCACAGACCTGCACCCCTGGGGATAAAAATACATTATATGTTTATAAAAAAATTCAAAATAAATAAAAAATTAAAAAAAGAATTCTTTCACCCTATTTGTATTTCAAGGACAATGAAGAAAAGTGCTTTCTGGGGTAGATCTGGTAAGCTACCAGAGTTGGCTTGGGATACGAGGCAGATGATTATTTTCTTTCTTTTTTTTAAGATTTTATTTATTTGTTTGACAGACAGAGATCACAAGTAGGCAGAGAGAGAGAGGGGAAAGCAGGTTCTCCGAGGAGCAGAGAGCCTGATGCGAGGCTGGATCCCAGGACCCTGAGATCACGGCCTGAGCTGAAGGTGGAGGCTTAACCCGCTGAGCCAGCCAGGTGCCCCGATTGTTTTCTTTCTTCAGAGTATGTGCCTGTTGCTCTAGAACACTTCTTGTCTCAGAGCTCCCCTGATGAAAATGCCTTCATATTATTATTCCCTTATATTTCCAGTTTTTTAGGTTTACTTTGAAAAATTACATCTTTTTTTTTTTAAAGATTTTATTTATTTATTTGACAGAGAGAGATCACAAGTAGACAGAGAGGCAGGCAGAGAGAGAGAGAGGGAAGCAGGCTCCCTGCTGAGCAGAGAGCCTGATGCGGGACTCGATCCCAGGACCCTGAGATCATGACCTGAGCCGAAGGCAGCGGCTTAACCCACTGAGCCACCCAGGCGCCCCGAAAAATTACATCTTTTAAGATAGAAATATCTTCTGAGCAGGTTAAGCCTTTTTGTCTTTAAAGCATTTATTATAAATTGAAGCTATTTGTTTGGGAGTGACAGCATGAAAACACGATTTTCCTGAAAGCTGGAAAGGCAAGCTTTGTCTGCTTTTCTGTAATGACCAGCATCTGTCTTTAATGCCACTGAGAAGCATGCATGGTCATTCAGCACACACTGGAAAATATATCCAATGACTCTTCCTTCAAATTATTTCACATTAACTGAGTCCAATCTAATTGTTGCTCTAAAGAATTTGGCATGCTGAAATGATTTTATTTTTTAATCTGTTTTCTGTGTATCCTCCCTTTAAAAAAAAAAAAAGAGCTTTTTACTTTGAGATGATTGTAGATTCACATGCATTTGCAAGAAATAATGTGGAGAGAACTCCCTTACCCTTTATGCGGTTTACCCGATGAGACCACCTGGAAAACCACAGTATAATATCAAAACCTTGATACTGACCTTATTCAGACTTCACCGGTATTACTCGGATAGGTGTACTCATTTATGTGTGTGTATTTATTTCTGTACAGAACGACAGAACTGTACCCTTGTACAAAACCACTGTAGTCAAACTGTAGAATAGTTCCATTGCCCAAGACCCCTAGTATTTACCTTGTTCTATCCATACCTTCTTTCCTTCGTGAGGTTTTTTTTTAAAGTATTTATTTATTTATTTATTTATTCGAGAGAGGGAGAGCGCAGGGGTGGGGGGCACAGAGGGAGGAGATCAAGCAGACTCGCCGCTGAGCGCAGAGCCAGACGCAGGGACCCATCCCAGGACCCTGAGATCGTGACCTGAGCCAGAATCATGAGTCAGGTGCCTAACCAACTGAGCCACCCAGGCACCCCACTTCACAGGTCTTTAATTTGTTTCTCATTTATGGTCATGACTTGAAATAATTATCTCTTTTTTTCTTTAAATTTTATTTTTTACAGTGTTACAAGATTCATTGTTTATGCACCACACCCAGTGCTCCATGCAATACGTACCCTCCGTGATACCCACCACCAGGCCCTCCCAACCCCCCACCCCTCTCCCCTCCAAAACGCTCTTTGTTTCTCAACCGTGAGAGACTGTGGACTCAGAAAGTAATAATCTTTGAAAATTATATCCATACTTTAAAAAGCTTATTTTTAGTGTGGTTAAAAAAAAAACGTATAAAATTTCTATGGACATTGGGGAGGGTAAGTGCTATCGTGAGTGCTGTGAAGTGTGTAAACCTGGCGATTCACAGACCTGTACCTCTGGGGATAAAAATACATTATATGTTTATTAAAAAAAAAAATTTGGAAGGGGAGGCGAACCATAAGAGACTATGGACTCTGAAAAACAACCTGAGCGTTTTGAAGGGTCAGGGGTGGGAGGTTGGGGGAACAGGTGGTGGGTAATGGGGAGGGCACGTTTTGCATGGAGCACTGGGTGTTGTGCAAAAAGAGTGAATACTGTTACGCTGAAAAAATAAATAAAATGGAAAAAAAAAATTCCCATCGTAACTATTTTAAGTGTGTAGTTCAGTAGTGTTTAGTACCTTCACACTGTTGTATAACAGATCTCCACATCTTCGTCTTGCAGAACTGCAGTTCTGTACCCGTTTCCCTCTCCCCAAGCCTCGGGCAATCATCATCCCGTTTCGTCTCTGAACTACTCTGCTTTTGATATACCTCATGTGAATGGACTCACACAGTATGTGTGTTTTTCTGTGACTGGCTGACTTTCCTCAGTACGAAGTCCTCAAGGTTGAGCCCTGTTGTGGCATGTCCCAAGGTTTCTTTCCTTTTTTAAGCTGAATAATACTCATCGTATGTGCCATCCCCATTGGTGGACACTCGAGCTGCTTCCGTTTCTTGGCTGCTGTGAATAATGCTGCTATGAGCACGGGTATGCAGATCGCTCTTTGGGATGCTGCCTTTAATTCTTTGGCTCTATACACAGAAGCGGAATTGCTGGATCACATGGTAGTTCTTTTTCCAAGTTCTTGAGGAACGACTCTACTTCTCCTTGGCAGCGGCACCATTCTACATTCCCACCAACAGCTTATACCTGATAAATCTGTTTTTATTCATCCATTTTTGTTCTCTCTGTCTGTTTCATGACTGTTCCATTGACCTTTCTTTTACCTGTGGAATGTTGGCCTACCAAGGATGATCCTCAAGGTGACATCCCAGCGTTTTCGGGCCAGCTCTTTCAGCTCTAAGTAACAGAACTCGTTTACATAAAAAGGAATCTTATGACAAGGAAACTAGGGTGTTAGTGGAAACTAAGGGTGGTGATGTGGCAGGCCTTACGAATCACTGGAATGAGGGATTTGGTTGCCTCTTTTCTTTGGTGGGTACAGTTTTCTTTCGTCCTGTCCCGTGGCTCTCACCACGTGATGAAGAAATGGCCCTTCAGAAATCCCTCATCCACCCAAAGATGGAGGTACTCCCTTGGGCCCAGTCCAGAATTCCCAGGGGAAGGGAAAGAGCCGCCCAGCTGAGATCAGTTGTCTCCCCTGACGTACCTCACCACGGGCGTGGGTGGGGAGATGGAGTCAGTGCCAGGACCTGGCCAAGCCTCCAGGAGCTGCACGGGTTGACTGGGAAGGCGCAGGAAGCCAGAAAGAAAGGGAATGAGCACGAGAGAGACAGAATGGAAGGTGCGCTCACGGACCGTAACCTAAACCGTGAACAGTAATTAAGGACACTCTGAGGAAGGAACAATGGAGGTTGGAAAGGTCTGGGTAAGGACTATTCAAATGATGCAAGACAAAGAAGTTAAAAAAAAAAAAACAAAAAACATTCTGAGTGATGCCTTAGTATATAAAGTTGGGAGCCAAGAGGGGAATTGTCTGAAATGCCTAAAATCATAAAAGATGAAATTGTTGATTTCTGGAAAAATTTGAATTAAGAGGTAGATTTCAAAAATGTCAACACTGTTATTTAGTATAGAAAATAGAAAATCCTATCTCAACCAGGAGTTAATTAATTTATGCATGAGATTTGCAAATATTAGGGACTCATTAGACACGTGGATGGGTTATAGCTATATGATGGAGACAGAGCCAGTCAGAGCGTCTTCGCCTTAATGTTTTGAAGGCTGAACTCTTACCCCCTCGAGCATCAGCGATGATGATCATCGTTAATGTTTAGTTAGTGTTGCTATGTGTGAGGCACAGTGCTGGGCACTTTTATATCCATTCTCTCATTTACCCTTCCTGCAAGCCCTGGGTGCGCCCCTGTTCGTGAACCCGGATTGTCTAGGTTGTTTCCAACAGAGTTATTAACCCTCTGCTCTCCTTTTCAGAGATGTGGTACTGGATCTTCCTGTGGGCTCTCTTCTCGTCCCTGTTTGTCCACGGTGCTGCGGGCGTGTTGATGTTCGTGATGCTGCAGAGACACAGGCAGGGGAGAGTGATCTCACTCATCGCTGTCAGCGTCGGATTCCTGGCTTCTGTCACCGGCGCAATGATTACTAGTAAGCTGGTTTTGTTTTGCTTAAGGACCTGACCGTGCATGCGCTTTATTCTTACGACAAAGGGGACGTTCGTGTCCTCTCCCACGGAAGGTATTTTCAGCACTGATCACACTTCACCTGGGAGGGAAAGATCCGTTCATGGGCTCATTGAATGGAGAGTTTTTGTACTTCTCTGTGAAGACTCGTTATGGAAGGTTCTGTGGGAACTAGAACAACTTGTGAAAATTGACAAGGGGCACAGAAATTCAGGGGGAAGTTTATTTTCTAGTGGACTGAGTTTTTGCTTTAAAGGAACTCCCGATCTAGTCAGGGAGAGAAACAGGCACACCGATTTGACAGTGATCATTGTCATCAAAAAAGTGAAAAGAGAGCCTGGAGGTCCTCGATGTGACCTGCCGAGGACTACAAGGTAAAACCGCACTTTCTTCTTAAATACAATTTGTTACGACACAAATCTCCTCTGACCTAGTGGGGATCAGCCACGTGCGAGTGTCCTCGAGCCCTGATCAGCTGTCCTCCGGTGCTGCCCGAAGTGCCCAGCAGACTGGCCCTCAGCATCCTTCCCTCTGCCTTTCCTTGATGCTAGAGCAGGGCCCTGCTTCTGCCTGGGGTTCAGAGAGACGGTCCCAGTTCCTGCTGTGCTGTGAGCCAGGGCTTAGATGTCCTATTGAGACCGGAGGGCGCAGCGGCCGCTTTCTGGATGCAGCTCTGCCTGCACCGGGCTGCTTCTCCATGCTGCTGGGGACTTCTGCTACTGCCAGGGCATCATAGCGGCTTACATGGCCCTGCCCTTGGGGCCTGCTCCCTGGTGTCTGGGGCAGCTCACTGCTGCCACAAGAAGGACATCTTCCTTTCTGGTTGGTTCCTAGCCCCCCAGATAAGAGTCAGTCCTTTTCTTCTGTAGTTCAAAGGCCTCCTTTTGCGGGGGCAGTCACCTTTTCCCAGAGGGATTTGCGTACCTTGCCCTGTTCTCATGTCCTGGTGCCGGTCCTGTGGCACTGACAGGACAGTCACAAAACAGTCGTAGGACAAAGTGCAACTATGATTTGTTCTGGGACTTAAGGGAATGGAGAGGTTAATTTGGAGGGAACTGGTATAGTAAACTGTTCCCCCCGAGAACATGTATTAGATTTCCATGTAGTCATCTGTTTCTTCATCCTTTCTTCCCTCACCATTTGGTTTTTCTGTGTTACTCTGTATTAGGTTTCCGTTGTTGCCGCAGGCAGCCTGTAACCTGATCATACGGCACCGCGTCCATTCTGCCATAGGTGGGGTGTAGGGCAAGCACTCAGGTTTAGCTGAAGCGCAGGACACGCAGAGTGAAGGTGGAGATTCACCTGGAAAGACAGTGGAACCAGATCCTAGAGGGTCGTGGAAGGCGAGCCAGAAAATTGGGGCTTTTTTTCCTGCAGGCCGTGGAAAACAAGTAAGATCGTTTTGAATGGGGTTGGCAAGGGACAAAGCAGTCCGATGGGAAAGTCTGTTTTAATAGCTGAATGTAGTTATACGTAAAGAACCAAGAGACAACTCTGAAGGGGCGGGGGCCTCGTCTGTCTTCACCACTGCTGCCTTTCTAGCAATGAAACAGTGCCGGGATCATAACAGATCCTCAGAAAATGCTGGTCGGAGGGATGGGCTCAGTAGGGGAGGAAGGACAGGGGAAGAAACAGGGGAGGGGAGAAGGGAGAAACAGGGGGAAGGAAGAGGAAGTAAGAGACCTTACCTGTGATCTGAACTTGAGGCTGGGATCTGACCGAGAGTTGTAGCTGTGCCTGGACGTGACGTGTAAGGACTATGGCAAAAAGGAAACAACCCAAATTAATTTTACCCACTGTGGTGGCATACACAGGCTTGGAAGGGACTGCCAGTGTTTTTGGTGGGCGCCACTGCTGTAATTGTGAGCAGAGTTGGAAAGAAGGAACGTTGTGCTCAGGAGTTGTAAGCCACGTGCGGATATGTGTATCTATTGGCATAAATTACCGTAAAAGCTCAGAGGGGAGGAGAAATGTCACTCTCCTTCAGTTTATCTCTATGATGCATGTTTATTACCTAGTTTCAATGCAGCCAAGAATAAAATAACGCCAGTGATTTTAGAAACTGCTGTGTTTTATTTTAAATCCTTAAAAAGATAAGTCTGACATAATTTCAAGTAAAAATGTGTATCCAGGTTAGCAATAAAGCATTTAAATTCTTCTGGCTAGTCTTTTGACCCGCAGACACTTGAATTAAGAAAACTAGCCGAAGTGAAACTATTTTAGCTATATTTATTTTCTTAATGCAATTTGTGAGTGTCTGTATTCTCACAACTGTGTATTTAAGTCTGCAAATGATTGCTTCAGATCTCTTCTGAATAAGATGCTGATTGAATATAGACACGTATCTATTATATTTCGCTCCTCCTTAGGTTTTATTTCGAATGCAGTGATTTTTCATTTTAGTTGGTATTGATGGTTAATAAAATTGGGAAAAACCAGGTGTCTGTATATTGCCATCAGCCGACATTATATAGCTGACTAATTTTAGCAAATCTGAAGGTATAAAATGACATCTCTTTGTTGGGTTAATTTGCATTTCTCTGATCACTAAGGAGTTTAAACATCTCTTCCTATGCTTATTATATATTTAGATTTCTTTTTCTGCAAATTGCTTCTTTAAGTTATATGCTTGCTTTTCTTGCTTCCTTCTCATTAAATTATAGGGGTTTCTTATACACTAGAGGTATTGGTCTCTTGTTGGTTTTGGACTTTGCAAATAACTTCTCCATCTGTTATCAGTTTCCATCATCTATGATGGTAGATGATCTATTCTATGATTCCATGATCTAAAGCAGAAAGCCTGAATTTCTGTGTTATCAGCTCAGAGAGTTTTTTGCCTTATGGCTTGTAATTTAAGAAGTTCTTCCCCCCACCAAGGTCAAAAGATATGCTGATATATTTTCTCAGGTAAATTTTATTTTTTTACCTTTAGTCCTGAGGTCTTTAATACCTACAGAACAGGAGTCAGCCAAGCTTTTCTTAAAGGGAGTATGTAAACTTTGCAAGCCCGGCGGTCTCTGTCAGAGCTCTTTGACTCTGCCACTGTAGTGTGAAAGCAGACACAGAAGTGTGTAAATGAATAGGCTTGGCTTTTTCTAATAAAACTTTACAAAAACAGGGGTCTGGCCTTCAGGAATATTTTCATAAATGCCTGACTTGTGCCCTGGTTTAGAGTCTAACTTTGTATTTGGTATTAGATAGGATTCCAGGTGTATTTCTTTTTCTTCCCACATAATAAGTTGGTTTTGACCACACCATCCATTAAAAATACCCTTCATTTCCTCATCGATTCACCTTGTCTGCATATTATGCTCAAGCACGAGGATCTGTCTCCGAACCCTGCTCCGATCTGTTAGTCTTTTTTTTGTGTTCTTGCAGCAAGGTCACATTTTTTTTCCCCCTGTGGTGTTGTGGTATTTCTTGATACCTGATCGGGCCAGATCCCTCTCATTTCTTTCTCTAAGTTAACATGGCTGTTTCAGGACTTTTATTCTTTCACATAGATTTTAGAATATGTCTACTCAATTTCTCAAGGAGTATAACTGTATAATTTTTATTGGGATTTAATCAAATGGAGAGGCTAACTTGGGAAGACCTGGCATAGTAAACTGTTCTACCCAAGAACATATATTAGATTTCCATGTATTCGGATCACCCTCTGTGTCTTTCGTTAGAGTTTAAAAATGTCTTTCTCGGGCACCTGGGTGGCTCAGTGGGTTAAGCTGCTGCCTTCGGCTCAGGTCATGATCTCAGGGTCCTGGGATCGAGTCCCACATCAGGCTCTCTGCTCGGCAGGGAGCCTGCTTCCTCCTCTCTCTCTGCCTGCCTCTCTGCCTGCTTGTGATCTTTCTCTGTCAAATAAATAAATAAAATCTTTAAAAATAAATGTCTTTCTCAACAAGAGGGTTGCATGTTTTTGGTTAATTCTTAAACTCTTACATCGTGATTGTTGTGCATGGTATCTTTCAGTGGCATTAGTTAGTTTTATTGGTATAGAGAAGCGCTCTTCGATTTTCTGAGTGGAGTCTACGAAAGATAAAGCAAAACATGGTTCTTTGGAAAGATACTAAGATGAATAGATCACTGGTAAACTAATTTAAAAAAAAGTTAAGGCAGAAAAATAAAGTATAGAACAAAATAGAATAAATAAATAGAGACCCAATGATAGAGGTAGAATAAAGAATTATTTGCGAACAGGGATATATTCCTAAGTATAAAATGTCAAAATTGGCATAAGAAGAAACTAAATGAGAATAGGACAGTAAGTATATTTAAACAATTGAAATGCTGAAGACCCTCCCCTCCCAAAGGAATTCCAGGGTCAAGTGAGTTCTACCAATATTTTGAAGGGACAGTTTAGTTCCTGTTTTATCCAAATTTTTGAGGAAATGGAAAGAGTAAAAGCCATGCACAGCTCATTTGCTGAGGCCAAAGTAATCTTGTTAAGCAAAATAAAGACTGTGCAGGAGCAGAAAAGTATAGGCTCAGTTACCTTTTGAGTGTTACCCTAGGAATGCAAAAATAATTCAGGATCAGGCATGACTATGGCTGTGTGCCAATAAAATGCTATTTATGGGAACTGAAATTTAAATTTTGTACAACTTTCATGTATCATGAAGTATTTTTCTTTTGATTTTTAAAAAATCATTTAAAAATGTAAAAACCATTCTTCACTCCTGTGCCACATCCGTGTGGTGTGGTATGCAGGGTGGACCTGTGAACCGCAGCTTGCCAGCCCCTCGCTGGGCCACACAGGCTGGTGGAACCAACACTGTTAAAACCATAGCTGCCTTAGCCTTCACATTGACTTTCTCTCGGGAAATTCGGAGGGCAAGTCAGGTCACTTTCTTTGGCGTGTTGCTGTATATGGACATCTTTCTTCTGCTGGTGGCTCTTCTAGTCTCTCTTGACCTTGTAGGTTCATGTCTTTCACTAACCCTCATGTCAGCTCAGCAGTATTGCTTTCCGCACTTCATCCTTACTGTGCCAGACTTTGCTAGTCCCTCGGTCCTCAGGAGCTCTTTCCTTATTTCTAAGGGATTCTTTCTGCCATGGTTGGCAGAGGCAGTTCCAGACATGCACCATTTATTTCAGGCATCCTGTTCTGCTTGGGTCTTCTTTATTCTTGCATAACTTAGCCTTGTACTTCACCAAAAAAATAAAGACCGTAATATTTGTGGTCTTTCATCTGGCTTGTGTGTAGCAGAATACCTAGTAGGGAGAGTGAAAACTAAAGCAAGAATTGGAGGGATGACATTTGTGAACATACATAAATATAAAAGGATTAATATCCAAACTATATTTTAAAAACCCTATGCATCAAATAAGAGGAAGAAAACTCAATAGAGAAAAGGACGGAAGATTTGACAAGCATTTAGTAAAAGTAGAAAACCCTCCTGGCCTCTAATATGTGAAGAAAAGTTTAGTCACATTAATTATTGGGGAAATGCAAATTTATCACAGAGATGACATCTCTTACGGGATTGATAAAAATTTTTTTAAAAAGATACCGCCGGGGGAGCGTGCGTCCACTGGGCTCTCGGCGCACAGCTGCTGGTCCCACATGGGAGAAAATGGGACCTTCCCAGCAGTTACATCTGATGGACTTCGACTCTGTAATCCCTTCACTTCCTTCAGCCCCCAGAGCGCGAGTCTGTGCGCATCTGGGGACACGTTCCGTTTCGGTTTATCCGAGTTCTGTGGTTTACTCTCCATGTTGCCCTGGTTCTGGTCCCTTCCAGCCACCCTTCCCCCCAGCACACGTCCTGTCCTGCTGCTTGTGGATAATCTGTTTCCTCCCGTAATAAACTCTGTTCTGACCCGTTTAAAAAAAAAAAAAAATACCAACTGCTTCTGAAGATACGAAGTAACTAAAATATAAATTGGTACAACTACTTTGGAAGATAGTTCGGCATTCCTTACTGAAATTGAAAATGCCCACAATATAAGGCTAAGCAATTCTACTTTTACCTGTGTATTGAAGAGAAATTTTTGACTATGTATGTGGGCTAGGGGTCATGCACAAGGATCTTCACAGAATCAGTGTTTGTCATGGTTAAGGATTGGAAACAAATTTATTGGCAGTAGAGTGAACAAATTGTGGTATATTCATGCTTAGAATTCTATGCAATAGTGAAAATGCATGAATTATAGCTACACACTACAACGTGGGTAGCTTTCAGACCTATGATATAGAGCCCAAATTCTGGAATACTTACAGCATCAATTTACATAAAATTAATTTACTTAAAAAAACAAAATAATATATATTTTTAGTATAGAAGAAGGTGATAAAGCTGACGAAAAAGCAAGGGAATGATAAAAAACAAATTCAAGGAGGGAATGGGACATAAACTGAGCAGAGTCCACGGCAATTTCAGAGGAAATAGTGATGTTCTTCTCTTCAGTTGGATGATGGTACTTGGGAACTCGTTATTTTATAATCTACACACACACACACACACACACTTCAAAGATTTATGTATTTGAGAGAGAGTGGGAGAGGGGCAGAGGGAGAGAGAACCCCAACAGGCTCCACCCTGAGGTCACAACTCTAAGGTCATGACCAGAGCTGAGACCAAGGGTTAGACACATAACTGACTGAGCCACCCAGGTGCCCCTACATATTTTTTTTTTTTAAGATTTTATTTATTAATTTGATACAGAGAGAGAGATCACAAGTAGGCAGAGAGGCAGGCAGAGAGAGAGGGGGAAGCAGGCTCCCCGCTGAGCAGAGAGCCTGATGTGGGCTCGATCCCAGGACCCTGAGATCACGACCTGAGCCGAAGGCAGAGGTTTAACCCACTGAGCCGCCCAGGTGCCCCCCCCCACATATGTTTTTATAAATATTCTTTCATAGCTATTCAATATTCAATAGCAATATTTCCAAATTCATTTATTAGACACATAAAATTGTTTTCTTGTAGATCTTTTAGATTGAGAATGCCACTGGTACACTCTTTTCTGACCAGTGCGTCTGGGTGTGAAATCCTACAACACAGTGCGGGTTTCTGTAAATCTGCTTCTTCTGGAGGAAAGTTGTAACTTCTGAATTGTTTCCTGACTGATTATCCACTGGAAAGAAAACAGTGGTTTATTTTCTGTATAATGCTATATAGGCTTGAAGAGCTTGTCCTCTGTTCCTTGAAAGATTTTAAAGAAGAATGGTTTATTTAGTAGTTTTGTTTGTTTTTCCTCGAACAGCAAGGCCTTCCAGCGTGAAATCCATTTTAATCACCAGAGCAGCCAAATACTCAGTAAAGGAGTCAGCTTGTTTGGGAAAGGAGTGGAAAGGTTCTCAGTACTCATTTTCTGTTCCTTAAATCTTTTTTTTTTTTTTTTTTTTAATTCCCTTCTCTCTTTGTCTCTTTGGGTGTGTTTCCATTGCTCCAGACCTCCAGTTAAAATCTAACCCCCTACGGAGATGCCCCAAATATGTTTTCCTGGGCCCTCCACCTCCAGCCAAAGGACCCCACCCTGAACTTCAGAGGCACAGAAATAATAAATATAAGCACCGCCTCTTTTAGTTACCTCAAAAACACTTGACATTGAACGTGTACCCAATTTTTCTTATTCTGCAAGATTTGCTACCTAGCTTAAAGTGTAATTTATTCCTTATTTTATTTTATTTTATTTTTTTTTTAAAGATTTATTTATTTGTCAGAGAGAGATCATGAGTAAGCAGAGAGGCAGGCAGAGAGAGAGGAGGAAGCAGGCTCTCCGCTGAGCAGAGAGCCCGATGTGGGACTCGATCCCAAGACCCTGAGATCATGACCTGAGCCGAAGGCAGAGGCTTAAACCACTGAGCCACCCAGGCGCCCCTATTCCTTATTTTATATCAAGAATTCAGTGAGCTTTGTCATTTACCTACAAATATTTTAGTTTGGAAAAGAGGATTCAAAGATATTCTGACTTGAGGATGAAAGTTTTTTAGACTTATAGAGAAGTATAGGCAAGTTGGCTTGGAAATTGTTAGATTTTTTAAATGAGTTTTAATTTCATAAGTCATACATGACTGCATATTCTCCTTGTAAAACGCAAAACATTATGGATGAGGCAAAGGTCTCTTTGTGTCTTTGGACTAGCACTCCCAATCTAGTGCTCTTCTCAGTGGTAATCCCTATTTTTAGTTTGGCTTTTCTCCCCCCAGATTGCATGTATATATGAGTGTTACATTTGTTCATATTTGCGTGTGTAAACGTTTCCACACAGGCACACCTGCAAACAGATGCATGCACGAGTAGAGAACAGGTATAGTTTCAGGTTTCATTTTCTTTGTTGCATAAATGATATGTCTTAGGTTCTTTTCATATCAGTTCATAAGTTTATTTATTTATTTTTTTTTTAAATTGTATGGGTTTCATCGTGTGGGCTTGATCTAGTTTACCCACTCCAGACTGAAGAATATTGGGTCCTTGCTTTTGATTTTGTGGTGTTTTTTTTTTTTTTTTTTTTTTTTAGATTTTATTCATTTATTTGACAGACAGATCACAAGGAGGCAGAGAGACAGGTAGAGAGGAGGAAACAGGCTCTCAGAGGAGCAGAGAGCCCGATGTGGGGCTCGATCCCAGGACCCTGAGATCATGACCTGAGCTGAAGGCAGAGGCTTTAACCCACTGAGCCACCCAGGTGCCCCTGTGGTGTTTTTTTCATTTGTGTTTGTTTTTGCTACTACAAAATGTACTGCCTTGGTTATCATATGTGTTTGTATGTATGTGTGTGTCTGTGCTGTGGACATGAATCAAGTATTTTTCTAGTCTGTCCTTTTAGGGTTTTTTTCTCTTTTTTATGTAGTTTTTAAAAATATTTTATTTATTTGACAGAGAGAAATCACAACTAGGCAGAGAGAGAGGAGGAAGCAGGCTCCCTGCTGAGCAGAGAGCCCCATGCGGGGCTCAATCCCAGGACCCTGGGATCATGACCTGAGCCGAAGGCAGAGGCTTTAACCCACTGAGCCACCCAGGCGCCCCTCTTTTTTATGTAGTTTTTTTTTTGTTGTTTTGTTTTGTTTTTTTTAAAGATTTTATTTATTTATTTGACAGAGAGAGAGATCACAAGTAGGCAGAGAGGCAGGCAGAGAGAGAGGAGGAAGCAGGCTCCCTGCAGAGCAGAGAGCCCGATGCGGGGCTCGATCCCAGAACCCTGAGATCATGACCTGAGCCGAAGGCAGCGGCTTAATCCACTGAGCCACCCAGGCGCCCCTTTTTTATGTAGTTTTAAGCTATCTTCTTTTCCTAAGATCATAGATACATTCTCTTCTGTTTTAAAGTTTACATTTATAAGTTTGTTTT